>NC_062285.1:136251726-136554756 GCF_902655055.1 Lutra lutra
TGCCCCCTTATAAGAAGACACTGGAGTATAGATTTTTTCCCATGTTTAGTAACTTGATCCTTCCCTCTTTCCAGTAGTCAGGATCTAGTTTAATAGTTTTATATATGATGCGTACATTTTTCATTCACTCAACAAATATTTATTGAGCACCTACCAAAGCAGACACGGTACTAGGAACTGGGGATAAAGAAATAAGCAAAACATATGCTGACCTCCACAGAACTTTTTATCTCCTGGAAAAAAGACAGACCGTTACATTACTGCATATGTAATAGCAAACCCTGATTAATTCTTTTTAGAAGAAATACAAGGAGCTGTAAGAGTAAATGATTAGGGGATTTGATTTAGTCTGGGAGGTGAGGAAAGGTGTCTCTGAGAAACTAACATTTAAGCAAAGATGGGAAGGAAAACTAGGAGTTGACCAGATAATCGTTTGGAGCAAGATTGTTCTGACAAGGGGACGAATGTGTGTGAAGGTGCTGAGGGAGGAAAAAGAGCTTGCAGGAACTGAGAAAAGCCGGTTTACTGGAAACCGAAGAAAAGGCAGGGGAATGGGAGAAAAGCTACAGATGCCAGCAGGGCTGGGTCTTACAGGGCACCATCGGCCTCAGTTTCTCTTAGAGATTCAGAGGTACATTCACTTAACTGTTGGTGCCCCAGACTCCAGGGACCAGGTTTCCATTATGCCACTTCCCAGGACCCCTTGGTCCTTCCCCTGGGGAAAGCTTTACCTGCTTGGAGCTCTTTGACTTCAGCTTCTCTCCCCCTACTTCTTGAAGGTTCTTTCTTTCTTTTCTTTTTTTTTTTAAAGATTTTATTTATTTATTTGTCATAGAGAGAGAAGCGAGAGTGAGCACAGGCAGACAGAGTGGCAGGCAGAGGCAGAGGGAGAAGCAAGCTCCCTGCCAAGCAAGGAGCCCGATGCGGGACTCGATCCCAGGACGCTGGGATCATGACCTGAGCCGAAGGCAGCTGCTTAACCAACTGAGCCACCCAGGCGTCCCGAAGGTTCTTTCTTAATAAAGGAATATATTATACCTTCTTATTTTGTACCTAAGAATAAAAGAGATTTTTATTATAAACAATTATTTTTGGCTAATCTTCAGAAACCATTACTCTAAGAATGTATTCATATATAATTGCACCTTTAAAAGATTTTGATATCTGATCCCATAGCAACTGTATAAGGTAGATATTTATTGCTTTCCTCATAATATAGAAAAGGATATGAAGCTCTGAAAAATTAGATAATTCCCCATGTCCACTAATAAGCAGTGCGTTAGTAACTGGATACTGCATTTTCTAACTACAAACCAGTGACTTTCTGCTCTGTTCCTCCATTCACTTTGAATGCAAGGGTTTCTAGCTTATTTTGATGTCAATATTTTCAGTCTATATTTTTTAAGTAGAGGAATAAATCATAAAAACTTAAAGAGAGATTATAAGAGATGGGAAGGGAAACAGGGTAGAGGGGGCAAACATAGGAACTAGACTGCTTTGAATATAGCCTATTTGTATATATGACTTCATGCAGTGATTTAAATGATTACAAGGCAAAGTTAATTGTTTTTAAAAACCAATCTTTAAAAATTGAAAATAACAAGGAACAAAGAACCAAAAATTTAAACCTCAGTAATTTGAGCTTTATATCCTTAGTGGTATCTACTGAAAGGATAAAAAAAAGAACTGCAAAAAACAACAGCAACAACAAAACCCGTATATTATTGGCGATGGTGTCAGTATTATTATTCTTTGGTCTGAGATTGCTGTGTGTGTATTGTCACATAATATGTATGAGTAATAGTGTGACATTTTATCATTTCCTGTGTTGTTGAGACTCAGAATCTCAACATGGGTGAAAGGAGTTAACAGATAAAAAATAAAAGAGGTTAATTAAAACCCTATTAACTTGATTTTTTTAATAGACTATTTTTTAGAACAGTTTTGGGTTCACAGTAAAATTAAGCACAAAGTACAGAGTTTCCATATACCTCCAGCTGCCCCAGTGGTCAGCATCCTGCATCAGAGTGATTCATTTATTCTAATTGATGAACCTGCATTGGCATTTCATTATCATACAAAGTCAGTGGTACATTAGGGTTCACTCTTGTTGTTGTACAGTCTATGTGTTTTGACAAATACATAATGACATGTATTCACCACTGTAGTATAGAGAATAGTTTCATTGCCTTAGAAATCCTCTGTGTTCCTCCTACTCATTCTTCCCTCTTCAGGAGCCCCAGCAACCTCTAATCTTTGCACTTACATTCTAGTTTTGCCTTTCCAGATGTCACATAGTTGGAATCATATAGTACGTAGCCTTTTTAGATTGGCTTCTTTGACCTAAAATATACCCTTAAGTTTCCTTCATGTCTTTTCTTGGCTTGATAGCTCATTTCTTTTTAGCCCTGTATGGTATTTCATTGTCTGGCCATATCACAGTTCATTTATCCATCCATTCACCTACTGAAGAATATCTTGGTTGCTTCCAAGTGTAGGCAGTTATGAATAAAGCTGCTCTAAGTATCAGTGTGCAGGTTTTTGTGTGGATATAGAGTTCCTTGGGTAAATATCAAGGAGTGTGATTGCTGGATTACAAGACTCTGTTTAGTTTTGTGAGGAATCACAAGCCATCTTCCAAAGTGGAAGATACTCCATATTACATTCCTTCCAGCCATGAATGAGCATTCCTGTTGCTCCACATCGCCTCCTGCATTTGATACTGTCAGTGTTTTAGTTATTGGCCATTCTAATAGGTGGCTAATGGTATCTTATTATTTAATTTGTGATTCCCTAATGACATACAAGGTCGAGCATCTTTTCATATACTTGCCACCCGTGTTTCTTCTTTGGTGAGGTATTTTGTTCAGGTCTTTTGTTCTTTTTGTTTGTTTGTTTTTCTTTTTTGAGAGAGAGGGAGAGAGCATGAGCAGGGGGAAGGGGCAGAGGGAGAGGAAGACGCAGACTCCCTGCTGAGCAGGGATCCTGACCTTAGGCTTGATCCCAGGACCCTGAAATCATGACCCAGGCTGAAGGCCTAATGGATTCAGCCACCCAGGTGCCCTCACCTTTTTTTTTTTTTAAGATTTTATTTATTTATTTGTCAGAGAGAGGTTAGAGCGAGAAAGCAAGCACAGACAGGCAGAGGCAGAGGGAGAAGCAGGCTCCCTGCTGAGCAAGGAGCCCGATGTGGGACTCCATCCCAGGACGCTGGGATCATGACCTGAGCCGAAGGCAGCTGCTTAACCAACTGAGCTACCCAGGTGTCCCTCACCCTTTTTTTTTTTTAAGATTTTATTTATTGGGGGCACCTGGGTGGCTCAGTGGGTTAAGCCTCTGCCTTCAGCTCAGGTCATGATATCAGGGTCCTGGGATCGAGCTGGAATTGGGCTCTCTGCTCAGCAGGGAGCCTGCTTCCCCACCCCACCCCCCACCTGCTGCTCTGCCTACTTGTGATCTCTCTCTCTCTGTCAAATAAATAAATAAAATCTTAAAAAAAAAAGATTTTATTTATTGTTGGAGATAGAACAGGGGGAGGGTCAGAGGCAGAGGGAGAGAGAGAATCCCAAGCAGACTCCATGCCTGGGGAGCCTGATGGAGGGCTTGATCTCAAGACCCTGAATCATGACCTGAGCTGAAATCAAGAGTCCTTCACTCAGTGGAACTGAGCCACCCAGGCACCCCTTTTGGTTCTTTTTTTTTTTTTTTTAAGATTTTATTTATTTGACAGAGATCACAAGTAGGCAGAGAGGCAGGCAGAGAGAGAGGAGGAAGCAGGCTCCCTACTGAACAGAGAGCCCAATGCAGGGCTGGATCCCAGGACCCTGAGATCATGACCTGAGCCAAAGGCAGAGGCTCAACCCACTGAGCCACCCAGGTGCCCCTTGGTTCTTTTTTTTTTTTTTTTAAGATTTTATTTATTTATTTGACAGAGAGAGATCACAAGTAGACAAAGAGTCAGGCGGAGAGGGAGAGAGGGAAGCAGGCTCCCTGCTGAGCAAAGAGCCCGATGCGGGACTCGATCCCAGGACCCTGAGATCATGACCCGAGCCGAAGGCGGCGGCTTAACGCACTGAGCCACCCAGGCCCCCGCCTTGGTTCATTTTTTTAACTGAGTTTTTCATTTCCTTATTTTTGAGTTTTAAGAGTTCTTCATGTATTTTAGATGGGTGCCTGGGTGGCTCAGTGGGTTAAGCCGCTGCCTTCGGCTCAGGTCATGATCTCAGGGTCCTGGGATCGAGTCCCGCATCGGGCTCTCTGCTTGGCGGAGAACCTGCTTCCTCCTCTCTCTTTCTCTGCCTGCCTCTCTGCCTACTTGTGATCTCTCTCTGTGAAATAAATAAAATCTTTAAAAAAAAAAATAAAGTGTTTAGATAATAGTCCTTTATCAGATAAATCTTTTATAAATAGTTTTTTCTTATTCTGTGGCTTGTCTTCTCATTCTCTTGATTAAGTAGATTTTGAATTGGAAGTTTTAGTGTTAACTCTTGATAGATTTTATCTTTAAAAAACTGCCCAACATATTACACTGAAAAGGCCTAGAAACAATAACCAACCGAGTTAGCAGTATGTAACCCTAATGCCCGAATTTTGATCTTCAAGTACCAATTCTCACTAAAAGAAAGCACGACTCCTTGGATAGCTGTTCCAGGCCTACAGCAGAAATTATATGAGATAAACATAGAATTTCTTGTTGTACCATATAGGAAGGAAGTCATCAAGGACAAGGTGACAAGGGTCACATCAAAAGGATGCAAGAGGGCGCCTGGGTGGCTCAGTGGGTTAAAGCCTCTGCCTTTGGCTCAGGTCATGATCCCAGGATCCTGGGATCGAGCCCCACATTGGCTCTCTGCTTGGCAGGGAGCCTGCTTCCTCCTCTTTCTCTGCCTGCCTCTCTGCCTACTTGTGATCTCTGTCAAATAAATAAATAAAATCTTCAAAAAAAAGAAAAAGCGGATGCAAGAGCGCACACACATGAACAGACTCCCTTTGGCCAACAATGAGACAATTAGAATACCAATAAAAACATTAACTGAAAAGTTTATCAGTTCATAATGATACTTTAAAAAACTTCTTGTTTAAAAAAAAACTCATTGGTTGCTATTCATTAGTGCTAGTTTAAGTATTTATCTTCCTTTTCCAATACAAATTGATCTGGTTTCTAGATTGAGTACTAATTTATAAGAATTAGAGAGGGGGCGCCTGGGTGGCTCAGTGGGTTAAGCCTCTGCCTTCAGCTTGGGTCGTTGTCCCAGGGTCCTGGGATCGAAGCCCATGTCGGGCTCCCTGCTCGGCGGGGAACCTGCTTCCCCCTCTCTCTCTGCCTGCCTCTCTGCTTACTTGTGATCTCTCTCTCTCTCTTTCTGTCAAATAAATAAATAAATAAATAATCTTAACAAAAAAAGAATTAGAGTAGACAGAACGACATGTTTTACTTTCATCTCTTCAGAAGTGAATGTGAACTACAACTGAACCCCCTTGAGAGGGATTAAAAATTTCCCCCATGATGGTTATTTAAACAAGAAGTGTTCTTTAACGCTGAATTGGTCGGTAGTAGCTGGGGAAGGCCAGATGTTGAATGTAGAACATATCTGATGAAGGAGGTTTAACATGCAGCTGGAATAGTAGCATTCTTCTGCAGGTGTTTTTGAAATGTTTTCAGTTTTCTTTTCCACTCTGGGTTTTGATTACCACTTCCATGGAGTTGAGAGATTATTGCTAATTTCATGTGATCTTGGAGTTCATCTGTTTTAGTTGGTCTTCGTGCTGATAACACTGCAGTGTGTCTCTGCAGTATAAGCATCACCACTCTTTCCAAACATTTTGATTTGGTTAGATAATCTCAAATCACTGTTGAGCTGCTAGCTAGAGTCCTGTCATTTAATGATATCAGACACCCTAGAATTATTTACAATTATACTATCACGAAGAAAAAGAACACTATACTTACTCAGTTATTAGAATAAAATTGTTGTTCTTGGGATTACCACAGTAGCCTCATAATTCTTCCTCCTATCGCTACTTTTATCACTGAGGGATAAATTAGACTACATGTAATGGAAAATCCAAGTTTGTTTGAACCAAATAGAGATTTATTTTCTCTTATACAACATAAAGCTGAGAAGTAAATAGTTCGAGGCTGTGACAGTCACTCCACAGTGCTGTTAATGTCTCAAATTCCTTCTACCCATTCCTAGATGTATCTTTCTTGAGAGTAGGGAGTTCACTTCTCTGCTTCCCTACCCTCCTCCAGCCCCTAGAAAAGGAGGAAGGGTGAAGTACAAAACATCTGCCTCATCCAATGAGGTGTATCTCATTGACCAGAACTGTGACACATGGCCACCTCTATTCATAAGAAATGTTGAGAAATCTGAGTATAGAATTACACCGAACCAAATCTGGATAGCAATAGGAAATCTAAGCAACTACCAGCTTTTGCCATCTGCCACTTTATTATGTGATGTGTATTTTCTTAAAGCATATGTTTCGTTAACTTAGCAAACATTACTGAGTACCTGCTCAATGCAAATATGAGTAAAGTACCCCATTCTTCCCATGGTTGGTAGGGGAGATAGACATCTAAACTATACCGCTACAAGCAATATAACCTATAACCTTCCTGTTCATGGCAGATATCATTGACACGTACAGTGGTTTATTCACGCCATTACCAGCTCACTGACCTAGTGACTTTAGCCTAGGCAGTCCATGTACTCTAGCTCCTTTGTACCCCTCTCAACCCTAACCCCAAGTATTTGTATTCTATCAAGCTGATTGTCTTAGAAACACAAACATGACTACCATTCTGACTTAAGAAATTACTGTCTATTGTATTGAACACATTGATATCCATAATAAATAGTCAACCACTAAGTGCCCTGATCATGGACCAAAATTTTATAAGACTTTGGGTTCCAGATGTTTAGACACAGGGTACTACTAAAATGGTCCATTCTTTCTCAGGAGGTCTGCAAGGACAATTGTCAGCCAGAAGGTGTGGGTTAGAATAAAGCTGATATTACCCAGCTAGGAAGTCTAGAAAACCCTTTTTGTTACGGATGAGCCAAAACGAGGCTCTGTTACTCAACCATAGCGTTGTAGTTTTGAGAAGCATCCAGATTTCCTGCAAAGACATGATTTTTCTGTTAACAAACCCTGAGTCAAACTTGCACTGGCATATAGGTCGTGTGACATCACCATACCTTGACAGTGGAGTAAGTTAGGCTCGCAGGATGAACAGTGGGACTGGATCAAGGTGTTGTCTGAGTACTTGGTGGTCCATCCACGTTGCATCCCAAACAAAGAGATCACAAAACTGACTCTACCTCTTGTGTCTTCTAAGAAATCTTGTCTCAATATTCTGCTCCAGAATAGTTATAACTATTGTATCCATGTGTTACATAGGATGGGGGATATATGCCAGCAAATGGCTATGAAAACCAAAGATTGGGGTGCCAGGGTGTCTCAGTCAGTTAAGCATCTGCCCTCAGCTCAGGTCCTGATCTCAGGGTTCTGGGATCCAGCCCCTCGTCAGGCTCCCTGCTCAGTGGGAGCCTGCTTCTCCCTTTCCTCCTTGCTCATGCTCTCTTGCTGTCTCTGTCGTTATCTCTCTCTCTTTCTCTCAAATAAATAAATAAATAAATAAATAAATAAATATCTTTTAAAAAAAAACAAAACACCTCCAAACATTATTTCTTAATATTTGTTAGCCAAAAAACATGTTACATTTTGGTTTTCAGTGGTGGGGATGTATTGGTCAGCCCTTACATTAGCACGTGAACTTATTTTCCTACAAAAGCAGTTAAAGGAAATCTATTAATTTATTTGAGCAGCTCTGTCAACGTTCTAAAGGGAACAAATTAGAGTGTCATTCCAGTGTACCTGTCACATTAAAAGCTTTGATAATGGCAGGAAAGGTTACCAGAAGTGGCACCACACTTTGCCAGGGATACAATGAAGGAGGGAGAGCAGACACCCTACCCTGCCTAACCCAATTAGAGGAGTTCACCCTGGTGATGGGTAAGGGTGTCGAGTAACAAAGCTGGACCATCCTGACACCTAACTGAGGGGTTTGGACTATACTCTCTATGGGCTGGGAGGCTTTAGAACTTTGGACAAAGAGTGACATCAGATTTACTTTTTATTATAAGAGCAATCCATGTTCCTTGAGAGGAACTTGAAGTTTATGAAGTAGAAAATGGAAAAGTCACCCATCGCACTCCTCAAAGGGCCTGTTTTTAAAAGTTGTTGTATATCTTGCCAGACTTTCCCCCTATACTTTCATGCTGGTTTATAATGTGTAAATTATACACTGTATACATTACATATATACCTATAGCATATGTAGTATATAATATATTTGTGATTTATGTATACAGTTGGCCTTGAACAACACAAGCGTTAGGGGCACCAGTCCCCCATGCAGTCAGATATCCATGTAACTTTTGACCTCCCCAGATATATAAATTTATATTATATATGTTATGTATTATAGTTACGTGTGTGTGTGTGTGTGTGTGTGTGTGTGTTTACCAATAAGGAATTAAACGATACGTGATAACGGCTCTTCTTCTAATCTAACAAGATGTTGTGAACACCTTCCCTGTTACATAAACTCCCTTTGTAATGGCTGCAGAATACTCTTCTATTTCTATTACCAGTCTCCAAGTGGTTGACATTAAGACATCAAAGTTGTTCAGGATTACAGTTCAGGATTGCGAATAGTATAGCAGAAGGAGCAATAAACATCTTTATACAAATATATTTGTACACTTGTGAGTATTTTTGTTAGCATTCATTCTTAGAAGTGAATTGCTATATGAAAGAAATGCATATTTTACATTTTGGTAGATGTCATTTTATGCTGTAGAAAAGTAGTTTATAGCCTACCATCAATGTGCTGCTGTCCCACACCTGGCCTTGTCAATCTTCTTAATCTTTGCCAATTTGCTAAGTAAAAAAAAGTAAAAAACAAACAAACAAAAAAACCCAACTTTTTTTTTTTAAGATTTTACTTACTTATTTAACAGAGAGAGAGAGAGATCACAAGTAGGCAGAGAGGCAGGCAGAGAGAGAGAGGTAGAATGCAGGCTCCTTCCTGAGCAGAAAGCCTGATGCAGGGCTTGATCCCAGGACCCTGAGAGCATGACCTGAGCCCAAGGCAGAGGGTTAACCCACAGAGCCACAGAGGCACCCCCCAACTTTTTTTTTTTTAAGGATTTTATTCATTTATTTGACAGAGATCACAAGTAGGCAGAGAGGCAGGCAGAGAGCAGGGAAGCAGGCTCCCTGCTGAGCAGAGAGTCAGATGCGGGTCTCGATCCCAGGACCCCGGGATCATGACCTGAGTTGAAAGCAAAGGCTTTAACCCACTGAGCCACCCAGGTGCCCCCCAAAAACCAACGTTTTAAAAAAGTATTAGATTCATGTTTTTTATATCCTTTATATTATTTTCTTTTGTGAATTATGTTTTCTTTTCCTTTGTGCAATTATCTGATTAGGCTTATTCTTCTTTTTCTTTAAGTTTATTAATTTAAGGAATCCTTATACCTATCATGGGGCTTGAACTCATGACCCTGAGATCAAGAGTTGTATGCTTCACTGACTGAGCCAGCCAGGTGCCCCGCATTCATTTTTTTTCTTAAGAGTATGAGAGAAAGTTTTACCTATTGTGCACTACAAATGTTTTATTAGTATGTCTTTTTTTTATTTTATGATCTTTTTTAGCCATAGAAAAGTTTTCAGATTTTTATGTAGTATAATTATTAGAAATTTCTTCTAAGTCTTCTGGGTGGAATTATCATGCTTTTAGGAAGATCTTCTCTTATTGAAAATGATAAAAATATTAATGATTATTTCATCTACTACTTTCATATTCCTTTTGTTTGTTTTTTTTTTAAAGATTTTATTTATTTATTTGAGAGAGAGACAGTGAGAGAGAGCATGAGCGAGGAGAAGGTCAGAGAGAGAAGCGGACTCCCCGCGGAGCCGGGAGCCCGATGCGGGACTCGATCCCGGGACTCCAGGATCATGACCTGAGCCGAAGGCAGTTGTCCAACCAACTGAGCCACCCAGGCGTCCCTCCTTTTGGTTTTTTAATGAAAGTGTTTGATTTACCTGAAATTTCATTTTGATGCATGGAGTAAGATGCACAAAGTGAGGAATATGGCTTTCCATGCTCCATTCCGACAACAACTAGCCAGCTCCTCCAAAACCATTTATTGAATAATAATTTTTTTTAAAGATTTTATTGAGAGAGAGTGAGAGAGAGTGTGTGTACACACAAGAGAGAGCATGAGCAGGGGGAGCAGGAGAAGGAGAGGAAGAAGCAGACTCCCCTCTGAACCCCGACATGGGGCTCGGTCCCAGGATCCCCGCCTCATGACCAGAGCTGAAGACAGACATTTAACCAGCTGAGCCACCCAGGCTCCCCTCATCTTTTCTCTACCAATTTCAAGGGCCTCTTTTTTTTTTAAATCATAATTTAAATCATAATCATAATTTAATCATAAAAATGTGGTGCATTTCCTTTTTTCTTGACTGCCTAGAGCCCCAACTGTGGAATCAAGCAGATTAATATATTGGATGAGGACTGGTAGAAGGGAGATTGAATGTAAGCAGTGTAGAGGGTTGTGATAGCAGAAGAGAACAGCACTTGAAAGAGCAGTTTATGGGGGCACCTGGGTGACTCAGTGGGTTAAGCCTCTGCCTTCGGCTCAGGTCATGATCTCAGGGTCCTAGGATCAAGACCCGAATCAGGCTCTGTTCTCAGCAGGGAGCCTGCTTCCCCCACCCCCCTGCCTACTTGTGATCGCTTTCTCTCTCTGTCAAATAAATAAAATTTAAAAAAAAAAGAAGAAGAAAGAAAGAGCAGTTCAGAAACCAGTTCTTTTTGGATGGGTTGGGATGGAGATTGGAGGGACATCATGGTAGAAGTTCTCAGCAGGTTCTGAAGTTTTCTCATCTTGGTCCATTCCTTCCTCTTCTGCTCTTTCTATACCCCTAACAATCAAACTTTAGCTTACATCAGAAACACCTGGAAGGCTCATTAAAAACAGGTTGCTGGTTCTGCCCCCAGAGTTTCTGATTTGATACATCTGGGTAAAGCCTGAGACTTGACATTTGCATCTAGTTCCCAGGTGATGCCAATGCTGCTGGTCTGGGGACCACACTCTGAGCACCACTGCCCAAGACCCGGGCCCCTTCACTTCCATCTTAGATGATGGTGTCTAGTTTAGCTGCTTCTCCTAGTTTTCTTGTCCTTTATTTCTTCCTGACACCAGTTAGGATTATAGTGGTGAGAGTAGAAGTGGAGAGAAAGGAATAAATCCGAAAACATTCCAAAGAAAGGTTAATGGTCTTTGGAGACTGAGCACATGTGAGGGACAAAGGAGCAGGAAGCTCAAGAGGCGCTTTCTAAACGCTGCCACCAGATTTCCTCTTTCAGAAACATTTCTTTCATCTTGTTATTTCCTTGTTCGAGACTCTTCAGTGAAATAAATCTAAAATGAGACTTATCTGAATAAAGTACAACTGACACTTAACACTCAACCAGTGTGGTTTCTCCTGCTTTGTCTAAGTCAAATCTCATTATGACAAATGACGTTGCAGACAGATCTCTGCATTACCAAATACTTTCAAGCCCGAGCCAATGACCTACTTTAAGCAGTATCCAATTTAGCAATTCCAGTTCAGCAAAATAATTTGGATAGGGTTTTAGGAATTCTTGTAGAATTTAATCTGAAGTACATTTGTGGAAAGAGGTGCCGATTTCTGAGGGTTAAACTCTATTTAGAAAGCCTGTTTATCATATGTATAATATTAGTTTTTAATCTCATTATACACTGTGTTTTCTGTATTTACCTTTTTCTTATGTTTGCCTTTTGGCTATAAGGAGTGGGGGACATTGTACCAAATATTCCTGTTTGCAATTATAAATGCAGATGAGGCCAGAATGTGTGTCTAAACAAATGACAGTGAAAGCCTTTTATCAAGATCATTGTTTTGTTGCTGCTGGGTTGGAAAATAAGTAAGGAGGTGGCACTTTGGTTTTTTAAGATATTTAGTAGGTGACATTTAAAATCTTTTTTGTTGTTGTTTTTTGAAAGCTAACTTTTGTCATTAGGCTGTATGCTTGTGTTTCTTTGGTCCCATGTGGGGGTGAGATTTTAAAGATGTGAGAATTACAGCTAGCTGTAAAACAGTGCCCAACATTTCTGTTTTAAAAAAACACCTTTATTGAGGTATAATTTACGCACCATAAAATTCACCTGTTTTAGGTGTACAATTCAAACGTTTTTAGTATATGTATACTGTTACGTAATCATCACCACAACATCATTTTGGGACATTTCCGTCAGCCCAAAGAGATCTTTCATACCCGTTTGCTGTCCATGGTTCCCACTCCCAGCCCCAGGCAACCACTAATTTGCTCTGTGTCTCTGTAGATTTGCTGGACATTTCATGTACGTGGAATCATACGCCATGAGATCTTTTGTGAGTGGCTTCTCTCACTGAGCGTTGTGTTTTCAAGGCTCACCCCACTGTAGTTTGTATCAGTAGCTTGTTCCTTTTTGCTACTGAGTAGTCTTCCACTGGGTGGATGTACCACAGTGTTGATCCATTTTCCACCTGATGGACATTTGGGTTTTTCCCTCTTTTTGGCTATTATGAATAATGCTGCTGTGAACATTCACCCAGGCAAATGTTTGTTTTGATATTACCTAAATCATTAATAACCAATTGAGAAAATTGGGGGAATTTTATTGCAAAATATTTTAATTATTACTGCAATATATTGCAAATTATTATTAAAAATAAATATTTAATGTTTACTTTAAAAATAAAGATCTTATCTCAGACCATATGAGATTGCATTTTTACATTATATTAATTCCTTATTACTCCCTAAAGCCCTTTCCAGACTTGCAACTCAACAATAATCCTGTTGTTTTATTAAGGCAATAAAACCTCATATAATAGAACATCACACTTTAAAAAATACATTTTCATAGTTATTATCACTTGAGACTCACAAGAGGTAGATAGGACAAGTATTATTACTTGTCCCTCATTTATTGCTACCAGGGGGAGTCTACGCCCATATTCCGAGGTAATTGCTGTAGAATGTGTCAAGACTATGCTTCTGGTTTGTGGTATGCACAAGGGTAGGGCACCTTTCAGCACCAGAGGACTACTTTTATATGTGATGTAGATGCCTGTTTGGAGTCTTGGTGGCTTATTCATTCCACAGATACTCACTGAGTATCTACTACATGCCAGGCACTGTGCTAGATGTTAGGGATTGAGGAGTAAAAGATTTAGTCCCTGCTCTCAAGGAAGTAACTGTCCATAAGGGGCTGTATAGAGGAAAATAAACTATAATACTGCACCATGGGAGCCCAGAGGAAGAGTATCTAATGTGCAGGGGCTTCAGAGTATAGGCAGGAGGTTACCAGAGTGTATTGATAATAATCATAGTAGCTAATATCTAGTTAATATTAGGTAATAATAATATCTAGTACTTAGTCCTTACTGTCTTACTTTGAATATATTTACTTAATTAATCCTCAAACTACCCAGTGAGGCGGATAATGTTTTTATCCTATTTTACAGATGTGGAAACTATAAAACTAAAGTTTGGTGACTTGACCAAGGTCACAGAATTAGTAAATGGCAGATCTAGAATTTGAACCAGACAGTGTGTCTGTAGAGTCTGTGTCTCCTAAAAATGTTTCTCCCAGAAGGTGATACCCAGGCTGTGTCTTGATGAAAGTTTGTACTTAGTTTGGCAGAAGGGTGATTGGGGTGTGTCTGCGTGGTTTTCTGGACTGAGAAATACCATGCGTAAATGTCAAAGACACACCTGGTTGAGAGTGAGTGCGGCAGACTATTTGTAAACAAAAGGTGGGTGGCAAGAGATGAGGCTAGGAAGAAGGGCTTGGTAATGAAGGGCCGGGATGCCTTCTAAGGAACTTGGGTTCTGTGATCTAATTTTTAAAATTATACAAAAGATACCACTTTTCCCTTTGTATTCGTTCTAGTTACATTCATTCCCATTTACTCTGAAATATATCACACAGCCAGGAAAGTACATAGAATACAGATGTAAAATTTAATGAATTATTTAATTTTAAATAATAATTCATTCCGAGGTCAAGAAGTAGGACATGACAGGGATGCAGCAGTCCCATTATAATTTTTTTTGCCAATCACAGTTCTCCTTTCCCACCAACAGGTAACCACTCTCCTCATTTCTTTCTTTCTTTTTCCTTTCACCACCTGTGTACCTCTAAACATTACAGTTTGGGCTGATTTTGAACACAGAGTCACAGGCCGTATGTTCTTTTGTATCAGGTCATTATATGCAAGATTTATCCGTGTTGTTTTGTGTGGTTGTTCCTTCATTTTTGTAGCTGTATGGTATTCCATTGTATGAATATGCTAGAAAATATTTATCCATTCTACTACTCGGTATGTGGATTGTTCCCAGTGGAGAGCTATTACAAACAGTGCTGGTCTGAAGACTTTTGTGTCTGTTGGGTGCAAATGCGCACGAATTCTGCTGGGTATATATACCTGGGAGTAGAATCGCTAGATCATAGGGAAGAATAATGGTACATTGTATTCCAAAGTGGATGTAACAGTTTACATTCACTCAGCCAGTGTAAGGGAGATCCTGTAGTTCCATATCCTTGACAACACTTTTATTATCAAACTTCTAAATTTTTAGCTATTCATGGGGTGCCTGGCTCAGTCGATGGAGTGGGTGGCTCTTGATCTCAGGGTTGTGAGTTTGAGCCTCATCTTGGGTGTAGAGATCACTTAAACTCTTAAAAAATAATAAATAGGGGAGCCTGGGTGGCTCAGTGGGTTAAAGCCCCTGCCTTCAGGTCATGATCCCAGGGTCCTGGGATCGAGCCCCACATGGAGGTCTCTGCTCAGCAGGGAGCCTGCTTCTCTTCCTCTCTCTCTGCCTGCCTCTCTGCCTACTTGTGATCTCTGTCAAATAAATAAATAAAATCTTTTAAAATAATAATAATAAATAAACAAGTAAATTTTTAGCCATTCTGGTATATAATGATATGTCGTTATGATTTTCCTTTGTATTTTTCTTTTTTCTTTTTTTTTTTTTTTAAGATTTTATTTATTTATTTGACAGACAGAGATCACAGGTAGGCAAAGAGGCAGGCTGGATGGCGCGGGAAGTAGGTTCCCTGCCGAGCAGAAAGCCCAATGTGGGGCTCAATCCAGCACCCTAGGATCATGACCTGAAGGCAGAGGCATTAACCCACTGAGTCACCCAGGCACCCCTCCTTTGTATTTTTCATTATGGTTTTATTTTGTATTTCTCTTACTTCTTAGTGAGGCTGGACACTTTTCATATGTTTTGTTGGCCATTTAGATAATGTAGTGTTTTGTTTTTATTTGTTTGGTGACGTGCCTTATCTAGTCTTCTACCCATTTTCCTGTTGATTTATCTTGGTTTTTTTCTTCTTGTTAGAATGTTTTGTTCTTTCAAATATGAGCTCTTTGTTGGTTTTATATAGCCTGCTTTTTCATTTTCTTGAGGATGTCTTTTGATGAACCAAAATTCTGTATTTTCATGTCAAATTCATCTGTTTTTTTAATAATAGGTGCTTTTTTGTGTGCTGCTTAAGAAATCCTTCCTTTATGTCATGAAAACATTATCCCATATTATCTTCTAAAAGCTTTATTATTTATTTTTCATATTGAGTTATAAAGTCCTGGAATTAATTTTTGTGACTGGTAATTCTTAATTAACTTGTTAATGCCCCCACCTTCAATATACTTTTTATATTTTCTTCAGATTTTCTGGCTATCCTCAGCAGGACCATTAGTCTGAATTACCTAGTTTGCCATTCCCAGAAGCAGAAATCTTTTAAAGTTTTAGTTTCACTTTGACTTAAAAAGGATCTATTCTGGTCTGTAAGGGGGCCTTAAGAAATATGTTGACTAAAGAAAGTAATAAAAAAGACTAAAAACTATATAGATTCATGGTTGTTTTCATATTTGTTTTGCGAGATCAAAAAGAAGCCTCTCTTTCATCTGTGCTTCTTTCAGCTATAAAGTACTTTTCGAGAACTTAAAGCTTGCTATATAAAGTGAACAATTGTACCTACTGTAGGGTAATTTTAGAACTAATCATAGCAAAATTTTACATTAAAATTAAATATTCTATCAAACATTGACTTTGATGATTAAACAGTTTAACCGTGGTAATGGCCACCCCCCTTTCTCTGTCTGTCCATATATTTAAACCTCTTTTTTGGCCAGAGATGGACTGTATGCAAACCGCATCCAGAATGCTTTTAGTTTATGCCACAAAATATGAAGAAAATGTTTTCAGTTTATGGCAACTAGATCCATGACATATGATGCTCCAGGAACTGTTTTTACAGAGCACAAGATGCACAGGAACAGAATCACAAACTCACATGATTATTGGCAAGGAAAAAACTGGCTACGTGGCTGATGTTAAATTTGCTTTTTAAGACAAGCCAGATCAAGAAATGTCTGAAAAATATGAGGCTGTAGCAGTGAGATGATTTTGCAGTTAGTAAACACAGCCTCGGGAAGCCATGGCAAGGCAGTTTCTTATGAGCCATTTACAGCTTCTAGGAGGAGAGCACAGTGTGGGCGCTAGAGAGGAAAACCTGACGCGGCCTCCAGGGAATGTTGCTGGGGGAAGTAGAGCCTCTCCCGCATGCACGCGCGTGCGTGTACATACATACACACACACACACACACACACACGCAGGATGGTGAGGGAGAAGCTCCTTGTCCCGCTGTCATGCAGAACCCCACCTGGCCCTCCCGATTCTGTTTCTGAGGCTCACAGTGGAGGAGGTGAGCTTGGTTGTAGCCGAGATGTTAAGAGTAAGCATTGCGTATGTGGAAGTTATGGCTCCCGAGCCACACACTTCCTTCCTGCTCATACCCTTGTACCATTTTCTTTTCTTTTAAAATTAGTAGTTACTCCAAGTGTGCTTCAAGTGTCCTCCCCACTCCCCATCCAGACCCTTTTGGGGGCCCATGAGGTTACAACCATTTTAATAATACTGACATGTACGTGCCTTTTAGACTCACTCTCTCACGAGTGTGCTGTGGAGTTTTCCAGAGGCTTCCTGACATACGATACTGCAAGAGACTGAATGCAAAAGCAGATACGAGGATACAGCTGCTGTCTCATAAGCCAGACATTAAAGATATTTGCAAAAATGTAAAACAATGGTACTTTTCTCAAATTTCTTTATCCTCTAAATACTATTTTTAACTTAAAGATGTTACGTGCAATAGTATATTAATATTTTTAAATGGGTATTTATGAATAAATACCTTAAGTTTTTCATAGCTTTAATTTTTAGTATGGGTAAATACTGATATTTTTAACCCACATAAACAGACACTCTTTAGGGTCCTTAATAATTTTTTGGAATTGTAATGAGATCCTGAGACTATAAAACGTTTGAGAATCACTGCTTTAAGTCCTGTCGGTTCTGCTGGACTCCTAGTTTCTCTCTGAAGGCTGTCCTGTTCTGATTGTCTGGCCCACTGTTTTCTCTGAGTTGTCTTAACTTCTGTGCCACGTAGCTTAGTGCTTTTAGTTCTTGTGCAATTGATTGCTGTGCTGATTTTCTTCTCCTTATCAGTAGTGTTAAGACCTCTGAGGACAGGGATCTTCTGTTAAATGAGAGTTTTTTGTGGTGTCCATGATGTACATGGCTGAGCACAGCATAAATGGTGGTTATTGGTTAATGGTTATCCATATTATTATCATCTCCAATATAAATATTAAAATTTCCCTAACTCACTGGTTTTATTGGTGAATGCATTAAAAATTTTGTGAACTTTAATAGAAATAGCTATTTGAGGGGCGCCTGGGTGGCTCAGTGGGTTAAAACCTCTGCCTTTGGCTCGGGTCATGATCCCAGGATCCTGGGATGGAGCCCCTCATCGGGCTCTCTGCTCGGCGGGGAGCCTGCTTCCTCCCCTCTCTCTGCCTGCTTCTCTGCCTACTTGTGATCTCTGTCTGTCAAATAAATAAATAAATAAATAAAAAAGAAATAGCTATTTGATTTAAAAAAAAAAGCCTACATCACATTAATGTACACTATGGAAAAAGAATAAAGCCTTTTTTGATCATGATTCATCTGTAAATTTGGTATAAAAACTGAACATGTTAATCTGTTTAATTCTGATGTGACCAACAATGGCAGTAAAACCTGGCCGTAGCCCCTTGCTCTGAAACTGCGAGCATCGCACTGGGCACTTAGTAAGCATTCAGTAAAGCGGGCCGAGTTGACTCTGCTGTTTCAGTAGCCAGCAGTCATCATTCCCTACCATCCCCACCCCCACCTCCAAGTGGTGCGTGCTTGGGTTTAGGTTACCTTCTGAAGACCCATCTGTTAAAGGATTGACAGGTCGTCCTAGACTAAGCTAGAAGGCATTAGTTGACCACACTGAATACGTAGCTGAAAGTGAGCCCATAGCCTTTTCTTCATCCCTGCTTCAGACTGAGCTTGTTTTTCTTAGGCAGCCATCCTTGACTTACAGAATACATGAATAAATGTAACATCTTTGTGCCGTGGACCTGTCAGTCCCAAAGTTTCCTTCACGGCTTCTCTCTGGAAGTCTAGGGCTCCTGCACAAGTAGCCCTCTGCCCTGAGAGGCCTGTTCTGTGCACTGCCGCTGTTTTAAATGATGATGATACAGTAGTAAAGAAGACTTGCGTGCTGCCTTCAGTAGTCTGTACAACATAAACAAGCCTAGTGGAAATATATACCAGTTGTCGCTAACTCAGAACAAGTTCCCATCCAGACCACCTCTGGCAAGAGTGTGGCATTAAGGGGCGCCTGGGTGACTCAGTTGGTTAAGCAACTGCCTTCGGCTCAGGTCATAATCCCGGAGTCTTAGGATCGAGTCCCGCATCCGGCTCCCAGCTCCGCGGGGTGTCTGCTTCTCCCTCTGACCTGCTCCTCTCTCATGCTTTCTCTCTCTCTTTCCCCTCCCTGCCCCCCCACCCCTCGGATAGATAAATAAAATCTTAAAAGAAAAAAAAAGTGCGGCATTTAGAAAGCCTTCATAGAAGATGTTTTCCTATACCTGCATCTTGAAGGTGGGGAAGAAATTTGCCTTGTGAGCAGGAGGGCAGTCCAGGTAGAAACAGTATATACAAAGTCACTGGCTCGTGAAGCCTTGTGGTGTTTAAAGAAAACTGAAAGCAGTGTGATTTTGTGAGTTGGAGCTGAGAGGTGAACAGGTACTGGGCTTTGTAAACCACATAGTGAGAATTGGATTTTGTCTTGAAGATGGATGGGAGACATTGCAAAGGCTGGGTGGGATTGCACTTTATAAAGGCAATTCTGATGGCAGTGGGGGCACAGGGGTCTTGAGGGTGTAAAAAAATGGAATAAATTTAGTGAAATACTGCCAGAACTAATGCAGTGGTAGTAGGAATAGGGAAGAAAGTACATCCTGAACTATTTGGAGACTAGAACTGACAGTTAAGTGAGAAGAAGATACCGATGATGGCACCAGGTTTTTTTACTTGAGTGGGACGATAGTATTCCCAAGTGAGGCAGAAGGAGAAGAACACAGTTTGAGGGAAGATTATTTAGTTTTAGATGTGTTGCATTTTAGGGACCCGTGGAGCATGAGGTGCAGAGCATTGACCTTGGCAGTTTATAGAAGGCTTTGAAGATGGTAAGAAAAGTCAGTACTAGAGAGACTGGGAGTTTTCAAGACATAGATAGGAGTTGAATCTATGGGGGAAGATAAAGATGTGTGTGTATAATAAAGAGGGAAAGGGAAGGCTATAACTCCCAAGGAACATACCAGTAATGAAAGGACGAGCAGAGAAAGATTCTCTAGTAAGAGTCTGCAAGGATCAAGGATATGGTGTAGAGGTGGCACAAGTAATGAATTTGGCTCCTTCCGTGGGGTAAAGGGACATGGTCCATGACAGTTTGGTGTCAGAATTGGCCTCAATCCTTGAACTCAGGAGTTGAGTTTGGTTGCCCCACCACAACACGTGTACCCCTGCCCCATGTGCAGAGGCAGCAGCTCCTCACCCAGCAGCCCTCTGCTTCATTGTGAATCTGAAAATCAGCAGCGTTGACAAAGGCCTGGGGCAGGCTGCAAGCCCAGGGAGACAGGAGGACCCAGGCACAGCTAAGAGACTAGCAACTAAAACAAGGTACCCCTGGCTCAGGGACTGCATCTGCACTATCTTTTTTTATTTTATTTTATTTTTTTTAACATTTTACTGTTAAGTAATCTCTACAATGCGGGGCTCAAACGCACAACCCTGAGATCAGAAGTCTCATGCTTCATCGACTAAGCCAGACGGGTGCCCCTGGATCTGCAGGATCCTTGATATCAAGATAGGAAAGGGTCACCCAAATGGGGAGACTTTCAGGTCATTCTGACTTTTAAATGTGAAAGAGAGGTTAAAACAAAAACAATTGAATGATAGCCATTGTATTTGATAATGGGATTGATAGGGGAAGATGTCCTATTGCAATGATTAATAAGTGAATGAGAGGTAAGGGAGGGTACAAAAGCTAGAGGAGACTTTAGGATTAAAGAAGATGGTATTCGGAATGTGCAGACTGGAACATTTTACAGAACTTCTGAAGTGTTGAACTTAAGTAGAGGTGACCTGAAACTGCACAGGTAACATTTCCAGATCTTGGAACAATCATAAGGCTTGTGTATTGGCAGGTAAGTAAACCCATCTGCCTGCAGCAGCCCATCTCCACCTGTGCCACGTGGGCTTTTGATATTATTATTTGTGTTACTTAATTTTTTTTCATGATTTTATTTATTTATTTGACAGAGGGAGAAACAGCGAGAGAGGGAACACAAGCAGGGGGAATGGGAGAGGGAGAAGCAGGCTTCCTGCTGACCAGGGAGCTCAATGTGGGGCTCGATCCCAGAACCCTGGGATCACAACCTGAGCCAAAGGCAGACTCTTAACGACTGAGCCACCCAGGAGCCCCTTTGTGTTACTTAATTAAATCGGTTCCTTCTCGCCCACTTGGGCTGGGTGTCCCACTTATAGAGCTGGACATGTGGTACTCTCCTGTCGGCCCCGATTGTCCTGGCATCTGGGCTCGCCTCCTGGAAAGGCCTTCCCGGCTCCCTTGCTGGTGTTTTGCTCCACGCTCACATCTGCTGCTTCACTTAAGATGCCTCTTCTAGACATCTTGCTTGAAGTCAGGCCGGTTGCCAATGACGTAAGTAGTCAGGGCTTTCAGCGTTACTTGTGACTCAGTTAAAAGTTTATAGTATGCTTGACCCCCGAGCAGCGCAGGGGCCAGGGATGCCTGACTCCCTGTGCAGCTGAAAATCTGTGTATAACTTTGGCCTCCCCCAAAACTTAACTAATTGTTGACTGGAAGCCTACCAATAATATAAGCAGTCGATTAACACTTACTTTGTATTTCATATGTATTACATACTGCATTCTTACAATAAAGTAAGCTAGAGAAAAGAAAGTGTTTTGAAGATAATCATAGGGGGAAAAAATGCATTTATAGAACTGTCCTATAAGATATCTACATAGAAATGAACCCACACTGTTCAAACCCATGTTGTTCAAGGATGAACTGTGTATTCCTTTTTTTTTTAATGTTTTATTTATTTGTCAGAGAGAGAGAGAGAGAGAGAGAGAGAAAGCAAGCACACAAGCAGGGGGAGTGCCAGCAGGCAGGGGGAGAAGCAGGCTCCCTGCTGAGCAAGGAGCTCAGTGCGAGACTCAGATCCCAGGACTCTAGGATCATGACCTGAGCCAAAAGCAGATGCTTACCTGACTAAGTCAACCAGGCGTCCCTCTTTTTTTTTGTTTTTTTTTAAGATTTATTTTATTATTTTAGAGTGTTTGTGAGCAAGGTGAGGAGTGGGGCAGAAGGAGAGGGAGGGGCAGAATCCCAAGCAGATTCCCCACTGAGCATGGAGCCCAACACAGGGCTCAATCCACGATCCCAAGATCATGACCTGAGCTGAAACCAAGAGTCCAACACTCAACCAACTAAGCTACCCAGGCACCCTGAACTATATATTCTTAATAGTCTAAATCCCAGAATTATGCCTGGAAATTAAACTGATAACAGTGGTGAGTCCTGGGTGAGGGTAGGGGGAGAGGGTGTGATCAAGGAAGAGCCTTATCCATATCACTTGAATTTTTTAAAATGAGAATTAGGCTGAATAATCAAGTTTGAAAATTAAAACTATGCCATCTTAAAGTAGTAAAGTGAATATAATTTATTGGAAATGTCCTTCTTTCCTAGGAAAGGTGTAGGCCTGATTGCCTCCCATGAGTTCGATTAGGTACTGGGCTTGGAGGAGCTCTTGAAGTCTACTTGAAGTTTAGCAGGGCCTACTTGTGATTTAGTTCAAGACCCACGAAACCTTCTCAGCTGCATGTGGATCTCAAGGCCAGTCTGGTTACTCTGCAAGAGAGCAGAGCAAACTGGAATGCTTCAAATAGTTCAGTGCTGTGGCTGTATACGATCCGATGGTAGGGTCACAGTGCAGTTCCGAACATTTCAAAATGATGTTTTGAAGGAATTTGCCATTACTCATACCTTAGAAGGAAAACAGTGCTGTAGATAACTTCAAGATAATTCCAAATGTTGATTTTAGAATCAAATGTTATCTTTGTCTTGAGTACAAGTGCATCTGATAAAGGAGGTTCACAGCCCTGCAGAGAAACTAGGGAAACCATTCTGTAAAAACTGGTTTCTAGAGTGCTTGGAAATTGCCCAGTTTTCTTCGCCTGCCTCGCCTCTGCTTCAGCTCCTTTTCCCCTGAACACAGGCAGGCATCTGAGCCCACCAGCCAAGCAGGCAAAGGACTGAGCTAGTGTCCTAAGCTTGTCTGTTAACAATATATGTGATGGTGGGCTACTTTATGAAGTTGGTACAGAATTTAGAGAACTGGTAAGTCTAGAGAAGTCATGGTTAGCCTGGGCAGAAACTAATCAGGATAGAGAACTGAAAATTAGTCAGGGTTGTTCTCTTGACAGTCTGTGGGTGACAAAACATGAAAGAATTGAATCTTTTTCCGAGGTGCTGAGGGTCACGCATAACCACATAGCTCATGTCCTCCATGAGGGCCAGACCCGTCTGGGAGGTTCCAGCCCGCTCCTTCAGCTTTCCCTGGTGCCATTTAACGGGGAGGGCTCCACACTGAAGTGCTGAGTTATCGGGAGCCTGTCAGGATTAAGTTCAGCTTGTGTATCCTGCTGGATACGAAATTCTAAGATGGGTAAGACACAGAGAGCCCTTGTTGTCAAGAAGCCCCCGTTGAGTGTAGAAAGCAGACCCTCAGACACTACCCGTATTGTATGGTATATCTCAGAGGAGGGACACTTAGTGTAGCCAGGGACGGTACAGAAAACTTTCAGGAGATAATTCCGGAGGCAGATCTTACAAGAGGAGTAGATGGGAATTAAGCAAAGGGCCCTCAGTGCGTGTATTTTGAGCAAGGAAACCATGCGCAGTCCCTATGAGGAGGATAATAAGTGATGATAGGGCTGGAGAGATCTTGAATTTTACCTTGAAGGTGATGGGTAATTAGTGACTGAATCTCCGCAGCAATTTACTCACAGGTCACGTTTGCTTTTTAGAAAGGAAGATGGCTGGGACGGTGTGTATCGTCGGAGAGTAGGGATAATGATTAAAATATCACTAATACTCATCATAGTGCAATTCCATCCGAGATTTATTTATTCAAACACTGCTAAAAAAATAACGAAGAGAGAGGTGCTTTCAATGCTTTCAAGATTTCCTGAAGCACCATCTCAAATACTAAGACGTGATGTGGAGCTAAAGCTGGAACTCATAGTCTGCAGCCGTGGGGACGGAATACGTTTTCTTGGACAGAAACATTTTTTTTAAGATTTTATTTATTTATTCGACAGAGATCAAAAGTAGGCAGAGAGGCAAGCAGAGAGAGAGGGGGAAGTAGGCTCCCTGCCAAGCAGAGATCCCGATGTGGGGCTTGATCCCAGGACCCTAAGATCATGACCTGAGCTGAAGGCAGAGGCTTAACCCACTGAGCCACCCAGGTGCCCCTCTTGGACAGAAACATTTAAGCTGATTGTGAAACCAAGGGCCCAACTTGACAGGCTTTCTGACAGCAGTGTGGACGCTAATCACAGATGAGTTTCCTAGGGCTTGTCCGGCATTCTTTTGACCACTTTTGCACACACACAGAGGTCCAGCCTTAAGCAGATCTCCTTCTGGCATTTGTTTCTGCCATTGCAAAATGAGGGGACTGGCTCGGGACCTCTAAATGTCGAATATGTTGTGGCTTTCATTTCATACATATTTGCACATCTGTGTGTCCAGATGTGTACGGATGTATTTCATACATACAAAGAGAGAGACATTCTGTCAGGACATAAATACAGTTTTCACTGCATCCATTAGCAGCTTTCTGTGATCCAGCTTGATTTTTGAAGAGGTCATTCCAGCCATTATTTGGGAGCGGACGGGGGAGGAGCAAGAGTAGGGGCGGGAGACTAGCCAAGCGGCCTCCGCTAGCGAGGAATGATAATGGCAGCGGAAGTGGAGAATCCACACGCTGTGAATCCGAAATGACAGGATTGCTGATGAGGCTGTGAGGGGCCTGGGATAGGGTGAGAAATTCAGGACGGACATGAGGTGCTGACCCAAGCACAAGGACAGAGGGTGGTGCCCTTGATAAGACAGTGGGGACGAGAGAATGAGGTTCAGCAAGGGGTGAAGAGGACCGTTTGGGATGTGATGAATCCAAAGTGATTATGAGACATCCTCACGTCTAATGGAGAAGTTGAAAAGGGAACTTGGCATTTTTCTGGTAGAACATGTAAGGCAAAATCAATAATAAAGGTTTAATACAGGTTTTAGTGTTCCTTCAGATGGTATTTCTGGTTTTTTTTTTAGAGATTTTCTTTCTTTCTTTCTTCATTCATTCATTCATTCATCTAGAGAGAGCGTGCAAGCGTTGGGAGGGAGAGGGAATCTCAAGCCAGCTCAGCACTGAGCGTGGAACCTCACAACCCTGAAATCATGAGCTGAGCTGAGCTTAAACCAAGTCAATGTTATACCACCTGAGCCCTCCAGATGCCCCTCCGCTCACATTCTTTATTGAGCATGTGGTGGGTGCCCTGCCCTGTACCATTTTACACATATTCCATTTAAACTTCCAACAAATGCCGTGAAGAAGGTACTGTTGCCGTTCTCAGTGTTGAATGAGGAAGCTGAGGTTTGAGAGCTTAGGGCATTGGCCCAACAGTTGATAGCTGGTGGATGGAAGGGCCCGAATTAGTGCGATTCTGCCCGACTCGGAGCTGAGCCCCGCCGCCCCCCATGGCATCTTGCCGTGAGCGCACAGCTCATTGTGGTTTTTCTCTCTTTTCAGGGTTTGGGTTTTTTGCACTGAATGTAGTCTAGCCTCATCTTCACGGGTTCGTGTTGCCCCAGGATACTGTCAAAGGTAAGTTTTTTAAAAATTTCAATCCATGATATATTGGCAGTGAAATGGGAGAGTCTTTATCTTTTAAAGAAGGAAAGTACATGTTGATGCTATTGCTCCTTTCCCAAGTCGTTCCATGAGGAAATGGAAAGTGGCCATCACATCGGCTCTCTGCGTTTCTCCTTCAGTAGGTCCCTTTAAAAAGCACATCAATCCAAATGATTGATAGTGACATGTGGTGCCTCATCCTTTTATAAAGCTAGAATTTGTTATTAGGATTTAGCAATTGCACAGTTTTCCATGAGTGTATTCCTAGCTTCACTGCCTCTAGTCTATCCTCACTCCAGTCTGTCGTCCACATTACTGCCAGGACCAGCTCTCAGAATGAGGTATTTACTCATGTCACTCCTTTGCTCCAACAGCTCTCGTGGCTTTCAGTTGCTACAGCTGCCATCCTACAAACTGCTTAAGAACCTAATTCCCATCAGTGCTTCTGGCTGCTTTTCTAGTGCCCCCTATCTGTTGTAAACCCTACTGGGCCATTTTCTATTTCCCAAATACATAGTTCTTTTTCTCGGCTTTGTGCCTTGGTGTACGCTTTTCTCTTTGCTTGGAGTTTGGAAGAGGGGAGAAGAATGCAGCTATCCACTGCTCTTTCTCGTATCTTTTCTGTTGTCCCCTCTTCTAGGCCACCTTGGCAGAATTTCTTTATCATCTGTATTCCAGGTACACCCATTACTGTGACCATGATACAGTATTCAGTATTTTATATTAGATATTTATTTGTCTCTGTCTCCTTTGCTAGTCTGTAAACCCTTTGAGACTTCTTGGAAAGGAACTAACTGTTTCTTTAGTGCCTGTTGGCTGCTCCCGGACACCTTGCCGAGTGCTGTGCATATGTTACTTCATTTAATCCTTGTAACACCTCCTCCTGACCAGTTTTATGGATGAAAATAATGAAGATTAGAGCATTAAGTGCCCAGGATTACACAGCTAATAACTGACAAAGAATTATGAATGACTCTGCTCCTTCAAAGCCAAAGCTCGTTCTCCTGGAGCTCTCTGGCTGAGCACCATTGGTGTGTGGTAGGGACCCAGGAAATAGCTATTGAACTGATACAATTTCAAATTGCAGTTTAAATAAAAAGGACTTTAGTTGATTAATTCCTATATAGAAATTTATTGACTATTACATTCTAGGAATACAGTTTTAAGTAAACTATGAATACAGACATTAACGAGATCTAGTGTCTGGTGGCAAAGAGTTAACGGTGTCATAAGGGAGGCATCTGTGTAAGCAAGTGAAGTCAGTAGAGCGTTACAGGTCATATAATAGAATTCCAGTAAGATCCTCGGCGGACACAGAGGAAGGACTCGCCAGTTTTGTGCAGAGATGGATCAGGAAATACTTTCGAAAAGCTGAGTCTTGAATGATGAGAGGAGGGTGTTCTCCGGCGGTACCAGGGGAGGGAAAGGCAGAAGGAGTCGTAGGAACAAAAACACAGAACCCGGAAATAATCCGGCATATTTGTGAAACTTGTAAGCAGTTCATTATGACTGGAGCAAAGGGAAAAAGAGGACTGGCCGATGACACGGAAGAGACAAGTGAGGGCTAGATCCTGGAGAACTTGCAAGATGGGAATACATTTGCCACCTTGGGGAGGAGACCTAGCCTGGATGCGGTGTGATGTACAATTTTACTCATGTTTGTCGTTAACATTTGTTAGGTCCCGTTCCCTGTGTGCTAAAGCACTGCCAGGTCAAGACTGCTAGTCCCTTACCACATATGGCAAGCTGGTGACAGCTCTGAGATGACATCATGTGCCAGAGCAGAAATGAGATGCTCGTGTTGTCACGTCATCTTTGACAGCTTCACTGCCACTTACTCGGCCCTCCAGTGCATGTTCACAGAAGTGGGCTTTGCCTTGACTTTGTCATCACTCTCTTAGCACCGATACACTGGTCCCTTTGTCACTTCCCAAGTGGAACCCGAGCTCAACCTCATACTTTTGCATGGCCTACTTCCTTCTCCTTCCATTTTGTCAGAAGGGCAGTAAAATTCACAATGTAGACAAAACTATAAGCTGTGGTTTCACAGGAATGTCATCAAGCTTTTTTCAAGAAACTCCTTTAGAAAAAGTAAGGATAGGGGCGCCTGGGTGGCTCAGTGGGTTAAAGCCTCTGCCTTCATCTCGGGTCATAATCCTGGGATCGAGCCCCACAGTGGGCTCTCTGCTCAGCAGGGAGCCTGCTTCCCCCCACCCCCACCTCTCAGCCTACTTGTGATCTCTGTCTGTCAAATAAATAAATAAAATCTTAAAAAAAAAAAAAGTAAGATTAGCTCCAAAACCACACACAAGAAAAATGAGGGCAAATTATAAAGAAAGGACAAATCGGAAAATAGGTATGATATGATGTATAGTAAGTAGGTAGACTATATGGTATTAATCAGGAAAGATTTTTAGAAATAAAAATTTACTGGATATTGGAATGAGAGAGATGTGGATTGGTGGTGAGGGGAAGGGCTTTCAAATGGGGCATGGACTGCATAGATAGAAATTAAATATGAAACTAATAATACAATATATGTGAATTAAATTGAATTTAAATTTAAAAAATTTTTTAAGATTTTATTTATTTATCTGACAGACAGAGATCACAACTAGGCAAAGAGGCAGGTGGGGAGGGGGAAGCAGGCTCCCTGCTGAGCAGAGAGCCCGATGCGGGGCTCGATCCCCGAACCCTGAGATCATGACCAGAGCCAAAGGCAGAGAGGCTTAACCCACTGAGCTACCCAGGCGCCCCTAAATTAAAATTTTTTTAAAAAGAAATTAAATTAGTAAGTTGTGTCGAGAGATTGGAGAGAAGGTTTGCCTGAGTGAAGTGGGGGATAGTGTGTGTTTGGGGAGTAGCTAAAAACAGTTGAAAAGTTTATAAAGTAAAAGTCTGCTACTCGTATCCAATGGTAATGGGATAATTGGGAAGATAAGACGGATACAGAAAACTTAATTCTGAAGAGAAGACATTCCATACATAACCTGGAATTGAAGAGGACCTGATAAAAAACGTTCTCTCCCCTGAGCGAGTTCTGAACCACAGCATAGGATAAAGGAGTAAGGCAGGTGGAGAACAGATTTTCACTTTTATTACTATTCAAGTTGACATAGAATCAGCTTGTGTCTAACAGCAAGTCAGCTTTCTGATACTCAGCTCTGAAACTCAACAGGCTTCCTCACCCAGCAGGACTAGTCATGGACAGACCTCTGCCTCCTAGGAAAAGGAAGGAGCAGAGCAGAATAGGTGCTGCCACAGGAAGGGCCTGGGGGGGTGCTGGGCTATGCAGGCCCAGTTTCTCCTTCCGGACTCACTGACCAAACAAGGCACTTCACCCTGACAGCATGTGTCAGGAGTATAAGGCCAATAGTAGTAAAGAGATGTGGCCTCACGTGGAAGTAAATGTCAAGAGTGGGCAACTTTTCCTCCCCTAACACACAATGGCTCTTGTCTCCTAGCACATGGGTCTTAAGTAGTAATCCAGGTCACGTCAGCTGTGTCCCTCCCCTCTGGGAGGCGGGGGGACATCTCAGGACAGTTCTGCTCCCACTTTCAAGAGGACAGACCCCCACTACCACTCTTCTCTTGGGTATTTTCTTGGGCAAAATTGATAGACAAAATAGATTTTGCCCCCCAGGAGATCCTAAAATGGATCAGCACAGCATATAAATTATACAAACTCCAAGACTAAACAAAATTGTTTGAGCGCTCTCCCCATAGCCGCCAGATTCAGGAAGTAAGCCTGCCTCCTGCCCACGAGCAGTAATTCCTGATAAAAGTATGTTCTCAGAACGCTGTACTCAGTCTTGCCACCTTGGTGTCTGAGGGAGGGAGGATGGGTGAGGTCCTCTTGGTTTGGGGGCTCTCCAGGGTATCCAGTTACCCCATGCAGTGTGCAGAATCCACAACTTGGACACTTCCACCCAATTTGGAAAAATCTTCCAGCAGGAGGTTAAATTTGGAACTGGGCCTTTACCATATCTCAAAAAAACAGCCAGTGTACAGTCTTCTGCTTTAAAAATTAATCCTTGAAGTATCACCTTCTTTTTTGCAATATTTAGGGATTTATAGTAGTGGTGGCCCCAGTTACCAAGTTCCTTCCCTTCCTCCGTAAGTTCCCTGGCTCCCTGCCTTCTATGAGTATAGTAAGACAACTCTTCAATTTCCGTTTCGCCTTCGGACTGCCTGTGTAAGCCGAGCACAAACAATTTAAACGTAGAACTTCACCGGTTTTGTAGCACATGTGCCGTTTGACGTTCAGCTGCCTTGCAGCTTATGTGCAGCAAATAATTGTTCCACTCATTAATATCTAAAGAGCCTGTATGAAAAAAGTCTCTTTTCCCTACAGTCTAATCTTTGCCTCAGCCATGCCTGCTTAGGAAAAGCTGTGCCTGCGTAATTCAAGGTCAGGCAGCAGCCTTCTGTTCTTTGAAGCCAACCAAGCCTGCTAATGCCCTGTTCCCTTTGCTGAGGCCAGCACGGCTGGCATTTGCTTGCTGGGCCAGAGTGGCCGATGTATGCTGAGGCCACTTGCACAGCTGACATGTAGATGAGCCTCAGTACGGCCACAACCAGACTGTGGCTTCTTTCCTTGCTGTTGCTAGCAAAGCCCCCAAGCCTTTGCCAAGGCTTGTGTGCCTGGCATATTCAGTCTTGTCTCTATAGAAATAGCTACTTACCTGAAGACAGAGTTACCATAACTACAGTCATCACTGATGTCAAAATACAATGTGGCCTGTGGTTTATAAACTTCTAATTCGGCCTCAATAGTATAAAACTGGTGTATGACAGCAAAAACTCTGGTGGCTCTCCTTGTGCTCTCTCTCTATCTGTCAAATAAATAAATAAAAAATCTTTAAAAAAAAGAAAGAAAGAAATTCCACATGCATTCACTCCCCAAATTTCCCTTCATGTGTATTTATCAAAACTTCGGTCTCATGTACCAGATATTAGGATCTTTGAGAGACCCAGTAAATAGCAGTCCTTTTCCCTTGGCTGAGTTCTATACCAAGTGAGAAATAAAATAAAAGAGGAGGGCATTTGAAAGACCAAAATATCATCTCTGTTACTAATAAAGCTATATTGGAGAATGTGGCTTACATCTGTAGGCAAATGAACTTCCTAGCCCTGAACTCAATATTCAACAGGCTTACCTCGTCCCAGATAATTGTGAGGGGCCTGCATTTCGAGCGGAGGAAAGTGCGTGCTCCCTGGGGACAGCTGGCTTCCAAAAGGAAGAGACAAGGGCTGAGCTCTCGTGCCCTGTTTCTCCTTCTGATCTCACCATTCAGAAAGGATCCTCCGTGGTGGAACTTGTGCGCATGGACAGGAGCCAGGAGGGAAGCCTCAGGAGCGGGGAAGGAGGGTTCTTCTTTCCCAGCACATTCAAATGGAACGGGCACAGAAATCATTGGGGGATCTTTCTTTGTCCACTGTCCATATAATTCATCATTTAAGAAATACGGTCTCTACATCTGTAAAGCAGAATGAAACTTAAGGACGTCAGTGAAGCAGTTTGCATGTAACATCCTTCTAGGTAACTTACAGACTTTTTCCGGTGCTGTCAATTTAATCTTCATAGAAAGAGCAAGTTTATTTTTGCACAACTCTCATAAACAGATGAGGGGCAAAACCAGCAAGAGAAAGCCTGTTTCCCTTGCTGTGAGCATCTGTTTCACACAGGGAACGGGCAGTGTTAATTCATCTGGAGCGAGTGTACGATTAACAGAGCTCCCACCGTACCAGTTTGACATTTCATGGCACATAAATACGCACTGGTTCCCAAGAAGCCTTGTTAGGTGAGCACGGTAGATACTCGGTTCTCCTTTCCCGCCCAACAGATGAGGAGACATTCACACACTAGACCTCTAGGCTGCTGCGTTTATAAAGAAATTCTCTGCACACGCACATCCTATCTTTTATATTTTGTAGGTATGAACCTTTTAAGTATTAGAAGGGTTTTTAAACATTGGTTACCTGTAATGTAATGGAGATTTGTTTTGTGTCAGTTTGAGTAATTATTCCTCTGGAATTCCATATTGAATGAAATTTTGAATGTTACATACACTTTGCTTAGTTTCCTTTTGGTACATTTTAATTCATAAAATTTTAACTAACTTGACTCATTTTGTTCTTAGAGGAAACATTACTACTTTTTATTGTTTTGCCCTAGGACAGCCTGCTCTCATGTAAAAATAAATTAACTGATATTTAGCTTATTAAGCAAATCCTCTTTAAAAAGTAGAATCTACCAGGGGCGCCTGGGTGGCTCAGTGGGTTAAGCCTCTGCCTTCGGCTCGGGTCATGGTCTCGGGGTCCTGGGATCGAGCCCCGCATCGGGCTCTCTGCTCAGCAGGGAGCCTGCTTCCTCCTCTCTCTCTGCCTGCCTCTCTGCCTACTTGTGAGCTCTGTCTGTCAGATAAATAAAATCTTTAAAAAAAAAAAGTAGAATCTACCATTAGCATGTACTGTAATTTCAGTTATAAAATATCCCACAAATATTGAACATAAATTATAAACCCAGGAAACCCAGCCAGTTCCAGTAGCTTATTGTAATATGCAGGCAGTATGACTGGCTACAGCCTAACAACTGGCCCACTGCTTTACAGAGGTGGGCATCCTTTCAGGTCACCGATTGTAGTGCAGGAATTACTGAAGATTTTCACTGTCACCTCTGCCAAAAATCAAGAAAAAAGAAGAAAGAAATCTAGAACTCTTTAATATCCCAATGTCGTCAACCTTTCCTAACTATCCTCCCCTAAGGTGGGGGGAAGTTGCCTTACCTCTCTCCTTCCCTTCTTACCAAAGATGTGTGTACTGAATTCCTTTTTTTCTCTCTTTTTCCCTCTTTTAGGCAGTATTTGTGTGTTTCTGCAGAGTTTTGCACAGAGTCTGTTCCCATGCAAACCAATGAGGGAGAAGTGTCGGAAGAAAGCAGTTCCAAGGTCAGTGAACTACTAAAGATGCAGACACTTTGGGTAGAAATTACAAACAGGCAGTGGATGAGTAGAGTGGGTGTTTTGTTTTAGGTGAATTTAGAAACTAGCTTGATTTAAATTAAAAGCTAACCTAAGGTTGAGAAGATTTTTTTTTTCTTTTTGATAGCCATTTTTGTTATGTTCCATGACCAATTTAAAACAAATTTTACTGAACTCCTAGAGAACTGTATGCTTCATTTGTGCAATGGTAGCCCTTTATCTTTTAATATTTTATTGTGCAAGCTCTATATTCTTATTTTAAGAAATTAAAATGAGTCAGAAGTGTGTAAGGTAAAAAGTAAAAAGCCTGTCGCTTATTCCTGCTGCACAGAGACATTATAATAATTTTCAGACATTTTTTATTATAAACTTTTAAATGGTAATTTGTTAGGTTTGGGTTTTCAGGCTCAGGCGTGAATGAATGTTAACCATTGTCAAACCCGGTATGTAAATTGTTATCTGTGTGCTTATGTGTAATCTCTATATCTGGCTCCATGTCCTGACTCTCCCTGGGATCTTTCTCTGCCTGATCAAATGGCACCCTCAGTGTCACCTCGATGTCTCCTTTCAAAGTTGTCCCTTGTCCTTACTGGGCACTCCAAGGATATCTCACACTGTGTCCTGCACAGTGCCCAGGCTGCTGCCCTAGACCTTCCTGAGGGGCGTCTTTTTGCTGCTGCCAGTGCTCCTGGTCCTCCCTGTGGAGGGAAAAAACAGATACTGTTTTTCCCCCTGGTCACTAGAATGCAGTTTTGTATGACCTAATCACTTTCTTGCAGAGCATTCTGCTGTTTTAGTGAAAGCCGCGATTGTAAATACTGAAGGAAGACAAGTTGACAGAATTAGCATTAATGTAAAACTTCAGAAGACCTTGAATCCTTCGGAGACACAGTGACTGTTCCTTACATTTTTCCCAAGGACCACTTCAGGGCTTATTTAATTTCCTTGCTGTGGACGTAAAAGAGAAAATTGAATAGAACTAACAGAGTTACCCATGAATCTGTCTCATTGTTCCACACTTTAGAAGTTAAATATGAGGGACGCCTGGGTGGCTCAGTTGGTTAAGCAGCTGCCTTCGGCTCAGGTCATGATCCCGGCGTCCTGGGATCGAGTCCCGCATCGGGCTCCTTGCTCGGTGGGGAGCCTGCTTCTCCCTCTGCCTCTGCCTGCCATTCTGTCTGCCTGTGCTCGCTCTCTCTCCCTCTCTCTCTCTGACAAATAAATAAATAAAATCTAAAAAAAAAAAAAAAGAAGTTAAATATGAAAATTATGTTCTGTAAAAAGTTTCTGATGACATATCAGGAAATCCAAAGGCGAGAATATGGACTTCATTGGCCTTCATTTCCCTTAGAAAGAGACTCGTGTTATCTAATTTATTTAGTATTTATGTGCTTGTGTCGTCACACTGATCTGAAAACAGATACTGTTTTGTCTGTTATATGTGGCTTTGACTCCCTGAATGCAGCGATCCATTTTCTTAGCGCCTGGTCTAGCTGTTGCACATGGAACTGTGGGACTTACTGACACATCCCGGACTATAGCTGTTTATTTATGCTGTCTTTTTTATTCTTTTAAATTGTGGTATTATAAAAAAAATACACCTTCATAGTCAGTCAGTTACTTAATTCACGAACACTTATGGGGCACCTAGTATATGCTGATGGTCCCAAGTATGGCGTGCAAAGTTACATAAGGCGGGGTCTCTGCATGGTGGGAACTTGTAGTCTAGTCGAGGGAGGTCACCAAACCATAAGGGCAATGATAGTGGTATTAACTGTTTGGTATTAGGAGCTAGGTCAAAGCAAAGAGTTCCTTCTCATTGGAAGCTTCATGACAGAGGAGGTAACACTAGAGTTTTGTTGGAAAGATAAGGAGTTTTTGTTCATTTTTATTGGTTGGTTGGTTGGTGAGTGGGTGAGTGGAGGTGGGAAGGGCATTGTAAGCAGAATGAAGCAAGTGTCGCATATGTAAATGGTCAAGTCTAACAGGAGATGGATTTGAGTGGATTTCAGATATCTTGCTACGTATTAAACCACACCACAAATTAGTGGTTTAAAACTACTGTCACAATCTCTTGGCCAGAAGAATTCCAAATAATTTATGTAGATACTTCACCCTCAAGAATGGGAACCTAACTCCCCCTTCCTTAAATGTGGCTTCACATAGTGGGGAAACCTGACAGACAGCCTCTCAACCAGATGATCAAGGTCTACATCAATGGGATGAGTCATGTTTACAGTATGTACCCTTGATGTGATGGACTGAAGTGGCACCTTACTTTGGTGGTCTTCTTTCCCAAAGCCCATTTTCCCCCTGTGATCATGAGAAAAACATCAGACAGATCCTGATAGAGGGATGTCCTGCAAATTATCCGACCAAGACTACCCTCAAAACTGTCAAGGGAAAACAAGATATGTTGAGAAACTGTCACAGCCAAAAGGAGCCTGAGGTGACATCATGACTAAATGTAATACAATGTCCCAGATGAGATCCTGGAATAGAATAGGAATGTTAGGTAAGAACTAAGAAAATCTGAGTAAAGTATGGATTTTAGGTAATAATAATGCATCAGTATTGGTTCATTAATTGTGACAAAGGTACTGAGATAAGATATTAATAATAGAGGAATATATATATATATATATATATATATATATATATAATATATATGTATATATAATCACGACCACAGCTTTTGATTATCTCTCATGATCTGTGATTCCCTGAGATCTATAGGGCAGTTCTACTCCAAAGTGGTATTGGCAGGGGCTGCAGTCATCTGGAGCCCCAACTGGCCAGAAACATAAAAAATGGCTCATTCACGGGCTGGCAGCTGGCAGTTCAGCTTGAGGCTGTCGACCCGAGCCTCAAGGGTCTCCTCCATGTGACCTCTGTACATGGCTTGGGTTTCTCACAGCATGGCGACAGGGATCCAAGAAGGAGTACTGCAAGCATGCAGAAGCTGCAGCCTTAGAAGTCAAACTGCTTTCCTTTCCCCACCTTCTGGTGAATTAAAGCCAGTCCCAGGGCTACCCCAGATTCAAGAGGAGGAGAAACAGATTCCACCTCTCAGCAGGAAGACAAGGAGAAAATTTGAGGTCGTCTTTAATAGTGATTAGAGTGTTGGTGCTAGCTGAAGAGGAGGGAATGATGGAGACCATTATCTAAGATTATCTTGGGCTAAGGAGCGTTAAGAACAGGCAAGAGAGGTGCTTGGGTGGCTCAGTGGGTTAAAGCCTCCGCCTTCAGCTCAGGTCATGATCCCAGGGTCCTGGGATCCAACCCCGCATTGGGCTCTCTGCTCAGTGGGGAGTCTGCTTCCCTTTCTCTCTGCCCGCCTCTCTACCTACTTGTGATCTCTGTCTGTCAAATAAATAAATAAAATCTTTAAAAAAAAAAAAAAGGCAAGAGATTTCTAAAGCATGGAGGTGAGATGTGCTAAATTTTACTTTATGATTTGTTCTCCAAACAACCAGTGTTAATGTAGAGGATACACTAGCATATCTGCATCTTGACACTCATTCTCTAAAGCAAGAGAATCTAATTGGCCCAACCTAGCCTGTGGCCTGATTTCTGTTAGTTCTTGAGTTATCGGAGTCAGGTGGCAGGGACCACAGACAAGGAAGTAGATCTCATGAAAGCAGGAGGCAACAGCCAGCCCTCCTGGGACAGTCTCCAGTCAACGCTGATATAATCTTCCACTTTATTTCTTACCAAGGATGGATCAGAATTTTTAATTTCAACTCCACAGCTGTTTCTCACTTTACATTGAGTATAATTTAGGTTGATATTCTAAACGAGTTGGTGTTAGCTTACTAGTTGTAGGGATTATGCAGCTATAGGCTTGGAATGTTTATTTTTTAAGTGAAATCTGGCAAGCATAGTAAAAATTATCATAAAACTGAGCAGTTGAGTGTTTGTTATCTCATTCTCTGTACTTCTTTGTATAGTTGAGCATTTTATAGTAAGACAATAAAAAGAAATAAGCTCTAGAGTTTAAGAATTATAGCTATGAAGTTAAGTGCCTATGTGTCTTTATTAATTACCATAAATAAAAAACACTTAATTAGGAGGCAAACATTTTAGCTATAGTGTTCTTTTAATTGTTATCAGAGGTAATAAGTGAATAAACGTAGTCTTTGTCTACAAAGAATAAAGTGATCTGTTGATTGGCTTTACATCAGAGAGTTAAATGAAATGATTTAGACTAAGTCTTTTGCTTTTCTTTTTTTTTCCTTTAGGAAGAAAGAGAGTGAGTGTGGTGGGGCAGTGAAGGGGAGGGAAAAAGGGGGAGAGAGAGAGAAAGAATCTTAACTAGGCTCCAAACTCATCGTGGAGCCTGATGTGGGGCTCGATCTCACCACCCTGAGATCATGACCTGAGCTGAAATCAAGAGTCAGATGATTAACCGACTGAGCCACCCAGGCATCCCAAGTCTTTTGCTTGTTTAAGTTTAGGATATCTCTATATGAGACTGAATCTGATTTAGCAAATTATAACAAGATTTTATGGCTTTTGGTATTTTAAGAGCTGACTGGGAAAGAAACTATGCAGGATAGGTATTTTTCTGATTTGTTTCCATAGCTGGCAAACAAATTGGATTGGATTCCAGGTCTGACTCCAAAGTCCATGCTAAGTTCAGTCCTCCATCCCAAAGAAGTTCTCTGCAGAGTAATCAATTCTGTTTACTTATGTCAGAGAAACTTCTTAGAAAGGTATAGGAGAATGCATACAAGGAGAGTGGGTGCTTTGTGCATATAAATAATGCTTCTGCGAACATTCCTTACATGGTTCTGTGCAGACATGTGCCTTCATTTCTCTTGGGTGAATAACCGGGAGTGAAAATGCCAGGTCATATGGTAACTTTGTGTTTTAGTTTTTGAAGAACTGCCAGACTGTTTTCCAAATGGCTGTACCATTTTATATTCCCACTAGAAGTATATGAGGGTTCTAATTTGTCCATATCCACACCAATTTGTAATTTTATTTATTTTTTTATTCTAGTGGATATGAAATGCTATCTCATTGTGGCTTTGATTTGTGCCTAGCATGTTTTTTTTAAATGTAAGTGAAAAAACGTATAATAAAGTAATACTAAGATGGAGGTGACCAGGCCCACCCTGGACTTACTGAAACAGAACCTCAGGGGTTGGGAACCTGGGATCTCTGTATTTTCCAAGTGCCCCAGGTGACCCCTAAGCCAATAGTGCACAGATCACAGTTAAACGAGGGAGCACTCAGAGATGGCAGAACCAGTAAATTCTTTAAAGTTGTCTCTGAAAGGTAAGACATACACAAACTTCAGAGTAGGGTTGCATCTGGGGAGGGAGGAAAACGGTTGAGTTTGAAAAGGGCTGGCTACACAGAGGGCCTCAACTGTTCACTGTATCTGTATTTTTATTTCTTTAAAAAAGAGGGAGAAATCTGAAGCAAATATGATAAAACAAGTATGTTAAATCTGAGTGGTGGTTACATGGGTGTGTTTGCTATTTTATTCTATTTTTTTCCACATCTTAAAATTTTCCCTAATTTATAAAAAGAGAAAATTCTGTTTTCTCTCTGGCCCCAACCTTCACATTTGTATACCATCTAGCAAAAAAGAGAGAACTTGTCACTTACCTTGAAAGGCTTTATGAAGGTTGCACATTCAACTGTGCTTTTATATTTCTTTGACCAGAATTTAATGATATGACCACAATAAACTTCAAATGATGTTGGAATATGCGTTAGCTAAAATTGATAGGTTCTGTTGCTAAGGGGGAAGTGCTTCTATGTCAGAAAAGTCAGCCACATTATCCAGTATGCTGCTGTTATACTGGTCTTGCCCATCCTGTAGTTGTACAATTTTTCTTTTAAACCTAGAATTTTAAAAAGGGTTTTTCAAAAGACTAATGTAATTCAATGAGGGAAAGGAAGATCTTTCAGTAAACGGTACCTGAGCAACCAGATAACCATATGGAAATACTTGAGCCATGATTGTTATGCCACACACCATACAGAAAACCTAATTTGAGATGGATCAAGGACCTAAATGTGAGGGCTAAAAGTGTAAAGCTTTTGGAAAACAATGTAAGATATGTCTCAGTGGGGGTGGGGGGGCCAGGAAAAAAAGAGAGCTGTCTCTGTGACCTTAGGTAGATTGCAAAAACCACGATCCATAAAAAAAGAACAGTTCAGTTGAATTTCATTTAAAAATTTTTAACATCTGCTAATATGCTGACAGCATTAAAAATGTGGAAAAGCTTGCAATACATTTATCTAATAAAGGTCTCATATCTAGAATATATATATAGAATTCCTAAAAATCAGTAAGAATGATTAAACAACTGAAAAATATGTATAAAAGACATAGTTATTTCACAAAATAAGGTACACAAATGGCTGCAAAATAGGTTTTCAACATTATTTATGAGGGAAATGCAAATTAAAACTAACGTGATAGGGGCACCTGGGTGGCTCAGTGGGTTAAAGCCTCTGCCTTCAGCTCAGGTCATGATCCCAGGGTCGTGGGATCGAGCCCCACATCAGGCTCTCCGCTCGGCAGGAAGTCTGCTTCCTCCTCTCTCTCTGCCTGCCTCTCTGCCTACTTGTGATCTCTATCTGTCAAATAAATAAATAAAATATTAAAAAACAAAAAAACAAAAAACTAACGTGATATTGGGGTGGCGCCATTGGTTTAAGCATCCAGCTCTTGGTTTTGTCTCAAGTCATGATCTCAAGGTCATGAGATAATCCCAACATTGGGCTCTGCCCTCAGCTGGGAGTCTTCTTGGGACTCACTATTCCTCTCCCTCTGCCCCTCCCCCACCTGAAATAAATAAATCTTAACCAAAAAAAAAAACCCCAAAACTAATGTGCTATTATTACATACTCACCAAAGTTTGAAAGACTGAACATACCATGTATGGCAAGAACATGCAGCAACTGGAGCTCTCACTCATTGTTAGAGAGAGTATAAAATGATACAACTACTTTAGAAACTGTTTCTCAAGTCTCTAATAAAGTTAAACAGGAGCCCTGGGTGGCTTAGTTGGTTGAGTGTCCAACTCTTGATTTTGGCTCAGGTCATGATCTTGGGGTCCTGGGATTGAGCCCCACATTGGGCTCCATGCTCAGTGGGGAGTCTGCTTGAAGATTCTCTCTCTCTACACCCCGCTCCTCCTCCTGCTTGCGCACTTCCTCTCTCTCTCAAATTTAAATAAATAAATGAACCTTTAAAGTTGAATATATGGGGTGCTCGGGTGTCTCAGTCAGTTGAGCATTGGACTCTTGGTTTTGGCTCAGGTCATGACCTCAGGTCATGGAAGGGCGCCCTGCCTCAGGCTCTGTGCTCAGCATGGAGTCTACTTGTCCCTCTTCCCCCATGCTCTCTCTCTCTCTCTCAAATAAATGAATAAATAAAATCTTTTTAAAAACAGCTAAACATAGGCCTAACTTATAACCCAGACATTCCACTTCTTTTTTTAATTTTATTTTATTTATTTGACAGAGAGAGGCCACAAGTAGGCAGAGAGGCAGGCAGAGAGAGAGAGGGGGAAGCAGGCTCCCAACTGAGCAGAGAGCCTGATGCGGGGCTTGATCCCAGGACCCTGGGATCATGACCTGAGCTGAAGGCAGTGGCTTAACCCACTGAGCCACCCAGGCGCCCCCCAGACATTCCACTTCTTGGTGTATACCCAGTGCACACAACTGCATATGTTCACAAAAATAAATGAGAACATTCATGGTAGCTTTATTAGTAATAGCCCCAAACCAGTTATAACTTAATTGTCCATCAACAGGTGAGTGAGTAAGCAAATTATGTTTGTTCAATGAAGTAGTAGTAAGTTTAAAAATTAGACTCTTTTTTTTTTTTTTTTTTTTAGGTAGGCTCCATGCACAGTGTGGAGCCCATTCTGGGGCTTGAACTGACAACCCTGACATGCAGCTCTTTTAGCTGCGTTCTGTTTAAGGAGATGCACTTCAGCTAGCCTAAATGATGTAAAGGAAATGTTCATGTAATGATATGAGAGAAAAGCTTTCTAAGTCAAAGATGTAATTCAAAGGCTCTAAGATTAGATGAGAGAGAAGAAAAGAAATGGAGAATGTAGTCCAGCATAAGGCAGAGGAGATTTTTCAAAAGGGTGGTTTTTTGGAAGATGGCTACTGTGAGAACTGTTACTTAGAGGACAAAGAGAAATAGGAACAGTAAGTGGAAAGGATAGTCCACTTAGTAATAAAAAAATCATTAAGAATTGAAAGCAGGGAGATAGCTGGGTAGCTCAGTTGGTTAAACTTCTGTCTTCAGTCAGGTCATGACCCCAGGGCCCTGGGATTGAGTCCCATAGCAGGCTTCTTGCTCAGTGGGGAGCCTGCTTCTCCCTCTGCCTGCCACTTTCCCTGCTTGTGCATGCTTGCTCTCTCTCTCTCTCTCTTTCTCTGGCAAATAAATAAAATCTTTAAAAAAAGCAGGATGAACACTGATAATGTATAGAACTGTTAAATCACTATACCGTACACCTAAAACTAATATAACACTGTATGTTAACTATATTGCAATTAAAATTAAAAACTTAGTTAAAAAAGAAGATAAAATTGAAAACAGGGACTCTATCAGATATTTGCATACCTATGTTCATAGCTACCTTATTCACAGTGGCCAAGAAAAAGAACCAACCCAGTGTCCACTGACAGATTAATGATAAACAAGAAGTGGTATATCAACATGCATGAACTTTGAAGACAGTATGCTTAGTGAAATAAGTCACTCGTAAAAATTTGACCTGGAGTGGTCAAATTCATAGAAACAGAGAGTACTGGGGTGGTTGCCAGGGGCTGAAGGGAGAGGGGAATGGAAAGTATAGTTTGGGAAGATGGAAACCATTCTGGAGATGTGTGGTAGTGATGGTTGCACGCCAATGTGAACATACTTAATACCCCCGAACTGTATACTTAAAAATGGTTAAAATACCACAATTTTATATGAGATTTTATTTTTAAATAATCTCTACACCCACCGTGGGGCTTGAACTTAAAACCCCAAGATCAAGAATCATGTGCTCTACCAACTGAGCCAGTCAGGTGCTCCTAAAATAATTTTTTTGATTTTAATAAATAATAGATAATAAATTTATTTAATAAAACAATTTTTTGAAGCTATTGAGACTTCTGCTACCGGACAAGATGGAGTGTCAGGGACAGAATTCCACTTCCTACTGGAAATAGCCACTTAAAAATAGACAAAAAATAATCTATATATCTGAAATGGCAGTTTAAAAAACATTGGACTTTAGGTAATGAAGAGCAGTGATCACTGAGAAATGGAAAACAAATAAGGTGAGTCCTCTGACCACCCCAGCATACTGGCTTGAGAGAGCTTCCAGGCTACAGATCAGGGAAGAAGAGACCAGGCAAAGCCCAGTGGACCCTCTCACTTGAGGCAGCCTTGCTGACGTTCTGGAGAGACTAAGACACCTCGAGGTCTGGCCAGAATACTGGAGAGGGAAGAGTTACACACAGAGAGAACTCTAGAGATCTGTGGAGGGTTCATTCTGAGTATCAGCAGAATACTTTGAGATACATGCATATGAGGAGACTATTCATGGCTGGGGCAGGGTAGGGGGACCCATCCAAGAGGCTCAAAAGAAACAATGCCCATAATATTGCCTCTTTCTACACCCTAAAAAACCTCATAACTCATGGACCATTAGGTAGAGCCCTCAGTCGTGGTACTAACAGAGTCCTCACCTCATTGGTAGGGAATGATTAGCCCTGAACTAAACACTACTTTGGTCCAGCCTAGAATATCCTAAAAGCAAGACACAAAAGGAGCAGACTATTTCACAGTGGTCTAATGGTGTCCCAGAACAAAGCTCAAAAATATTTATAGGAATCCAGAATATTCAGTACTCAACGAAGTAAAATTTACAATGTCTGGTATCTAAGCAAAGATTATCAGACATCTAAAAACCAGGAAAATACACACCATAGTGAAAGGAAAAAAAATCAGTTAATTGAAGTCAACCCACAACTGATACAGATTAAAATTAGCAGACAGGAGTATCAAAATACTTATTATAACTGTATTTTAATATTCAAAAAATCACATAGAGAAATGAAAGATACTTTTTAAGAAGACTCAAATCAGATTTCTTGAGTTGGAAACTGTAAAATCTGAGATGAAAATTGTACTGGATGAGATTAGTGGCAGATTAGACATTGCAAAATAAAACACTTGAGAATTTAAAGTCATACTAATAGAAAATATCCAGCATAAAACACACAGAGAAAAAAAGAGTAAAAAGCAAAATATGGAAAGATGATCAGCGTTCTATAGACAACTTCAGGGAACCTAATATACATGTAATTATAGTCTCTGAAGAAGAGGGAAGGGGACAGAAAAAAAAATCTAAGAAATAATGGTCCCAAATTTGATAAAAACTGTAAACCCAGAGATCCAAGAAGTTAAATATTCCTGAAACATGAAGAAAAACCACACTGAAGCATGTCATGATCAAATTACTCAAAACCAGTGATAGAGAAAATCTGAAAACCAGAGGACAAAAGACACTTATGTTAAAAGAGGAACAAAGATAAGGATTTGTCTTTGGAAACAATGCAAAGAAGACAATGACAGTGGTCTATAAAGTGCTGAAAGAAAAACTGTTGATCTTAAATTTTGTAATCAGTGAAATTTCTTTCGGGAACAAAGGCAAAATAAAGTCTGTTTCAGACACACAAAAGCTGAAATAATTCATCGTCAGCATACCCTTCCTTACTGTGGGAAATGTGGAAGGGAGAAGGAAGGGGATTCCAGATGGAAATACGAATCTATGCAAAGAAATGAAGAGCTCAAGAAATGGAAATGACATGGGTAGAGACAGAAGACCTATTACTTAAGTCTCTTTAAAGGAGAACCAATTGTTTGAATAAAAGTCATACAAATCCAATGTAGGTTTATAGGTCTGTATTGTACACTGACAGCAGCCTAAAGGCCAGGAGGGGGGAGATGGAAGAATACTATCGTAAGGTTCCCATGTTACATGTTAATTAGCTTAATCTCACTTGAAGAGAAGGGGGTACTTCCCCACTCCTTCTGTGAGGTTAGCATTACTTTGATATCAAGACCAAAGATATTCCAAGAAAAGAAAATTACAGAATAGGCTCTCTCATGAAGTGGGTGCTACAATTCTAAACAAAGTTTAGAACATATAATACATGGCTGGGGGCGCCTGCGTGGCTCAGTGGGTTGAGCCTCTGCCTTCGGCTCAGGTCATGATTTCAGGGTCCTGGGATCGAGCCCCGCATCAGACTCTCTGCTCAGCAGGGAGCCTGCTTCCCCCTCTCTCCCTGCCTGCCTCCCTCCCTACTTGTGATCTCTTTCTCTCTGTCAAATAAATAAATAAAATCTGAAAAAAAAAAAAAAATACAAGGCCAGGTGGGATTTTTCCCAGGAATGCAGGGCTGGTTGAGCCTTCAGAAATCAACCACTATGTAATTGATCATGTTCACAAATTAAAAACAGAAAAACATATGATCAACTCAACAGATGCAGAAAAAGCATTTGACAAAGGGCCACATCCATTCCTGATTTAAAAAACTGTTAGCAAATTAGGAATAGAAAGGAACGGTTTGACCGGTTAAAGGGCTTTTATGAAAATGCTACAGTTAAACTTAACAGTGAAAGACTGAATGATTTATTTCCTTTTTTTAAAGATTTTATTTATCAATTTGACAGAGATCACAAGTAGGCAGAGAGGCAGGCAGAGAGAGGAGGAAGCAGGCTCCCTGCCAAGCAGGGAGCCCGACATGGGGCTCAATCCCAGGACCCTGGGATCATGACCTGAGCTGAAGGCAGAGGCTTTAACCCACTGAGCCACCCAGGCACCCCTGAATGATTTATTTCTAAGATGAAGAACAGCATGTCTGCTGTCCCCCCTTCTATTCAGCATTGTACATACACTGGAAACCACAAAACATTGCTGAGAGAAAATAAAGTCAACCTGAATAAATGGGGAGATGTACCTGTTTATAGGTCAGAAGATTCAATATTGTTTAGATGTTGCTTCTCCCCAAGTTGATCTACAGAGTCAGTTCAATCCCTATCAAAATCTTAGCAGTGAGGCGCCTGGGTGGCTCAGTGGGTTAAAGCCTCTGCCTTCGGCTCAGGTCATGATCCCAGGGTGCTGGGATCGAGCCCCACATCCAGTTCTCTGCTCAGTAGGGAGCCTGCTTCCTCCTCTCTCTCTCTCTCTCTCTCTCTGCCTGCCTCTCTGCCTACTTGTGATCTCTCTCTGTCAAATAAATAAATAAAATCTTAAAAAAATATATCTTAGCAGCCTTTTTTTGTATAAGTAAAAAGGCTGACTTATAAATCCATATGGAAATGCACAGGACCTAGAACAGCTGTATTAGTTTTCTAGGGCTGCTCTAACAAAGTACCACAAACCGAATGGCTTCAACAACAGAAGCATATGTCTCACAGTTCGGGAGACCAGAAGTCCAAGATCATGGTGTTGACACCTTGTTCCATGTGATGGGACGAGGGAAGGGTCTTTTCCAGGCCTCCCTCCTAGCTTCTGGTTTCCAGCTTCTTGACTTATTGCAGCGTAAGCCAGTCTTCCTGTGGCTTTCTTCCTGCACGCATGTCTGTCTTTGTGTCCCAATTTCCCCTTATTTATAAAACACCAGTCAGATTGGACTGGAGCCTGCTCTGATAACTTTATGATTACCTCTGTAAAGACCCCATCTTTAAATAAAGTCACATTCTGAAATATTGGAAGTTAGGACTCCAACATCTTTTTGGGTTGGTGGGAGGACACTGTTCAACTTATAATGATAATCAAAACAGCTTTTGAGGGGCGCCTGGGTGGCTCCGTGGGTTAAAGCCTCTGCCTTCGGCTCAGGTCATGATCCCAAGTCCTGGGATTGAGCCCCGCATCGGGCTCGCTGCTCAGCAGGAATCCTGCTTCCCTTCCTCTCTCTCTGCCTGCCTCTCTGCCTACTTGTGATCTCTCTCTGTCAAATAAATAAATAAAATCTTTAAAAAAAAATTAAAAAAAACAAACAAACCCAGCTTTTGAGTAGAACAGAGTTGGAGAGCTCATACTACCTGATGACAGAACTTTTTATAAAGCTGCAATAATCATGCATTGTGAATTGTGTAAAACTGATGAATCATAGACCTGTATCCCTGAAGCAAATAATATATTATATGTTAATTTAAAAAAGAAATAAATGGGGGGGGAAGCTGCAATAATCATGACCCTGTGGTACTGAGAAAAAGACAAATTAGATCAGTGAAACAGAAGAGAGGTTCTGCCATAGACCCACACATTCACGAACAAATGATCTTTGAAAAAGGCAATTTTGTGGAGGCAGTTCAGGGGAGAAATTTTTCAACAAATGCTGTTAGAGCAATCGGATATCCATATGCAAAACAGATGAACATAGATCTAGACCTCATAGCACATATGAAAATTAACTGAAAATGGATCTTAGATCTAAATGTAAAGGTTTGAACTATAATGCTTCCAGGAGAAAATGTAAGAGACAAATCTGTGATTAGGCAAAGATTTCTTAGATACCACAGCAAAAGCACAACCATTAAATTTTAAAAACTGATAAGTTGTCTGTGGCTCCTGACTGGCTCAGTCATAAAGTATGTGACTCTTGTAGGTTTGAGCCCCATGTTGGGTATACAGATAACTTAAAAGTAAAATATTTGGGGGGCTCCTGAGTTGCATAGTCGGTTAAGCATCTAAATCTTCATCAACTCAGTTCGTGCTTTCAGGATCATGGCATCCAGCCCTCTGTCGGGCTCTGCACTCACCATGGAGTCTGCTGAAGTTTCTCTCTCTCCCTCTGCCCCTCCCTGCTCTCTCTCTCTCTCTCTCTAAAATAAGTAAATAGGGGCACCTTGGTGGCTCAGTTGGATAAGTGTCTGCCTTCGGCTCAGGTGATGATCCTGGGGTCCTGGGATTGAATCCCACATCAGGCTCCCTGCTCAGCGGGAAGCCTGCTTCCCCCCTCCCACTCCCCTGCTTGTGTTCCCTCTCTCGCTGTCTCTCTCTCTGTTAAATAAATAAACAAAGTGTTTTTAAAAAAATAAAATAAGTAAATAAATCTTAAAAAATAAAATCTTTTTAAAATAAATAAAAATTGACAAATTGTTCTACATCAAAATTAAGAACGTCTGCCCTTTGAAAGATGCTGCTAATGAGAATGAAAAAATAAGCCACAGACTGGGAGAAAATACATGAAAAGCATCTACCTGAATAAAGACTTGTATCTAGAATCTATTAAAAACTCTCAAAGCTCTATAATAGGAAAAAAAATTTTTTTTTAAATGAGCAAGGAATTGGAAGACATTTATCCAAAGAAGATAGATAAATGCCCAAGAAGCCCAAGAAGAAGTGCTCAACATCATTACCCATTAGGGAACTATAAACCAAAACCAAAGTGACATACTACTTCAACCCTGCTAAGATGGCTACTATCAAAGGGACTGATAATAACAAGTGTGGGTGAGGATGTGGAAAAATTAGAACCCTTGGACACTGCTAGTAGAAATGGAAAATGGTGCAGCTGGTTTGAGAAACAGTTTGGTAGTCCTTCAAAAAGTTGAACATAAAGTTATATGACCCGGCAATTCCACTCCTGGGTATTCACCCAAGGGAAATGAATTTGTACACAGATGTTTATAACAGCATTATTCGTAATAGCAAAAAAGTGGAAATAATCCAAATGTCCATCAGCTGATACTATAGATAAACAAAATGGTTTATCCATATAACAGGATAGTAAAATAAAACAGAATGAAGTACTGATACATGCTACAACAAAGATGAAACTTGAAAACCTTATGCTGGAGGAGCAAGATGTTGGAGGACTAGGAGATCTAAATTTCGTCTGTTCCCAGGAATGCAGCTAGATAGTTTTCAACCATTCTGAACACCTACAAACTCAACAGGAGATCGAAGAAAAGAATAGCAGCAATTCTATGAACAGAAAAGCGACCACTTTCTGGAAAGTAGGATGTGCGGAGAAGTGAATCCACGGTGAAGGTAGACCATGGCGGCGAGGGTGGGGTGGGTGGCGGTGGACGCCATCAGCCAGCTCCTGGCAAGTTACAGAGCAGCAAAGCACAAGATCGAAACTTTTAGAAGTCTGCTTCGCAGAGGGTTGTTGCTCTGGTGGCTAAGCAGGGGGTGGAATCCTCGCTGGGACAGTGTGGTCTCAGGACCCTCGGGGTCACAGAAAAACCGGAGCTGTGGCAGAGCCCCCAAGTATCAGAGCGGGGAAGCGGGGATACCTCCCAAGTATCAGAGCCAAGGAGGGGGCTCAGCTGGTTTGCATAAACCATGATCTGAAGCCCAGTCAGGCCACTACAAGTCGGACCCAACAAGTGGCAGATCAGGGAGATTCCCCTGCCTCCTCCAGGGAGGAGTGGCACAGAAGCACACCACAGGAATCTGCTGGGTTTGGAGACTCCAAATGGGGCTATGTGCCAGAGATAGAAACGCTTGGTCACAGGCTGGGTGAGCACAGAGTTCCGCCAGAGACCAGGGAGACAGGAGTGATTGGCTGCTTTTCTCTGAGGGCTCACTGAAGAAGGGGGCCCCAAGCTCTTGATTCTTCTGGGGCCAGAGATTGGGAGGCCTCCATCTTCATTCTTGTCCTCCAGAGTTGTACAGAAAGTGATCAGGGAATGAAAGCTACCAAGAGCGAACCCGAGCAGATGACAGCCTGGCCCCGCAAGGGCGGTTCAGTTCTGCCTCCGGCAAAGACATTTGAGAATCATTGCGATAGGCCCCTCACCCAGAAGATCAGCAAGAACATCCAGCCAAGGCCAAGTTTACCAATGAATGAGAACTGCAGAACTCCAGGACTAGGGGAATGCAGCACATAAAATCCATGGCTTTTCTCCAATGATTCTTTAGGCTTTCAAAGTTAATTGTTTGAATTCTATTTTTTCTTTTCCTATTTCTTAAAAATGTTTCTTCTTTCCTTTTTCAATCAACATCTTATCAATCCCTTTTAAAAAATCTTTTTAAATTTTCATTTTTACATTTTTACAGTCATATTCTATCCCTTCATTGTATTTAATTTTTTGTATATATATTTTTTTCTTTCTTTCAAATTTTGGGATGCAGTTTTTTCTAGCAGACCAAAATGTACCCTAAATCTACTGTATGGCTTTGTTCTAGTCTCCTGCCTGATCACATGCTCTCCTTTTTTTTTTTGTTTTTGTTTTTGCTAATTTTCTTTCTTTTTGCAACCAACTTCTTATCAATTCTTTTTTAAAAATATTTTTAAATTTTCATCTTTACATTCATATTCCATTCCTTTATCATATTTACCCTTATTTTTGTGTATATGTAAGTTTTTCTTACTTTAAAATTTTGGGACATAGTTTCTTCTAACAAACTAAAATACACCCAAAATCTAATGTGTGGCTCTGTTCTATTCACCAGCCTGATCATATTCTTTTTTTTTTTTTTTCTTTCTTTTCCCCTCAGTTCTGGTCTCTTCTTATTTGTTTAGTGTATATTTTTCTGGGGTCATTGTTACCCTTTTAGCATTTTTTTCTCTCATTCATCTGTTCTTCTCTGGACAAAATGACAAAACAGAAAAACTCACCTCAAAAAAAAGAACAAGAGGCAGTACCAACTGCCAGAGACCTAATCAATACAGACATTCGTAAGATGTCAGAACTAGAGTTCAGAATGACAATTATAAAGTTACTAGCTGAGCTTGGGAAAAAAAGTATGGAAGATACTAGAGAATCCCTTACTGGAGAAATAAAAGAATTTAAATCTAACCAAGTTGAAATCAAAAAGACTATTAATGAGGTGCAATAAAAAATGGAAGCTCTACCCAAGGGCCCCTATTTCTGTAAATTTTTTGACAAATAAGTTAAATACACATTTTCTAGAGGAAAAAAAAATGGAGGCTCTAGCGGCTAGGATAAAGGAGGCAGAAGAGAGAATTAGTGATATAGAAGACCAAATGATGGAGAATAAAGAAGCTGAGAAAAAGAGAGGTAAATAACTATTGGATCACAAGGGGAGAATTCAAGAAATAAGTGATAATATAAGATGAAACAATATTAGAATAATATTTGAGAATAGTTGGGATCCCAGAGGAAGAAAAAGAGAAGGAAGAAGGTATATTGGAGCAAATTATATTGGAGAACTTCACTAACTGGGGGAAGGAAACCTCAAAATCCAGGAGGCACAGAGAACCCCTCTTAAAATCAATAAAAATAGATCAACACCCCATCATCTAAAAGTAAAACTTAAACAAGTCTCAGAGACAAAGAGAAAATCCTGAAAGCAGCTCAGGACAAGAGGTCTGTAACCTCAACAGGAAAACATTAGATTGGCAGCAGACCTATCCACAGAGACCTGGCAGGCCAGAAAGGACTGGTATGATATATTCAGAGCACTAAACGAGAAAAATATGCACCCGAGAATATTATATCCAGCTAGGCTGTCACTGAAAATAGAAAGAGATAAAAAAGCTTCCAGGACAAACAAAAACTAAAAGAATTTGCAAACAGTTCTACAGGAAATATTGAAAGGGATCCCCTAACCAAAGAGAGAGACTAAAATGACATAGACCAGAAAGGAACAGAGACAATATGCAGTTTCAGTCACAGGGAATTTAGATGAATTTAGATTCATATCTTTTAGTAGTTACCCTGAAAGTAAATGGGCTAAATGCCCCAATCAAAAGACACAGGGTATCAGATTGGGTAAAAAAAGAAAAAAAAAAAAAAAAGCCCATCAATATGCTATCTGCAAGAGACTCATTTTAGACCCAAAGACATCTCCAGACTTAAAGCAAGGGGCTGGAAAACCATTTACCATGCTAATGGACAGCAAAAGAAAGCTGGGTGGCATTCCTTATATCAGTGTGATACAATACATTAATAAAAGAAAGAACAAGAACTATATGATAGTCCCAATAGATGTGGAAAAAGCATTTGATGAAGTACAGCATCCTTTCTTTTTTTTTTTTTTTAAAGATTTTATTTATTTGACAGAGAGAAATCACAAGTAAGCAGAGAGGCAGGCAGAGAGAGAGGAGGAAGCAGGCTCCCTGCTGAGCAGAAAGCCCGATGCGGGGCTCGAACCCAGGACCTGGGATCATGACCTAAGCCGAAGGCAGCGGCCTAACCCACTGAGCCACCCAGGTGCCCCCAGCATCCTTTCTTTATCAAAACTCTTCACAGTGTAGGGACAAAGGGTACATACCTCATAATCATCAAAGCCATCTATGATAAACCCACAGCAAATATCATTCTCAATGGGAAAAAAAGACTGAAAGCTTTTCCCCTACGGTCAGGAACATGGCAGGGATGTCCACTATCACCACTGCTATTCAACATAGTACTAGAAGTCCTAGCCTCAGCAATCAGACAACAAAAAGAAATAAAAGGCATCCGAATCAGCAAAGAAGTCAAACTCTCTTTGCAGATAATGTGATTGGAAGAACAAATACTGTGAAAATGTCTATGCTGCTTAGAGCAATCTACACATTTAATGCAATCCCTATCAAATACAATCAACTTTTTTCACAGATGGAACAAATAATCCTAAAATTTGTATGGAACCAGAAAACATCCCAAATAGCCAGAGGAATGTTGAAAAAGAAAACCAAAGCTCATGGCATCACAATGTGGGACTTCAAGATTTGTTACAAAGGTGTAATCATCAAGACAGTATGATAGTGGGACAAAAACAGACACATAGTTCAATGAAACAGAATAGAGAGACCAGAAAAGGACACTCAACTCTATGGTCAACTAATCTTCGACAAAGCAGGAAGGAATGTCCAATGGAAAAAAGACAGCCTCTTCAACAAATGGTGTTGGGAAAATTGGACAGCCACATGCAGGTGAGCGAAACTGGACCATTTCCTTACACCACACATAAAATAGATTCAAAATGGATGAAAGACCTAAATGTGAGAAAGGAATCCATCCAAATCCTTGAGGAGAACACAGGCAGCAACCTCTTCAACCTCAGCCACAGCAACGTCTTCCTAGAAACATCGCCAAAGACAAGGGCAGCAAGGGCAGAAATGAATTATTGGGACTTCATCAAGATAAAAAGCTTTTGCACGGCAAAAGAAGCAGTCAACAAAACCAAAAGACAACAGAATGGGAGAAGATATTTGCAAATGACATATCAGATAAAGGGCTAGTATCCAAAATCTATAAAGAACTTATCAGACTCAACACCCAAAGAACAAATAATCCAATCAAGAAATTGGCAGAAGACATAAACAGACATTACTGCAAGGAAGGCATCCAAATAGCCAACAGACCCGTGAAAAATTGGTCAACATCACTCGGCATCAAGGAAATACAAATCAAAACTACAATGAGATATCACCTCACACCAGTGAGAATGGCTAAAATTAACAATTCAGGGAATGACAGATGTTGGCAAGGGTGCGGAGAAAGGGGAACCCTCCTGCACTGTTGGTGGGAATGCAGGCTGGTGCAGCCACTCTGGAAAACAGTATGGAGGTTCCGCAAAAGTTGAAAATAGAGGTACCCTACAACCCAGCAATTGCACTACTGGGTATTTACCCCAGAGATACAAATGTAGTGATCCAGAAGGGCACATTCACCCCAATGTTTATATCAGCAATGGTATAGCTGGTACAAGTAGTAACCAAACTATGGTAAAAGCCTAGATGTCCATCAGCAGATGAATGGATAAAGAAGAGGTGGTATGTATATATACAATGGAAATACTATGAAGCCATCAAAAAGAAGAAAAGAAAAAATGAAACTTGACAGTTGCAATGACGTGGATGGAGTTAGAGGGTATTATGCTAAGTGAATTAAGTCAAACAGAGAAAGACAATTATCATATGATCTCACTCATAATGAGGAGTTTGAGAAACAAGACAGAGGATCATAGGAGAAGAGAGGGAAAAATGAAACAAGATGAAACCAGAGAGGGAGACAGACCCTAAGAGACTTAATCTGAGGAAACAAACTGAGGGTTGCTGGAGTGGAGAGGGGTGGGAGTGATGGGGTGGCTGGGTGATGGACACTGGGGAGGGTTCGTGTTGTGGTGAGTGCTGTGAATTGTGTAAGCTGATGAGTCACAGACCTGTACCCCTGAAACAAATAACACATGTTAATTTTTAAAAAAAGAAAAAAACATTATGCTCAGGGAAAGCAGACAAACACAAACAGCACATACTGTATGACTTCATTTATACATGAAATGTTCAGAACAGGCAAATCTGTAGAGACAGAAGTAGATTAGCCATTATCTGGTGCTGGATTAGCCATTATCTGGTGCTGGAAAGGTGGATGAAGGGAGGGAAAATGGGGAGTGACTGCCAATAAGGATAAATTTCCATTTTGAGATGATAGAAATGTTCTAAAATTGGATTGTGGTGATAATTGCACAATTCTATGAATATATTAAAAGCCATTGAATTGTATACTTTAAACAGGTGAACTTTATGGTATGTAAATTATATCTCAGTAAAGATACTTAGGGGTCCCTGGCTGGCTCAGTTGATAGAGCATGCAACTCTTGATCTTGGGGTTGTGAATTGAAGCCCCACATTTGGCATAGAGCTTATTGTTTAAGAAGAGAAAGAGAAATAAAGCTGCTTAAAAGAATGCTCAAAAATTTGAATGGCACTTTACCAGAGAATGGATGGCAAAGAAACTTGTGAAAAGATGTTCAGTGTCAATGTAATTAAAGCCACAATTAGAATGGGTGAAGTTAAAAAGACTTACCATACCAAGTGAGGTATGAGGAACTGGAACTCTCAAACACTGCTGGTGGGGAGATAAAAATGCTGCAGCCACTTTGGAAAATAATCAGAGAGTGTTAAAAAGTTAAACATACAGCTACCATATGATCCTACTGTTCCACTGTTAGAGGCTGAATTGTTTTCCCTGTCTAGCCCCTATCCCCAAATTAATGTGTTAGAAGTCTTAACCCCCATTACCTCAAAATTGACCTTGTTTGGCGGTAGGGTCTCCACAGAGGTAATCAAATTAAAATAAGTCATTAGGGTGGGTCATAATCCAGTGTGACTATTGTGTTTTTTAAAGGGGGAGATTTAGAGACACATGGGTGGCTTAGTCACTTAAGCATCTGCCTTCAGCTCACGTCATGATCTCAGAGTCCTGGGATCAAGTCCCATACTGGGTTCCCTGATCAGCTGGGAGTTTGCTTCTCCATCTCCCTCTGCTTCTCTCCTCCACTTGTGATTTCTCTCTCTCTCTCTCTCTCAAATAAATGGAAAAATCTTGAAACAAATAAAATAAAACAGGGGAAATTAGGCATAGAGACATACACAGAGGGAGAATGCCATGCGAACATGAAGACAGCCATCTGTCAGCCAAGGGGAGAGGCCTGGAACAAATCCTTCCCTCACAGCCCTGTGAAGGAACCAATGCCCTTCTTCATGTCCCACTTCTAGCTTTTAGGTCTGCATGAGATAATAAATTGCTGTTACTGAAAACACACGAGCTGTGGTAATTTGTTGTAGCATCTGTAGTAAACAGATACACACTGCTGAGTATTAAGTATTTACCCAAAGAAAAAGAAAGCATATATCCATACAAAAACTTCTAAATGATGTTCATAGTAGCTTTTTGTAATAGCTCAAATCTGGAAACAACACAGGCATCCATCAAACAGATGACCGGAAAACAAATTGTAGATTCTATGCAGCGGAATGATACTCAGCTGTGAAAGGGAGATGAACTACAAAGTCTCATTTACATGAGACTGTGGATGAGTTTTGAAGTAATTTCGCTAATCAAAAGGAGCTAGACCAAAAAAAAAAAAAAAAAGAAGAAGGAAGAAAGAAAGAAGGAGTACTCCTGTGCGATTCCAAGTACATATACTCTAGAAACTGCAAACTAATTTGTAATGACGGAAACCATATTAGTGGTTGCCCAGGGAGGGAGAGCAGGAGGGGACAATTGCTCATTTTTTAAATTTAAGGGAAGTGCATAATGAAACTTTTAAGAGTGGCAAAAATTTTTATTTTCTTGATTGTGATGACAGTTTCATGGGTATATACATATGTCAAAATTTATCAAATAGTATGCTCTATATATAGTTTCATATATGTCAGCTATACCTCATAAAACTTAAATTTTCAAATAATTATTTTTATTTTTTAAATAGATTTGATTTGACAGTACACCTGGGTGGCTCAGTTGGTTAAGCAGCTGCCTTCGGGTCAGGTCATGATCCCAGGGTCCTGGGTTCGAGTCCTGCATCGGGCTCCTTGCTCAGCAGGGAGCCTGCTTCTCTCTCTGCCTCTGCCTGCAGCTCTGCCGGCTTGTGTTCTCTCTTTCTCTGACAAGTAAATAAATAGAATCTTTAAAAACAGTAGATTTTGGGGTGCCTGGGTGGCTCAGTGGGTTAAGCCTCTGCCTTCAGCTCAGGTCATGATCTCAGGGTCCTGGGATTGAGTCCCACATCGCATCAGGCTCTCTGCTCAGCAGGGAGCCTGCTTCCCCACCCCCCTATCTGCCTGCCTCTCTGCATGCTTGTGATCTCTGTCAAATAAATAAGTAAAATCTTAAATAAAAAAACCAACATTTTATTTGAGAGAGAGATAGCAAGAGAGAGCACAAGCAGGAGGCAGAGGGAGTAGGAAAAGCAGACTCCCCACTGAGCCAGAGCCTGACATGGCGCTTGATCCCAGGACCCTGGGATCATGACCCGAGCTGAAGGCAGACACGTAACTGACTGCACCACCCAGGCGCCCTTCAAATAATATTTTAAAGAAGGAGGCAACCAACAAATATTTATTGTTGACATTAAGTAGAGCAGTTTGGGGGGAGGGGTTAGAGAGAGAGGGAGAGAGAGAGGTGGGGGAAGGGCAGAGGGAGAAAGAAAATCCTAAGCAGGCTCCACACCCAGCACAGAACCCGACATGGGGCTCTGTCTCACAACCCTGAGATCATGACCGGAGCCAAAAATCAGGAGTCAGACATTTAATGGACAGAGCCACCAAGGCACCCCAAATAAAGCAATTTTGATAGAGGGGGAAAAGAAGAGATAAAAGAGTTTGAAGAGTAGATCTGGACATGGTAGATTAAACCTAGTTATTAGTCTCCACTCCCTTCTAAAACTCCACTGAAATTATTTTAGCAAGCATAAATCCACCAAAAAAAAAAAAAAAAGTGAATGGAAGAGTATATGAAACATAAGAAATGACAACAAAATTTTGAGAGCCAAAAAGCTTTTGGAGTGACACTGACAACAGCAGCATTGGTTGAAGAATTTACAAGGAGCAAAGCTTCCTGGTATCCTGACCCTGCACATCCCAGATGGATAGCTTTCCCTCTTGTACCATGGCAAGGCTCAAAGTGGAGGGAAGGTATCCAACTCAAAGCAGAAAGATTCTAAGTCAGTGATGATTGACTGACGTGAGATCATGCCACCTGTCTTCCCAAATTCAGTCCCAGAACACTGACAGTCAGGCTTATACCAGTCAGGCTGAGAATTAAAAGGTACCTCTCTGGGTAACTGAAAAGCCCAAAGAGGGAGAAAAGGAATATATAGAGGCAGACACCTGAGAGTTCTCCCAGTGAAATGGCCAGGTTCCCTCCTGATATCCAGGTCCCCTGATATCCAGGGAGGATATCCCTCTCTTCTCTGCATACAAAGAGTACTCCTGAGTTCTTTCCGACTTACCTCCTAAGTATCAGCAAATGGCCAAAGATGACTAGGCATCTGATAAAAACCTATGACTGGAGGATAGTGACCAAAGCAAATATAAAAGAGGAACTTGGAGGAAACAAGGCAATATATGGAGCAGAAGAAAATTAAAACAAAAACACTCTAATATTTTCAGAGATAAAAGATGGTATTATAATCATGGAATAAGAGCAGTGCTATTAAAAAGTATTCAGAGAACAAGAAAGAGCTTTCAAAAATTAAGTCACAGTACAGAAATTCTTTTAAATATTAGAAGTGTTGGAAGGTGAAGTTGAGAGACTCTCCAGAAAGTAAAGGAAAAAGCCAGAGAGATAAAATTGGAGAGAAAAGAAGAAAATTTATGGATCAACCCCAAAACTCAACACTGAGTAAGGAATTTGTGTAGGGATGAAATTATCAAAATAAGTAGAGAAAATGTCTTAAACCTGAAGAATCTGAGTTTCTAGAGTGCAGGTACCTACCCGGAAGCTCAATAAATAAAAAAAGAACCATACTTTGTGGTTTGCATTTGCGGAACACAGGAGAAGTAGAAGACACTAAAAGTTTCTGGAAAAGAAACAGGTTGTATCCAAAACATTAGAATTTAGAATACTGTCAGATTTCTATATCGTAACTCTGGGAACTAGAAGACACTGCAGCATCACTTCAAAAGTGTGAAGGGAAAAAGTTCACTAAATTGAACTTCTAATTCAGTTATGTATGTGGATAAAAAAAATTCTGTATGTCAGTTATACATATGGATAAAATAAGGACATTTCAGTCATTCAAGATCTCGGAAAATTTACTTTCCGTATACCTTTTATCAGGAAATCACTGGAATATATGTGCCACCTAAACCAGGGAGTAGACCATGAAAGAAGACAAAGGATCTGGGGAACAGATGCTCCTGGGTAGGAGACAGAGCGCCAGGAATTTCAGAGATGAAGGGGAGAAGACATCCCTGTGTCAGCTCTTTAGTGGCCTAGAGAGCAAACAATCCAGACTGGGACAGGAGAAAACCCCTGAGGGATGTCTCCCAGACTGGAATGAAATTGGTAGATTACCTGAAGTGTTTGAATTTATTAAGAGGAGATTTATAGCTTTGTTGGAGAGTTTGAGGATGAATTAGTGAAAAATACATAATAAATACTAAGCTCCCCCCCCCAAATTGAAAGAAAGTGTAAGAAGAGAAAGTAGTAATTGTTAGTTCCACAGAAAACTGAAAATTGTACAAGAAAAGCAAATTTAATTACACTATTCTGTATGATTCAGCTGTATCTGTTATTTACTTAGTAACAGCACGGTTAGCGCTGAATATTGATTTGAACAAATACGGTGACTTAAATTGGGAGGATGGGGAAGAAGCAATCCATGGGGGCAGGGGGGGTCACCAGAGGAGAGTGCTATTTTTGTCTATAAGCCTGGTGGTATTATTTGACTTTTAAAATCATATAGGGGCGCCTGGGAGCTCTGTCAGTTGTGTCTGCCTTCGACCGACCGAGGTCATAATCCCTGGGTCCTGGGATCAAGCCCTCAGTTGGGCTCCCTGCTCAGTGGGGAGTCTGCTTCTCCCTCTCCCTCTTCCCCTCCCCACTCATGCTCCTTCTGTCTCTCTCTCAAAAAAATAAAATCTAAAAAAAAAAAAAAAAGAAATTCATATATATGTTACTTCAATAACAGTTTAATCAGGCAACCAGTGTTTTATCAAATCAGTGATGAGAACATGGAAGAAATGGAGTATTGTTTATTCTCTTAATAATTTGGATAGTAAAGGGAAGAATAAAAACAGGAAGATATCTGGAGGGTATCACAAGGCCAAAATAATTTTTCAGAACAGAAGAGATGATAAAGTATTTGTCAGTTGAGGGGATGGATTTACTTGAAAGGAAGAGTTTCTTGGAGGTGGTGTGGTGTGGGTCACGCATCTAGAATTCAGGCAGTGAGGGGAGCCTGGCAGAGCAGTGGAGTGGGGGGAAGTGGGTAAAGATGTAGGTTCATCTGCATAATCCAGACAAGAAGAAACCAAGGGCATCCATGTGTGGGACAGGCTTTCAGGATAATCTTCAGAAAGGCCAGACTAAGGAGGATGCCTTATGGATGGGTTTGGAATCTTGGAGGAGAGTGGAAAGGTACAGAATGAATGAGTGAAGGGCTTTGCAGGCCAGGTGCTGACGTACGAGCACTGAGTGGAAGTTAATTGGCGTAGGGTTGAAAAGGAACCAGTTTTGTAACTTTCTCCAGCTCTGCTCTGTATTCCCAGAGCAGAAGAGAAGAAATTAAGGGATTGGTAGGACAGAAATACCCTAAAAACAAGTTGGTGTTGAGCAAACCTAGGGCGCTGAGCAGAAAAAGCACTGAAATACCCATCAAGGAGCCTCTGAATGGACTCTGAGGACCAACAGCAGAACTAGAAGTTAGAGTGACTCTTCCCAGGTTCAGATAGAGGGAGCGAGTGCAAGGGGAGCTTGTGGCCTGAGTCCTATTTCAGAATTGAGGGACGTTGGCATGGGGCAGCTTGGGTCCTGCGCGTTCCCTAGCTGAATTTAGGAAGGAGGGAAGTCGCCTGCCTGGGGTGGTTTAGTGTGTCTGACTCCTTGAGGCTGTGCCAGGCGCCCTTCCTGTATCCTTGTGTTGCTTTCTCCCACTGTATGGTCATGTTTTGTCTTTTTTTAATTGGAGTGTAGTCAACACACCGTGTTCCATTAGTTTCAGGTGATCCCACAGGTCTGTACGTTATGCTGCTGTGCTCACCACAAGTGTAGCTACATCTGTCACCATACAATGCTGGTAATTGACTGGTTTTTGTTTGTCTTTCTCACTAATCTGCAAGCTTTTTGAGGGCACTGACGCCCAGCACCTAGCGTGTAATATGTGCTGAGTAAACGTTGGTTGAATGAATGAATGGTAGTGGGAGAAAGGTGAAGACATGGTATAAATTTTATGTATAAAAATCTCGAGGGGTGCCTGGGTGGCTCAGTCAATAAAGCTTTCAACTCTTGATCTCAGCTCAGGTCTTGATCTCAGGGTTGTGAGTTCAAGCCCCGCACTGAGCCCCAAGTTGGCCATGGAGCCTACTTAAAAAAAAAAAAAAAAAATCTTGCAACTCCTGCAGATGAAGTCAAGGAGGCGGAGTGGTAGAGATCATCAAACTAAGTCCGAAAGTGTTCATGAAATTTGTAGGAAAACAATAAGGGAAGGGACAGGAAGTGGACATGAGAAAAACGGGAAGTCGCAGTAAGGGGCAGTGATCTCTCTGGACCGTTTTTATTGTCTTCGAGGTGATGGAGACTGAGAAAAGTTGTGAACCCTGCTGCAGGAGATGGTGTCTTCCAGGGAAAGGCATTTGAATTGACACCTAAGGGAGTGAGTAGAATTTGAACTGCATCTGGGCAGAAGACCAGGGCTTCTAGGCAAGAGGGAGCAGTTCATGTAAATGCACAGAGGGCTAAGGAGTTGTATGCCCCCACCAGGGGCTCAGAGTGGGTGAGGCAGAGGCAGATGAGAAGATTGTTTAGACAAAGGAGCTGAACTTTTATCCCTCCAGGTAGGTGATGGAGCACCACTGAAGAATTTCAAGGAGAGCAATGCAGTCAGATTTGCATTTACAAAGCCCACTTGACGGAAAAGGTTTGGAGGATGTATTAAAATGAGAGAGGCATAAAGACCACTGAGAAGGCTTGTGTAGTAGTGAGATTTAGAGAAGCTGGCTTTTAACTATGGCCGTGAAAGAGAATAAAGAAGGGGTGGTGGGGGGCGCCTGGGTGGCTCAGTGGGTTAAGCCGCTGCCTTCGGCTCAGGTCATGATCCCAGGTCCTGGGTTCGAGCCCCGCATCGGGCTTTCTGCTCAGCAGGGAGCCTGCTTCCTCCTCTCTCTCTGCCTGCCTCTCTGCTTACTTGTGATTTCTCTCTGTCAAATAAATAAATAAAATCTTTAAAAAAAAAAAAAAAGAAGGGGTGGTGGATGTGAGAGCTATTTAAGAGGTGAAAGTCACAATACTTGGTGATTAATAGGATGTAGGGTTAAGGAGGGAACCTTGGATTCTTGTGTGATGACAGGTTTCTCCTGCTACCTGAAGGTAGAGCTTTCCTATGAAATCTTTCCTAAGTCCAAATGTTGTATAAAACCAAGAAACGATGACCATTTTTTCATATGGGAAAATCTTGGCGCATTCCCAAACCCAGAAAATAACCTCTCCTAGGCTTTTCCGATACTTCAAGACACATCTTGCTAACGGACACACAGGATAACTGGAGATAAAGCACATATGCTCACAAAGTTAAAGGCTCTAGCAGCAGGATGCCGAGATGCTGAGCCTTCGGGAAGTCCTAGGGAGAGAGACTGGTGGTGCCCCTGACTGCCGCTCAGGGCACGCACTGCTCTGTAACTGTTGGCTGCAAGACCAGCATGGAACGCTACTTTGCTTTTTGCCTTCGTTTGTAAAAAAGCGAAAATCCTTTCCAGATTTTTGTTGTTCTTAGCAAAAATAGGTATTAACATAGGTCTTTTGTGAAAGTGAAGTGGTACAACACAGACTTTTGAAAAGTGCGGCATACCTGTATAGGTTTCATGTTTGGGGATCTTAGCGAATGATGGTACCATTTGGAGACCTAGGGGATATACAAAGAAGAGGAAATTTGAGGACAAAGGTGACGTTTCCTTTGGAATTTATTGGGCCATCTAAGCAGAGAAGACTAGTGTGCATAACATGGGGGCTGGAGTTAAGGATTGGGAGCCCACAAGGAAGATATTGTCAAAGCTGTGGGCTTTTCGATCTTCTTCTTACTGTACTTAACTAGAAGTTGATTCTAGATAAACCTTTTTGGGAAAAAAAAAAACAAAACTACTAAGCAGAGGCCAAGGTGTCTAATTTAGAGCTCTTTTTTTTTCTTAGAGCTCTTTAATTGGAGAGAATTTTTAAAGATGAAGGATCAAGAAATTTCCATAATACATATAATTAAGAGAATAGTCATTCTTGTCTTCAAGAAAATAATTGATGCTTGTGCTTGCAAGAAACTTAATAAACATAAACAGTTTGTCACCTGTTTTTCCTAACTAAGGCACATTTATATAGTTAAGTCCATAAAATGCGCAACACAGTGATTTTCAAAAATATACCTGGACACTCTTGTAACACAACCAACCAGGTCATCTCAAGCTCCTCGTTAAGTGTCCCTCTGCAATAATTTTAATTATAATTTTTCTTCTAGAGTTTTTACATCCTAAGTGTAAGCTTAGGATGGGAGAAGTCCCATAGGCTGCAGAGTGAGGAAGTTCCTAAGAATAAAGTCAAAACCTGGTTTGAATTTTACAGTATGCACAGCATGTGTCTTTCATTATTCTTGTGTATGCTTCCTCTGGTTTCTTTAATGGAAATTACGAACACCTCTTAATTTTTCCATCTTTTTTGAAACTTAGCCTCTTAATATTGCCCCATCTTCTTAAGAAATGAAGACTGGGGATGACAGAATTGGAAGGCCTTTGTTTTCTTTGGGCTTCATTGTATTTTATGTGTCTACGTTACTGTTGTCTGTCTTCCAGCTTATTAGGTCCTATAACTATTTTTCTAAGTTGGGAATAGTCCTATCTGTTTCCTTGAATATATCTGATTTTTTCTTAAGTTTTGCCTTTTGGAAGAGTCTTCATAGGACAGACAGACAATCCCCATTTGTGGAGGTAGCTCGGTCTCTGTAACTGATCTTCCAGATCAATAAACCATTTGGAATGGTAAAATGCTTTTTTCCCTCTTGAAATTTGTACTGAGAAATAAACCATACATATATAAAAGAAAGAAATGGATAGTTAAAAGAATAATTATAAAGCAGATACCCATATAACTTCTACACAGGCCAAGAAGTAAACCACAGGCATACCCCAGGACCTTGCATATGCCCCTTTCTAAGACAATCACTAGCCTACATTTTGTATATCATTCATTTTTGTGTGTGTGTGTGTGTGTATGTGTGTTTGTTTTTAATTTTTTAATTTTGTCATTCATTTTTTAAAAATAGTTTTTAGGGGCACCTGGGTGGCTCAGATGGTTAAGCTTCTGCCTTCAACTCAGGTCATGATCCCAGGGTCCTGGGATCGAACCCCGAATCAGGTTCCCTGTTCAGCTGGGGAGCCTGCTTCTCCCACTCCCTCTGCTGCTCCCCCTGCTTGTGCTCTCCTGCTTTCTCTGTCAAATAAATAAATAAAATCTTTTAAAAGTAATAAAATAGTTTTAAAACCTGTACATAGGGGCACCTGGCTTAGTTGGTTGAGCAACTGCTTTCAGCTCAAGATGTGAACCTGGAGTCATAGGATCCAGCCTCACATCGGGCTCCCCACTGAGCAGGGGGGAATCTGCTTCCCCCCTGACTCTCCCCCATCTCGTGCTCTCACCCTCTCTCTCATTCTCTTGCTCTCAAATAAGTGAATAAATAATCTTCTTAAAAAGTAATAAAAATAAAAACTATTATACACATATATACATCTATATACACATTCATATATATAGTTTTTAAATGTGTATATTTGAACATTATGTAATGGAATTATACTGCCTATGTATTCTTTTATGATTTGTTTTTTCACCCAATATTGTGTTTTTGTAACTCATCTAGGTTGCAGTGTGTAGCTAGTTAATTCCTTTTCATATAGTATAGTGTTCTGTTGTTCTGAAAACACCATAGTATATTTATTTATTTTTCTGTTGATGGATGTTTGCTTTTTTTCTGTTTAAAGTAATTCTACAAAAAATATTTCTATATATGTGTAAAAGTTTCTCTACAGTATTTATCCAGAGGTGCAGCCACTAGTTTGTACAGTACATACATAGTCCAGTGTACCAGATAGTGGCAAACTTTTGAAAAGCAGTTGCACCAATTTTTCTTCCCACCGCAAGTAGATGAGTGTTGCTGTTGTTCCGTCCCCTTGCCAACACTTGGTATTGCCCAACTTTTTAATTTTAGCCAGCCTGGTAGTTGTGAAATGGTATCTCTTGGTGGTTTTAATTTGCATTTTCCTGGTTGACATGAGACTGAATATCTTTTCATTTGTGCATCCTCTTCAGTAAAATTCCTACTTGGTTATTTTGTAAAATTTTCTGGTTCAGTGTCTTTTTCTTATTGATTCATAGCAATTCTTTATTATATTCCAGATGTAAATTTTTTTTTTTTTGTTACAGTTATGTGAGTTCCAAGTCAACATACTTCCTTTTCTGTTCTGCAAATCTAGGAGAGTTGCCTTGAGCAAACCTGGAGATTGAAAGGCACTGGCCCAGGCTTCTGGACCAGGCAACAGAGGGCAGTGGCCATGTGGTTGTGCACGGGGCAGGCCCTGGAAGTTTGAGTGATCTGTATCTTAGTTACTGACTACTGCTGACCTGTGGTGCTTGCCTTTTGCAGGTGGAACAGGAGGATTTTGTAATGGAAGGGCATGGCAAGACTCCACCTCCTGGTGAAGAAAGCAAACAGTGAGTCACAGTTTATTTAAAAAGGGTCCTATTACAGATCTTCAGAAATACTTTGGTTAAACATGCTGAGAGCACGTTTGCAGAGGATGCATACATTGGGCACACTGGAACTCACCAGGTGTTTTGGTGGCTGGTAATGCATTTGCTTCTATTTATAGACAGACTTACTGGAGGGACAGGAAAGTTGGCTTTGTAGTTTTTCACACTTGGCTAATCAAAATTTGTGTTACACTTTAGCAAAGGCTTTAAGGCTCAGGATGTTCCAATTTGAACTAATTCAGTCTGGTTGATTTCTAAAGAAGTTTAAAATGTTATATTCTTTTCTTAGCTATGTCTTTATGAAGTGTGCTAAATGAATAGACTTTCCCTGCATTCCAAGTATGAATTTATTTGTATAGCACTTCCTGAAATTCTATTTCATTTAGTTATTTATACTTCTGTTCTCTGTTTAAATAAAAAATTGTTTCCCTAAAGGAATGGCAATCATAAATAATATAACTTAGCCAACGTTCTAAATAATTCAGGATCTCTCCCCTGACTTCTCAAAGAGTGATCAGTTTTAAATCTTAAATTGGGAGTCCTCGGAGTAGCTTTTTGGTGACCATGAGCAGATTTTTCTCCTCCCTTTGCCCCAGAACTTGAAAAATTGTGTTGCAGAGAAGACTGGTGTTTCATATGCCCTTTTAAAGGAAGCACAGTTAAGGATGGCCTGAAGTATTGACAGAACTTCTTTTATTCAGACTGTAGTCTCCTAAGCTAAATGGGACAACGATTTGTGGAATTTACTGAAAATCTGTAGAAAGAAACTCCTCTCTCATCTTTTTTTTTTCCTTTTCTTTTCCTTTTCCTTAGAAAATAGTTTAGTTTTGGTCTGTCTTATGAAAATGATGTCTCCGAAACCCTTAGGAATGAATTATGCAGAGTATGCTGTGCTGCCACAAGGCCAGGTTCATTAAGGAGAATGTTTATCTTATATTTGTTGTGAATGGAAACCAGGATATTTTCACAGCTGGTTTAATTTGCTAACCAGGCAGTTTTTAAAATAGCTTACAATATAAATCCTAACTTTGCTGTATTCTGTCAAATGCACTTATATTCTACATGGACTCATGGAGTCATTTCATCTTTAACAAAGTGGAATGCCAAACATTGAGTCCCCGTGGAATTACAGGAACAGTTTGGACATTTCTCCCATCCTCTTGCCCACTCCCCCAACCCTACACTCTGGTCAAAGGTCTTATAATATAAAAATGATACTTCCCGTTTGATTAGGGTTTTCTGTGCACAAGGTACATTGCTTAGATGCTGTCGATGTTATTTCTATTCGTGACAGTGTACCATTTTATTCCAGGGTCGTGATAGGTAACTTGTCCATGGGAATGCAGCTTGAAACGGAAGTTAGGATTTGAACCTGGATCTTTCTGACATTAAAGTGTTTTATAGTATCTCCTGAACCCAAATCCTTTGCCAACCTTGGGAGCCGTGTTTCCGAAAAGTACTGGTGTTAAGATCAAAGTCTCATGGATAAGAGGCAGGTGGGGGAAGCAATGAAAATGGCATTAAGCCTATTTTTAAAGCACAGATGAAAGTTCTGCTCTCCAGAGGGTATCCATTTCCCAAACAAACTAGTCTTTATCTTTAAAAACCTGCTCCAGTAACCCCTATCCTGTATCAGCCTCTCTAGGTATTCAGAAGGCATCCCGGGGGCAGATTCTCCCATAAGTTCTGTGTTACACAAACGGTGCTTCTTTTAGAGCTTCAGACAGCCCTGCGGACTTGTGTTGTGTCCTTAACTTGTTTTGTTTTCGTGAGTCTCATACTGCCTTTTCACAGATGAATCCTGTTTTGTTTTGTGTCTGGTTTTGTTTTATTTTTCTTCCTGAGCCTGATCTGCTGTCATATATTGAAATGATAAAGCAGAAATGGTGCTTCTCACTAGATGTTCCTCCCATAGACCTGTCCAGCTCTTCTGTGGGAGTGGGGACCAAAGGCGATGTGGTCTTTTGATGATGATGATGATGATGATGATGATTTTGGTATCTCAGAACTGCAGTTGGCAGAGGATGATTGAATCCTGGGTAGTAGGATCTAGGAACTAAATACTACATTCTAGATCCTGGGCGTGTACACGTTGCCAAATAACTTGTGAAATTCTTGCTTATTCTTTTATTATTTTTTTTTAATTATTAAAAATAACACAGTTGGCTCTTGAACAACACGGGTTTGAATTGTGCAAGTCCATTTATACATGGAATTTTTTTTTAAGTTTATTTATTTTCAGTAATCTCTACACCCAACATAGGGCTCAAACTCACAACCCTAAGATCAAGAGTTGCATGCTTTTCTGACTGAGCCAGAAAAATATGGGAAAGTGCTGTAAATGTACTTTCTTTTCCTTATGATCTTAAAACATTTTCTTCACTAAATCCTACTCTTAAAACCAATATTGTACTATGGTTTTGCTTGTTTGTTTTTGTTTTTGTTTTTTTTAAGTGGGCTTCACACCTAGCGTGGAGCCCAGTTGGAGTCTTAAACTCACAACTCTGAGATCGGGAGATGGAAACTTAACTAATTGAGCCACCCAGGTGCCCCTACACTATATATGTTGACTAGCTAAAATGTAAATAAAAACTCAAAACAAAACAAAAAATAAAACATTTTTGGGGTGCCTGGGTGGCTCAGTCAGTTAACCATTTGCCTTTGGCTCCCTGCTCAGTGAGGAGTTGCTTCTCCCTCTCCCTCTGCCTCTCCTTCTGCTTGTGCTTTCTCACTCTCTGTCACATAAATGAGATCTTTAAAAATCAATCAATCAATAAAATACCTTCTTTTGCGTACTTTATTGTAAGAATATAGTACAGAATTCATATAACATACAAAGTAGTTGTTGACAGTTAGCTATCAGTAAGGTTTCCAATCAGCAGTAGGCTATGCATAAAGTTTTGGAGAATCAGAAATAATTCGCAGGTTTTCAACTGTGTGGGGGAGTCAGCGCCCCAACCCACATGTTGTTTAAGGGGCAACTGTACATGCTTGTCATAAAACATTCAAATGGTAAATGTAGATAAAGGAATAAAAGCGAGACCCTTCTTTTACCCATCTTCGCCTCCTAATCCTTGTAAACACTTCCTGTATATTTTATTTATTTATTTATTTATTTATTTATTTATTTATTTATTCTTTTAATTTAGTAGGCTCCGCATCCAACGTGGGGCTGGAACTCACAACCCTGAGATCAAGAGTTGGACATTCTACCATCTGAGCCAGCCAGGCACCCCATTTTCTGTATATCTTATAATAACTAAATAGGAATTTTTTTACCCAACATTATTCTTCTGTGGCTTGCTTTTTTTTTTTTTTTTTTTTAAGATTTTATTTATTTATTTGTCAGAGAGAGGGAGAGAGAGCAAGCACAGGCAGACAGAATGGCAGGCAGAGGCAGAGGGAGAAGCAGGCTCCCTGATGAGCAAGGAGCCCGATGTGGGACTCGATCCCAGGACGCTGGGATCATGACCTGAGCCGAAGGCAGCTGCTTAACCAACTGAGCCACCCAGGCGTCCCTGTGGCTTGCTTTTTTAATTTGGCATCTTACAACAGCCTCTTTCATTCTCTTAAACATTTACAGAACATTTTGTTGAATGGATGGACTATAATCATTCTTCTCCAGTAGATATTTTGGTGGTCTCTACTTCTTTGATTATTACAAATAATATTTTATTGAACATCCTTAATTCTTATATCTTTATTCACAGGTGTATTTCTGTGGAATAAATTTCTAGAGATGGAACTGTCAGTTCATAGGATTTTTTTTTTTTTTTGCATGAAGGTAGCTATTAGCAAATTGCCTTCTAAAGAAGCTATATACCCATGATGCCTTCCATAAATAGTGTATAAGAATGCCCATTTCTCCTCATCTTTGATGACAATAAAATTACTTATCCTGAAATTTTTGCCATTCTTATATTTTATTATGTGTGTTGTTGTTTTATTAAAGTAATCTCTACACCCAACATGGGGCTTGAACTTACAACCTCAAGATCAAAAGTCATGTGTTCCACCAACTGAGCCAGTCAAGGACCCCTAATATTTTATTGTTTTAATTTGCTCTTTTCTGCTTACTAATAAGATGGAATATCTCTTGTTAGTTTATTGGCCATAGATTTTTGAATTTTATGTATACCTTATTTGCATATTATTCCCATTTTTCTATTGGATTGTTTCTTTCTTTTTTTTTTTTTTTAAAGATTTTATTTATTTATTTGACAGACAGAGATCACAAGCAGGCTGAGAGGCAGGCAGAGAGAGAGAGGAGGAAGCAGGCTCCCTGCAGAGCAGAGAGCCCGACGCGGGGCTCGATCCCAGGACTCTGGGATCATGACCTGAGCCGAAGGCAGAGGCTTAACCCACTGAGCCACCCAGGCGCCCCGGATTGTTTCTTTTGATAGCTTTGTAGGAGCCCTTCATAAGATGTAGATATTAACCTTTGTCTTCTGAGATGTTTTAAATTTTTCTCCCAATCTTTTATCTTTTATCATTGGAGTATCTTTCATACTAATAAAGTTAAAACATTTTTATGTGATAAAATCAGTCAGCCTTTGTAGCTTCTATATTTTGTGCTTGCTGAGAGAAGTTGTCCCTGCCCTAATGTAATAAAATACCTCCGTTTTCCTGCTTTATTTTTTACCTTTACATCTTAAAAAAAAAAAATTTTTTTTTAAGATTTTATTTTTTGTTTCAGAGAGAGAACACATGCATGAACCAGGGCGGGAAGGGGGGAGCAGAGGGAGGGGAGAAGCAGAGTCCCCAATGAGCAGGGAGCCCAGTGCAGGGCTCAATCCCAGGACCCTGGGGATCATGACCTGAGCTGGAGGCAGTTGCTTAACCAACAGAGCTACCCAGGCGCCCCTTTTCCTTTACAGCTTAATTGAACTGGTACTCATTTTTGTGTATGAAGTGAGGCAGAGATCTAAATTTTTTTCCAAATTGATTTCCAAAATGGCTCTCATTCATTGGTCTCAGTTTGTATGAATAGCCTATTTTATTTATGGAGGCAGATGGAATACAGGGCTAATAGAATGTCAAGGTCATAGAGCAAATTCTTGTAAGGATTAGGACTAAAATTATTTTTATTAGCTGATCTATGCCACTTTCTTTGCTTCATCATTTAACATTTTTACCATAGGTGCCAGAAGTTTTGAGAAAATTATTTTATTTCCTTGATGTTTATTGCAGTGGAGCTAAGTTCTTTTAACAGGCAGGTTAGGGTAGCTATGCATGTAGAAAACCCTCTTAAAAAATAATTGACTTTAGGGGCACCTGGGTGGCTCAGTGGGTTAAGCCTCTGCCTTCGGTTCAGGTCATGGTCTCGGGGTCCTGGGATCGAGCCCCACATCAGGCTCTCTGCTCAGTGGGGAGCCTGCTTCCCTTCCTCTCTCTCTGCAGCTAGTCTGCCTACTTGTGATCTCTGTCTGTCAAATAAATAAATAAAATCTTAAAAAAATAATAATAATAATTGACTTTAAAAAAATAATAATTGACTTTTGATATTGAGAAACATCTGTGCTAAACTGTTAATATTTAGATCAGTTGTACTGGATTCTGATGTATGTGTGAACAAGATTAAGTAGAGTGTATAGCTTTAAACACTTTGTGTATATATATTGTTTCAATATTGTTGCTTTTTAATGAGGTTTATGAACTATTACTATATCTAATACAATCATTTTTCTGAGGATATTTACTTTACGAGCTACTATAACAAATCAAACAAGCTAAGTTTATTGCCATATAATTACTACATTAAACTCACACAGCATTAATCGGATAATGTGTTTAACACGGGGGTAAATATAAAACTGTAACAGCTTTTCAAAAAGCATAAGTACCTTAGTTGCTCATAGATTGTGTTTGACTCTGCTTATTTGAAAGCTCATTTTATATAAAATGTTTCCACCCAAGACAGGATCTTGATTTGGTTTTATTTATGAGGCAAGTGATGGTCTAGATGTTTGTAGGCAGATTATTTGTTGTAAATTATTTGCAGCCAAATACCCGTTTTCGCGTACAGTTGACCTTTGAACAACATGAGAGTTAGGTAGGGGCACTGACCCCCACACAGTCAGAAATCCACAGGTAACTCTTGAATCCCCAAAAGCTTAACTACTAGTAGTCTACTGTTAATTGGAAACCTTATGGATAATATAAACAGTCAATTGACATGTATTTTGTATGTTATATACATTCTATGCTAAATTCTTACAATAGAATGTTAGAGGAAAAAATGTTTTAAAATCATAAGGAAGAGAAAGTACATGTACAGCGCTGTATTGTACTTACTAAAAAAAGTCTGCATTTAAGTGGACTTCAAGCCTGTGATGATGTTCAAGGATCAACTGTATTAATGAACTTAGCTTCTTTTCAATTTCTTCCTTAAAATCTAATTTATAAACAAGAATAAGCTTTAGGGGCGCCTGGGTGGCTCAGTGGGTTAAAGCCTCTGCCTTCGGCTCAGGTCATGATCCCAGGGTGCTGGGATCGAGCCCCGCATCGAGCTCCCTGCTTAGCGGGGAGCCTGCTTCCTCCTCTCTCTCTCTGCCTGCCTCTCTGCCTATTTATGATCTCTGTCAAATAAATAAATAAAAATTTTTAAAAATAAATAATTAAATAAATAAATAAACAAACAAGAATAAGCTTTAAATCTCCATGTTTAAGTAGACTCACATTCTCAAAAGATATTTGCCTTGAACATACTACAGTGATTCAGTTTTTCTAGTAAATCTTTGTTGATTGAATTTTGTTGAATCTTTTGGTTCATTTTATGAAAATTCAGCATTAAAAACAAATCTCTCAAAGTGGGATCTCAGAGACATATTTGCACACCCATGTTTATTGCAGCATTCATAACAGCCAAGCAGTGGGGCAACTTCAATGTCCATTGAGAGATGAGTGGGTAAAGAAAATGTGGTATATACGCATAATGGAATATTACGAAGCCTTAAAAATAAGGAAATCCTGTCACATGCTACAATATAGATGAAACTAGAGGGCTAAGCAAAATAAGCCAATCACATAAGGACAAATGCTGTGTGATTCCACTCAAATGAAGTATCTGATGTTAAAAATCATAAAAGCAGAAAGTGGAAAAGTGAGGATTGCCAAGGTCTCTGGGTAGGGAGTAGAGGGAATCGGTGTTCAATGGATGTTTTGCAAGATGAGAAAGTTCTAGAGATCTGTTGCAAAACAGTGAGAATGTACTTAACACTACTGAGCTTTACACTTAAAAATGGTTAAGATGGTAAATTTAATTTGATGTGTTTTTGCCACAAAAAAAAACGCCCAAATTTAAATGTACTTTAAATGCAAAATTCAGCCTGGATTTCAAAGACTTAGTACCATAAAAAATAATGTAAAATTAATAACTTACATTGATTTTATGTTGAACTGATAATTTTTATATATGTTATTTTAAATAAAACATATTAAAATTTTTAAAAATCTCATTTTATAATGTGTTACATAGACAGTATCCCCTTTTTAGGCTTATTGGTAGAATTAATTATATCAGTTCCTATATTTCAACACCCTTGGGGTACCATCTTTTTTGATTTCCCTTTTTTAAGGGAGAATCTGTTCAGAGTTTGCATGGAAGGCTATATGGAAATCAAAGTGTTGAAGATAGTTTTATATTGATTCGGAGAAAAGAATGTAATTTATGGAGTCAACATTGCTCTTTATAGTCTCGTGTTGTGTAATATGGCTTTGGGTTTGAGGTGCTATTTTTTAAATGTCTTAACTCCGATGTCTTGATTAAATTCTCTTCTTACTAATTACATTTCTCCCAACTTAAATGTCTAGTTATAAAATGCCCTTTTAATTTTTCTGAATTATTAATTATACAGGCCTTTCATTAATTCTAACAGCTTGTCCTTACCTTATCTTTGTTTCTGCTCCTACTGGAACTCATTAACTTCCGGCTCTATCTTCCTCCAATTCTTCTTATACTGTAGTGCGACTTTTAAGTTTATTCTTCCCCAGTCTCTACACTAAGGATTCCTTTTATTAGGATATTCATTGTTTCCTGTTTAACCACCAAATTTAATACTGAGTTTTTTCACAACCATTCTTTTGGGTGCTTGTTTAAAAAAAAATGGGGTAGCTCTATAGTATTTCTTAAATAAACACACACACACACACAGAGAAAAAAAAAAGAAGAAAGTATTTCCAAGTCACTTATTTTATACATAATTATCTTCAAAACACAAACTGGTATTTGACCATAGGAAAGAGGTGTTTTTATTTTAACATTTCTGTGTTCTACCATCAGTTTTTCACCAGTTTTTTTTCTTTAAACTATTGAAATATGTACAAGTTGAAATAAACTTACTAACAAGTACCAAAGTGAACTCTTTGTAAGCTCCATCATTATTACACAGCGGTAAACTGGACATCAGAAGACTAGTTAGGTTTCTATATAATCGTCTTTGAATGTTTTTAAGAGAAAGGAAATGAGTTTTATTTTCAAGTTAATTGGTATTTTGAAAATGCCACAAAGAGGTTCAGTAGATGATAGTTATGCTCATGGAATTTTTGCTGCTGGGAATTTTAGCATAACCATAAACATTTTGTATTAGGTCTTTGGGAAACTATCCCTTGCTAATAAATTTTGTAATTTGCATTGAAGTGACTGAAAAAATTAATTCTCTGAAAACATCTTTCCCCCGAGTCTCAGAATCATACATAATAGGTTCTGAATTGTATTTCATGAGGTTTTTCTTGGATGTCTGGTCCATGGATTAGTTACAGTAAGAGTAACTTCAGGATCTCTGTGTTTCATAGTTGAAAATGATACAAACTGTGTGGGTTGCTTCTACTTACAGGTTTGAGTGGTGACTTTAACCAACAATGAATAGGGTAGATCATGCAGTTCTTAGAAAACTGCAGCTAATTTTATAATAGTCTTAATTATTTAGCTTATATTTTGCTTATGGACAAACTAACTGCCTTTATGGAAAAACATTACTCGAAAGGCAAGATGTATCTGCCTGGTTCCTTGAAATTGGTGTCTTAGGCTTTTTTTTTTTTTGAGATGTTATTATTATTGTGTAGTTACAAAATGTTTCTGAAATGTTTGAAATAGCAATTATAGGTAAAGAACTACAAGTTCAGCTGCAGGAATCTCCAGAGGTGTCATGAAGAGAAGCTAGTGTTTATTTCCCCAAAATGTTAACAATCACTAGAGGGTGTGGAGACAAGCTCAGCCCCGAGCGCTTGGCCTGGGTTTCCCTTCCTGCTGGGAGTGTCTGTGCCGGGAAGTTGGGGCTGGAGGAGAGGTGAAGAACATGTTAGAGAGGAGGCACACCATGGCAGGCATGTTAAGCCTTTTTGCTCTTCAGCTCTGCGAGGACAAGGACCTTTTTCAGCTTGGTCACTGCCAATGGCCCATAGAAAATGTCAATCAATATACTATATTGAATGAATGAGGTTGTCTGAGTGCTAAGAATCCCTGTTCTATACTCACTTTGAAAGTCTGAGGTGAAGTTATTAAAAATCCTAACTCCAGAATATTTTATTTTTTATTAGCAGAAGGGACGTGATTTGATAATGTATCATGTTTGACTTTATAGCTAATGCTTTCTTGAGTATTTTCCAACAGACCTGATTTTGAGACTGTTCTTTAAGGATCTCTACCATAAGCCAATTGTTGATTATTGTTTATTTAGCAGAAGATGCCTTTCTATCCATGTCTGAACTTTTTCTTAGCTTCTGGGGGCCTCCATTAAGTGGCCTTTAACCTACCAATGCATATTTTTTTCTTTTCTTTAAAGGATCTTGGGGAGCCTGCTGGCTCAGTAGGTTAGAGCTTGTGACTCTTGATCTCGGAGTCATGAGTTCAAGCCCCATGTTGGGCATAGAGATTACTTTAAAAGAAAAACCTAATTAATTAGTTGCCTAATTAATTAATTAAAGGATCTTTCTGTACCCATCGTGGCTTTCCATAAGGCCTTCCATGCACGTCTCCTTTCCTTCCCCTCTATATGCCTTTGTTCAGGCAAAGAGGACCCTTCTTTCTGACCAGGAGTGAATCTGGGTTTTGTGGGAATGCTCTTTAAGAGCATTAATTTCAAATACAAGTTGTACAGAAGTGAACATTTATTTACAATGAGGAAAGAAATCACAAAAATGGCAACTTTTAAGAGTTGACAAATACAAACGTCAGAAAAATTGCAATAATATTTGTATTCACTGCTTAACACATCACTGTGAAACTTTTTTCTCTCCATTTTTTGGCTGTATAGTCTTTGTTGCCCTTTCATGTAACAATTCTGTGATATTTTCTAAAAAGAGAATAAAAAGGTAATTCATTGTTTATTACAGAAAGGTTGACCAGAATATGGTTTTTCATATTGACAGATTAGCAAAGTTCCTTTCAGCCTCACAACTTGTTATTACTAACATTATATAAGTTTTTAAGATTGTCAACTTTGGGAAAAACCTCTATCAAGTATCCTTTATATTACAAGGCTTCATTTTTTTCATGTACATTGGCTACTTTGAAATATTCTTTGAACTGACACATTTCTATCATGATGCAGAGTAAGTTGGCCCGGTAACATCTTTGTATACAAGGATGGTTAACATTACTCAACCACACACAGACGTGACTGAGAACCACGTGACTATATTCCGCTAATCTTAAAATGAATATATCACCAATTTAACTTTTTTTCTACAAATCCCTGAAATGCCTGCACCCACTCTCACTCTACTGACAGGGAATCATGATGGGGGAAAGTTGAGATAGAAAGAGGCTGTGGTTTTAACAGGATGGGTTAAGAGTGATGAAAATATCTTGTCTTTGCACACTTTATAAAAATAATTTGTCATTTAGAATAAAGTCAGAGTAGTCACACTTCCAATTTCAAAATATATTACAAAGTTACAGTAATCAAAACAGTGTGATACTGGCATAATGATAGGCAAATAGACCAATGGAATAGAATAGAAAGCCAGAAATAAATACTCACATAAGGTCAAGTGATCTTTGACAAGAGTGCCAAAACCTTCAATGGGGAATGAAGGAGAGGGTCTTTCCAACAAATGGTGTTGAGAACACTGGCTACCCAGTAGCGAAAGAATGAAGATGGCCCTTTGTCTCATACCATGTACAAAAATTAACTCAAAATGGATTAAGACCTAACAGTATAAAACTCTTTGAAGAAAACAGAAGAGGAAAGCTTCATGACACTGGAGTTGGCAGGGATTTCTTGGATGTGACACCAAAAATAGACAAATGAGACTACATCAAAGTTTTAAAATTTTGTGCATCAAAAGACACAGTCCATAGAGTGAAAAGGCAGCCTACAGAATGGGAGAAAATCTCTGCAAGTTGTATATCTGGTAAGGGGTTAATATGAAGGATATGTAGAAAACTGCACCTCAACAACAAAAGATCAAATAACATGATTTTAAAATGGGCAAAGGGCTTGAATAGACATTTCTCCAAGGATATATAAATGGCCAGTAAGCATATGAAGAGACACTCATCATCACTAATAAAGAAATGCAAATCAAAACCATAATGAGATACTACTTCACATACATCAGGATAACTACTATCAAAACAAAAACAAAACCCCGAAAAACCAAAACCCAGAACAAAAACACCAAAACCCGAAAATAGCAAGTGTTGGCCAAGATGTGGAGAAATTGAAACCTTTGCATGCTGTTGGGATTATAAAATGACATAACTGCTATGGAAGACAAAAGGTTTCTCAAAAATAGAACTACCGCATGATCCAGCAGTCTGCCTTCTGGGTACATATGCAGAAGAATTGAACTGTTTGTATACACATCTTCACGGAAGCCCTCGTCACGGTAGCCAGGAGGCAGAAGCAACCCAAGCGTCCATGGGTGGATGAATGGAAAAATAAAAGGTGGCGTATACATACCGCGGAGTATTAGCCATAAAAAAGAAGGAAATCCGGTCACATACTACAGCATGGATTGAATCTTGAGAATACTGTGTTGAGTGAAATAAGCCAGTCCCAGAAAGACAAATACTGGGTGGTCTCACTTTGACTACTTTAGATGAGGTATCTAAAGTAGTCAAATTTATATAAATAGAAAATAAAATAGTGGTTACGAAGGACCAGGGGAGAGGAAGAAGGGAAGTTGGTTAATGGGTATAGAATTTCAGATTTGCAAGATAAAATAGCTCTAGAGATCGGGAGATCTGTTTCACAACAACGTGAATATGCTTAATGCTACTGAACCATACAACTGGTTAAGATGGTAAATTTTGTATTTTACTACAATTAAAGAAGAAGACAAAAACATATTGCAACAGAAAAAAGCAGGGAGGTCATTTGGGCACAGTGCCAGGACCCCTCAAAGTGCTTCAGGAGAGCCTCTGTTTTCGAACTCCTGTGTCTCTTAGGCAAGTCATACAGTTAACAGTTTATCTTATACTTTCTGGTTGACTATCCTGTGTACATGTTTTATCTTCTTTCAATTAGAGGTTTTTGTTTTCTCTTGTTTTAAGATTTTATTTATTTGACAGGGAGAGACACAGTGAGAGAGGGAACACAAGCATGGGGAGTGGGAGAGGGAGAAGCAGGCTTCCCGCTGAGCAGGGAGCCCGATGCAGGGCTCCACGTGGAGCTCCACATGGGGCTCCATGTGGAGCTCGATCCCAAGGTCCTAGGATCTTGACCTGAGCCAGAGGCAGATGCTTAACAACTGAGCCACCCAGGCGCCCCCAACCAATTAGAGGTTTTTAAGTATTGTCTTCTTTTGCACCCTGTAAATACTTAGCTTTGTATTGTTCATCCATTTATTCCTTTGCTAATTCGTTTGGTCCTTCATCCAGCAAACATTAACTGAATTCCTTCTGTGTACTAGATCCGGAAGTAAAAGCCACATAGTCTGCGCTTAAGAAGCTCAGAGTTTAGAAGGGGAAGTATGAAGTGAATGGGTGACAACAGCAACAGGGCATGAAGGTGCTACCCCAGACATGTGCACGGGGAGCCAGAAGCACAGAGGACAGCAGCCTCAACCCTCAGTATCAAGGAATTCTTCCTCTAAATGCAAATTTGATCTTGGAGTTTTGGTTCTAAAGAATTCGAGAATTTTTTTTTAATGTTCCCTAAAATTAGGTCTGCTAGCATTCTAATTTCTAAATGTAGTAAAAGTATAAATGCTAACATTCTGTTTTCCAGCTAGAAGTTTTGGCTACTATATCCACCTTCTCATTTTGTTGGGATTTAAGAATCCTGAAAAACTTAGCCCTTAAATTTGTATTGTTTCTTGTCAGCCTTCGTCGTTGCCAGCATTTGATAGTACTGGAAGTTGATAAACTTAGAAAAGTCTTTACCTTTTCCATGTTCTCTCCATGGCAAACTCCTACTCATTCTTTAGACTCTGTTGACAATCTCATATCCCTGTGAAATCTTCTTTGACTATCCCAGCACTTAGTTCTTTGTATTCCTATGGCATAACTATCTTGTATCTCTGTTCTTTATTTTGTGGCACTTAACCATGCTGTTTTTTAAGGGGGCAGGGCAGAGGGAGAGGGAGAATCTTAAGTAGGCACCATGGCTAGTGCGGAGCCCGACACGGGGCTCGATCTCACAACCCTGAGATCATGACCTAAGCTGAAATCATGAGTCAGACGCTTAACTGACGAGCCATCCAGGCACCCCTGCCATACTGTATTTTAACTATGTTTCTGTCCTTGAGGGTGTTAAAAGTCATCTTTGTATCCCCCAGGGCCTCGTTCTAGCACAGTATATAATGTGTGGTGGATGCTTTAAAATTTGCACAAAAACCAAAAAGTTTCTTGACTATATGAATAAATGGTGAGTCCAGAATTTGAAGTCTTATTTTTGAAAGAGTTGATTGGCCTTACTTTATTTCATGGTCACAGATATTATTCTTAACAACAACTACTAATAGATGATAGAATCACCTGTACCTTCTAAATATATTCTCCACCTCTCCCCCCTCCACTTGGTCACACCCTCACCTAGATGGCCACGGTTGCCTTCCAGTTTATCTCTCTGCTTCTGCTCTGGATCTTGTAGAGTGTATTCTCCATGTACAAGCAGGATGAGCCTTTGAAAATATTAATCTGATCCTGTCCTATCCTAAAGTGGTGGTAAGACCTCCATGGGTCCTTGAAATGCGTACTTAGGGAGGTTTTGGAGACTTTGCCCCACTTTATAGGAAATCCAGTAAAAGGTACCCAGGTTCCATATTAAACTTGTGGTTTTATTTATTTTTGCTATCATGTGTTTAAAGGATATTAATAATTTTGCTACTGAAGTTCTTTGGCTACAAATTACTAACCTAATTTATAATAACCCTAGATTTTTTTTAACAGTTAGCATTTTTAGGAATTTTTGTAAAGTGAGAATTGTTTTCAAATGTCTCTGCCTTTTGGCTTTGATCAAGTGTAAATCCTAAATTTAACAGTGAATGAGTCTTGGGTTTGGGGCACCTGGGTGGCTCAGTCAGTTAAGCATCTGACTCTTGATCCCAGCTCAGGTCTTGATCTCAGGATCATGAGATGAGGCCCTGGGTTAAGAGAAAAAGAAAAAAAAAATTCCTGGGTTGTTATATTTCAGGACATTTAAGCCTTTATTAATTTTTATGGTTATAATTTTCTTTCTGTATCTTTGACTTGGAAGTATATTTTTTCGGGTCCTAAATATTTTCCTAGCCTCCTGACAAGCTGGTAGACAGTAGTCCTTAAGTGGAAAATAAGTAATGGATAAAATAGTGCCATTTGATCTCCTGTTTTAAAATTCTTCTGTGACTTTCCACTCTTGTTTTGTTTCTTTTTAAAAATATTTTTATTTTATTTATTTGTCCAAGAGAGGGAGGGTGATAGAGTGCAGCAGGTGGTGGCAGGCAGAGGGATAAGCAGGCTCCTGGCCGGGCAAGGAGCCCAATGTGGGACTTGATCCCAGGACCCTGCGACCATGACCTGAGCCAAAGACTCAACTAACTGAGCCACCCAGGCATCCAACTGTCCACCGTTCTTTTTTTTTTTTTTTTAAGATTTTTATTTATTTATTTGACAGACAGAGATTACAAGTAGGCAGAGAGGCAGGCAGAGAGAGAGGGGGAAGCAGGCTCCCTGCTGAGCAGAGAGCCTGATGCGGGGCTCGATCCCAGGACCCTGGGATCATGACCTGAGCCGAAGGCAGAGGCTTTAACCCACTGAGCCACCCAGGTGCCCCTGTCCATCGTTCTTAAAAGAACATCCTTACTGTGGCCTGCAAGACCCAGTATGATCTAGCTCCTCTTACTCTCGGATGCATCTCATACTTTGCTCCCCTGCTCACCTCTTCTAGCCTCCTGATCTTCCCTCTTGTTCTTTTAAGCTAGCGGGTTGCTTTTGAACTCAGTTTAAATGTCCAGCCTGAGATAAGCCTTCCCTAACCATCTTATCTAAAGTGAGCCTCCCTTAGTTATTCTGTATGCCATCAAACACTTTATTTCCTTATCAGTGATTTCCTTCTCCTGTAACGATGTTGACTGCACATGGACAAGAACCCTTCTGTTACGGTTCACTAACTCAACTAGCATGGACTCAGACACACAGAAAGCCTTGAGCACATACTTGTTGAACAAGTGAAGTTATGTTAATAGATTTTGTAATTTAACCATCCTTGCATTGTTGGTATAAACCCTGCGTGGTCATAGGGAACTGTTCTTTTAAAACTGCCGAATTCTATTTGTTGATATTTTACTTAGGATTTTTATATTTGTCTTCACAAGTGAAGATTGATCTATAGTTTTATTTTTTGTACCATCTCAGTTCAGATGGATATCAGGAATATGTTAGCCACAGAGAAGAAATTAGGAAGCTTTCCCTTTTGTCTCCATAAGTTTGGGAATAGTAGGGATGACATGGAAATTATCTATTTGATAGAAGTTTGGTAGAATTCACCCAGAAAACCATTTGTGCCTGATGTAGTTTTAGTGGCTACTTCTTGGAATACCTTACAGATTTCTGCTGTGGGTTTTTGTTGTTATTTTCATAATTTTTCTTGAGTTGATTTTAGTAATTTCTATTTTCCTTGATTATCCTTTATTTTCCCTCTATTTTATTTAATCTTCAAGTTTATTGATGTGAAGTAATATATAATTCTCTTAAAATTTAAAAAATACTCTCCAGGGTACCTGGGTGGCTCAGTTGGTTAAGCATCTGACTCTTGATTTCAGCCCAGGTCATGATCTTGGGGCTGTGAGATGGAGCCCCATGTCAGACTCCACACTCAACAGGGAGTCTGCTTCTGTATTGCCCTCTCTCTGCCCCTCCCCCTGCTCATGCTCATGCTCCTCTCTCTAAAAAAAAAAATAAATCTTAAAAAAGAAAAATACTCTCCAGATCTGTAGTTATAATGCCCTCTTTCTGAGCCCTAATGTTAATTTATGACTTCTCTCTTCCTCTTTTTAAATTTGATCAGATTTTCCTTTTTTTTTTTTTTAAGATTTTATTTATTTTTGAGAATGAGAGAGAACATGAGTTGGGGGCAGAGGGAGAGGGAGAAGCAGACCCCTTGCTGAGTAGAGTCCTGATGCGGGACTCGATCCCAGGACCCTAAGATCATAACCTGAGCTGAAGGCAGATGCTTAACCGACTGAGCCACCCAGGCGCCCAATTGATCAGATTTTCCAAAGGATTATATACCTATATTTTTTAGAGCAAAAAAGGTGTTAGTTTGATTTAGTCTACTCTTCTTTGATTTTGCTTTATGTTTATGTTTTTATCATTATAAATTTCTTTTTGGTTTGTTACTTGTTTTCTAGATTGCTGAGTTAAATGTTCAGTTCTCTTTCTTTCTTTCTTTTATTAAAGATTTTATTTATTTATTTGTCAGAATGAGAGAGAGAGCACACAAGCAGGGGGAGTGGCAGCCAGAGAGAGAAGTAGGCTCCCCTCTGAGCAAGGAGCCTGATGCAGAATTCGATTCCAGGACCCCAGGCTCATGACCTAAAGACAGACACTTAACTGACTGAGCCACCCAGGCGTCCCTATTTATTTTGGTTTGGGGGGAGGGGCAAAGGGAGAGGGAGAGTCTTAAACAGGCTCCCGCTTGATCTCATGACCCTGAGATCATGACCTGAGCCGAAACCAAGAGTCAGGCGCTTAACCACCTGAGCCACCCAGGTGCCCCAGTTCATTATTTTTTCATCTTGTTTCCTAGTAAAAATATTTTAGTATATTGTCACCAAGGTGCCAACTTTGAAAGATAATACACATATGAGTGTCTAAGTTTTGGTTTATTTGTTTAAAAAAGTAAACTTTGGGGGCACCTGGGGGACTCAGTTGAGCTTTGGTTTGGGTCATGATCCCAGTCCTGGGATTGGGTCCCCCATCGGGCTCCCTGCTCTTTGCCTCTCTCTCTGTCTCTTGTGAATAAATGAATAAAATCTTAAAAAAAAAAAAAAAAAGGAAACTTTTTTGTTACTTTGTATCCTCATCTTTAATAGATAGTACAGTTTAAAAACACCGTCTTAGGGGCACCTGGGTGGCTCAGTGGGTTAAAGCCTCTGCTTTCAGCTCCAGTCATGATCCCAGGGTTCTGAGATCGAGCCCCACATCGGGCTCTCTGTTCGGCAGGGAGCCTGCTTCCTCCTCTCTCTCTCTCTGCCTGCCTCTCTGCCTACTTGTGATCTGTCTGTCAAATAAATTAAAAAAAATCTTTAAAAAAAAACAAAAACACTGTCTTATGGTCAATTTGAAAAAGTACAGCAAATATATCACGAAGTCCAAAATGTCTGGAAATACAGTGAAAGTAATAGGTTTATTTCAGCTATTTCATTTCTTTTTTTTTAAGATTTTATTTATTTGACAGAGATCACAAGTAGGCAGAGAGGCAGGCAGAGAGAGAAAGGGGAAAGCAGGCTCCCCGCTGAGCAGAGAGCCCAATGTGGGGCTCGATCCCAGGACCCTGAGATCATGACCTGAGCCGAAGGCAGAGGCTTTAACCCACTGAGCCACCCAGGCGCCCCTTTTTCAGCTATTCCTTCAGATGAGCAAGTAGACTAATTGCTTTAAGGTTAGAGGTATCTCACAAAACAAAGCTCTCTAGAAGTTGAAGAAAACATTGATCCTATTCTTTAAAATAGAATTAATATTTTGTTTCTAAATGTGGTTATGTTTTCTGGCCTTTCATGCGGCTTGTTTAGCACTTATAAGGTGACACATACACACATACATATATGTATGTATTTATACAATAATATTCTGCATTGGGGAATGGAAACTTAGCAAAATTATAAGGAAACCATGTCCATCCCAAATTAAAACAAGGCAGCTGTACAGTCTCCATGCATTGGAACATGTGGCGCATGCTCCACATAAGTAAGCTTTCCGTAACTCATCTGGAAGGTATTGGAAGGATAAAAATAGACTAAATATTCAAAATTTCCATCCAAGGAGTTTCCTGCTTTTGCCTACAACTCAATTGTCAGTCTGGGTCCTGGCTCTTGCCCTACTCCGGGCTAGGCATCGAGAAGACAGTGGAAGCCTTTTACGCCATAAATATTCAAGCCGCCAGATCATTGAGGCATTGGCTCCGCCTGTCCTGAAACAGCTCCTTTCCTGTTCTTCCTTCGGCCTGGAAAAAGCAAAGGAGGAGGTCTATAGGAAGACAAGACCAAAAGCCAGGAAGACAAACGTGTGGGATTTAGGAAGAGATCATAGGTTCCTTTTCGAGGAAGGCCGGGCTTACAGAATCCATGGGTTCCCTGCCGGGTGGCGTGTCAGGTTACACTTGGTCAGCCTTGTTCATTTGGGAACTCACACTGGGGATCCCAGTGTTTCTGGTTTTTGGAGATAGATGGAGTTTTGAGTCGCGGAGCACTTTTGCCTGTTCTCTGTCATGTAGTTGCTTTATTTTAAAGCAGTCCTTCGAACAGATAGATGGAGGTGAGTTCCTGGAAACGATGTGACTTCCTTTCTTTCTATTTGGGTGGTGGATCTCCTCTTGCCCAGCACCTCTGAATGGAAGTCCAGGTCACTCATTCATTCATTCATTCACCTACTGCATGGGGCCTCAGACAGCAGTGAGGGAAGATGTGGTGTTTGTCCTTATACACACTGAGGAAGAGCAGCAATAGGCAAATTTTTACGCAAACAATAAATGGCGATTCTGACCAATGTTACAAAGAAGCCGTGAAGGATGTCATGGGAGTGTTGAATAGGGAGGCCTGGTCTCCACCAGGAGGGTCAAGAAGGCATTCCTGGAGTAAATGACTTACTTTCGAGATGGCAAGGATAAGATGAACAGAACTGCTAAAAGAAAGAAGCCAAGTGCAGTGTTTTTGAGCAGAAAGGAACCAAAGATACCATCTAGTAATGTCCAGTCTTTACATTCCAGTCAGAAAACTGAGCGTGGGGAGGTGAAGGGATTTGCCTAACTAAATTTGCACAGCCTGTTGGCCCCAGGGCAAGAGAGGCAAACCCATCCTGGCTTTCTTAGATGCGTATAAATCAAGAGTGCATGTAGCCAGGAGAAGGGACCGGGTATGATAGGGAAAGTAGGTAGGTTTTAAATTTCATGCTTACTCTGGTCAGCTGCAGAGCTCCTTCCTCAGGTGGGAGAGGGGATTAAAGAGGCCTGGAATCTTCCTATCCTAGAGGAAGTCAGCTCGCTAAAGCTACAGCATCGTTTTTGGGGGGGGGGGGGGGCTGCGGGAGGAGGTATCCAACACACATACACCCAAAACAATACATGTGGACTTCAGCTGGGAGACCGGTCCCTGTTCTGCTTCTGTCTCGCTGTGTGATTTGAGATTAGTCACTTAACCTCTCTGAATTGCCAGTTTACGTTTGTACTTGGGTCTGTTTCCTTTTAGTCTCCTCCCATGCATTTTAGGAGCTTGTCAGAGATCAGTTGTGCCCTGTATTTCGCCTTAATCTTTAAAAACTAGTCTCTTGTTTGGCTAAAGCATTGTTTAAGCCCCCTTTTAAAGAGCAGTTTGCCAGCCCATGCTTGCCCAAACAACCAGAGAGTAACTGTAGCAAGCAAGCCAAGCTCTAGGATCTGCAAGAATCGTTAGCAACTGAGCATATTTCTATAAACCAATAAAGGTTTTTATATTTTGTTCATCTGTTACCCTTATGCTGTTGCCACTTTCACATTCAGTGTGTGTAGGCGGAGAGTATGAGATAACAGCCTTTCACAAATGAAAGTGAGTGGAAAAGGGCTGCTTTCCCTTTAAGGCAGTTTCAACCCCAGCTCCCTCCCCTTTCCTGATTGACAAACCTACCCGAAGTCACATGATCCGCCTCTATTTGAAGGTCACAAAAAGCTGCTTCCTTTAGAGACAGAGGGGGAGAGAGAGAGCAAGAGGGAGAGTGAGTGAGAGAGAGTTAGTTCAAGCCAAAATGGCCGACAGAGTCTCTGCTGGTTTCTGAATATTTAAAATACAAAAAAACAGATAGACAAAAAGAAATCATTTTTTGGACCTTTTTTCATTTCCATTTCTACCTTGTATGCCTCAATTTGCTGGATTTAAGCACTGCTGCACTTTATGAGGTTGGTAAATATTTTCAATTTTTTTAAACCAATTGATTTATATGGATCTTGTCTAACCGTTTTCACTAGTGGTATTGCAAATGGACATTTGTCTAGCATGGAGACTGGCTTCAGACATTTCGTGAATCTGTGTAAATCAGACCCGTGATGTACTTTTGGTTCGGCATTTTAGAAATGGAAAAGCCTTGGTAGAATATTTAAATTTGGAAGTGATTTAATTGCACTTTTATATACAGATTTTCATCCTCATTTCTTCTTGCAAATAAATGAAACTGCGAATAACTGGAAATTTGATATTTAGAAAGAGGTTTTTAAAAAACACAGACCTCTCCCTGCCCCCTTAAATCTGCTGCAAAAATTTGCATAAATATAAATGGGTTTGCATTCTTTCGGCTGCTAAGGCCGACAAAGGATCTGGGAGGGCAAGCACTACCACGGGAAAGCCTTTTTTTTTTTTTTTTCTCCCTTCTCCCTTAAAGCTAGGCCATCCTTCCTAGAGAGATGTAGAACCTAAAATAAGACCTGATACATTTTAAACATCAGGCTGGGGGCGAGTGAACACCAGGAGGTTTGGGGTTTGTAGATTCCCCTGCTTGAAAACCTCCCAAGCAATGTGTGGATCACCCCTGTCTTCGCTGCGCGCGCTCATTTGCACTGGGTCTCTGTGTGTGTTCTCAAATGTGCAGCCAGATGCGCTTTTATTTTGATCGTGGTTTGAACCAAATGGTAGGACTGTCTTGTAAACATGGTGTGTTAAAGATCTAAACAGCTATTCACCCCATTAGGAATGAATTCTTTATCAGCTTCTCCCGGTAGACTGGCCTCCTCCATTTCTCACGGGTTAACATTTTTGTTTAATTTTACACAGACGAACTGGGCTTTTCAGCGCAAATTCAGCGTGTATGTGTGTGTGTATGTGTTGTGTTTGCCTGTTTGGGCCACGTATCCATTGTTGAAGTGGTCATTTAGGGTCACATAAATAGGTAGCTGTATGGATGTGTATGTCAGTTACCCCCGAAACCGTGCGGTGCCCTCAAGTTAAATTCCATTACTCCCAGTACAGGATTCTAGAAAGCTTGGGAGCAGGGAGGGAAGAAAGCTGAAAACTTGCTTTCTCAGAGCCACCTCCCCCTATCATTGTAAGAGTGTGATGTAATGCTTCTCGTCTGGTGGGCTGAAAGGATCGTAGTTTGTGATGTGGCGGGGAAATTGCCCCCACCCCTGAGTAAATCACCCCACCCCCTCAGCACATCCCTGGCTCTGAGAGGCCTTGTTTTCTCTTCTTTTTTCTTTTTTTTTCCTAATTTGTATCCTCCTGATTTATGCGTGGCATACTGGCATGAGAAAGAGACTGTTCTTCTAAATCTGTTACAAAGTATAGTTTAGAAAGGGATTTAAAATATGCAAATGAATGGAATTGTCATATCCCCATCATTAAATATGTAGACTTGGATTAAAGCTAATTAAGCAAAATGGAATAATTTTGATCAGAAGGGAGCAGTGTTTTTGTTTCCTTTTTAATTAATCTAATTATAAGATGCTTGTTGGTCCTGCAAGTGTTAAAAAAAAAAAATGGAAGAAATGCTGGCCCGTTTTGAAAATTTGACAGTCTGGAAGAGGGTGTGTAGTGCTTTCAAAAGCTTTATTCACTGTTCAAATGGATTGGCCCCTTGTGCTGAAAATGGCCTGTTTCTTTGGGCCAATTGTGTGTAGATGAAGGGACTTTCACGCTAATTTAACAAAAAGACTCTGCATTTGAATACATAAAGATAATTAAAGTTCTCCATCTCTAAAGAGCAAGTATTTTATTGTTTTTTTTTTAAATTAATGTTATTATATTAGTAATGGAAATAAGTAGAGAAGTGACAGTTTAAATTCAGTGTACATCTTTTGGTGATATAAGTTCAGCTTTTGTGTAAGAGGGGTTTGGAAACATTCTATTAAAGAGGTATCTGGAACAAATTTCTCTTTAAAAAATTTCTTTACAGCTTGAATTTAAAGGAAAAGACATAGAAATTACCATAGTGATAAAGAGTGTTGCTTTGTGGTGGACCTCAAGAAAATTAAAGCTCTTGTTATTGTTGTTTTTTTCTGAGAACGAAAGCACTTATTTGGGGCTTTACCTGTTAGGTGATTCATTTTACACCCATTTCCTAAGTTGGCCTTAGAGAAGAGTGAGAAAAACCTAAGCTTTCCATGTTTTGCCATTAGCTTGTTTTTGTGGACTGTGTAAACATGTGAATAGCAGGTTAATTCAGTTTGTGGGACCGAGGAACCAAAAGCAGGGTGCCTGTTCTCCTGCGAGGAGGAGGAGGATCGAACGAACGTGAGCAGAATGCCATCTGAGTCTTTGAAATGTTTTTATAAATATTCTTTTTTCCTAGACAGGTTGAAAAGTGACATACATAAGACCTGGTTTCACGTATGTTAAGCGTTATGGCTCTGGTGAGTTTCAGAAGCCCAGCTGCCATTTTGGATCTAAGTCCTGCAGAGCCAGTCCTGATGGCACACCAAAACGGTGGTCGTTCGGAAGCACATAAAAATGAGTAGGAAACCAAGTGTGCAGATGGATAGTGTTGAATTTGTGCCTTTTGTCGAAGCTTTCTTTCTGTTGATAGGGAGAAATGAAGCTTAAAAAACTTTATAGTGACATGGCTGATGTGTTGGAAGAGCAGAACCCAAGGAGATTAGAACTTGCATGTTATGGTTCTTAAAAAACGAGACAGTGTATGCAGAGGAAGTTTCTTACCAGAGAAAATGTATGATTCTTACGTAGGATGCCCTCCCGCCACCGTCCGTATTTCCTTATGCTGGTTCTACTGGTGATACTACAATAATGTCATTATTCACAACACTGCTCTGTCTCTGAAAGAAATGTCATAGATATGTCATAGATTCATTATTAAGATCTCCTGAAACATCACACAAATTGGTAGTGCTAACCCATCAGAAGTGGTATCTTGTTTTTAAACTGTTCCGGTCCTTCCGTCCGGGTTCCAGAAAGGAAGCGTCGGCATCTTTGGTATTTAGTGGCAAACTCAACTCTCATTCAGCTTTGGCCATTTGTTCTTCGTCACCACTACCGCCGTCCTTCAAAAACAAACTTCTAAAAACTGAAGCAGAGACTTCTGAGGCTTTTCCAGTTCTTCACCTGTGCAAGAGATGCCCACAGAGTGATGTGTGATGGTGAGGCCTTCAGGTTCTGCAGAGAAGGCTCCGCAGATCACAGTCGTAGTGGGTAGGCCACACCCTAACCCTGCGCCCCATGTTGGGAACGTTTTGGAGAAATTTAATTTTTCTAACTTAGCCTAATCGTGGTTCTTAGCATAACCATGTCCAGTTTAAACTGGGCAAGGCCCTGAGGCAATACAGATGAACGGACCTGGTTCCTGCCCTCAAGTACCAATCTAGCAAGGAAGATGATCAGATAAAGAGGCCATCACAGCTTGGTGCTGCGTGTGCGGTAGTTAGAGCACGTACCTGACACGGAAGTATCCAGAGCACCTGCATTAAGAGAGCCCTTATTTAAAACAGCTAAGTAATTACTCATTTTTGGTCATCATTTGGATTATTAGGTTTTCATTAAGTGTAACTTGTGATTTAAAGGTGGGGTTTCTGACATCTTTGGTTGGAGAGGGGGAAGCATATGCTGATTGTTTCCTAGTACAGTTTTGTTCGTGGATTTACACCAGTCACCTTCTCTCACCCTCTTCTTGTGGTTGAGTCTGGTGGTAGAGTGGGCTGGGGTGAACTGAAGCCGCTTGGCCTGAAAAGGGATTTAGGCCATGACAGTGACATTTTAACATTTTCTTTTCTTCTTCCTCCATATAGTCGTTCAGCTCTCATTTATTACGCCGTAACATGTGTTGGGTACTGTTGTAAGTGTTGTCGCTGTTGTAAGTGTAAGAATTAATTTGGTCAGCCCTTCGCATTAAACTACCCCTTGGTTTGTGTGGAAATACTCAACATCTGATGACTATCTAACCGATCGCTTTGGGTTAGGACTAGGATAACACTGTAGCTCCTTTCACCTCCTAGGCTCTTTGCTGAGAATCAGGAAATGAATGGTAATATTTGATTCTGGTAGTTCCAGAGATTTCCATTGAAGGTTGGACAAGATAATCACTTTATTCTCCATTTTCTTTGGCCATGCAAAAGTATCTCCTCAGAATTATCTTTTAAATGAGCCCTGCAAACCTTACAACCTAACTTGCCTCCCTCGTTACTCTGCTACATCCTTCACTTCTACTCTTTTAATATCCCTTAATTGTGTCACTATCTGAAATTACATTATTTGTGTATGATGCATCACTCCCCACAAAACCATACCCTTTCCTGAGAGCAGATTTTTGTTTTGCTTGTTGCTCAGTCCCCAGCATCTAGAACTGTGCTTAACAGGAATGAATGTTCAATAAAAATGTGTTGGTGTTAGACTGGAGTGTAAGGTCCCCAGGACCAGCTATGTGACTGTAAGTCCCTATTTCTTCATCGGTAAAATGAGGATAATACACTGTTGTGAACCATAAAGGAAATGTATGTAAGAGCCGGCACCTAGTTGCCTTGCTTAGTAAGTATTTCCTTCCCCTTTGCTCTATCTCCCTTTGTTAAATAAACCAGAAAGACTTTTATGGCCCTCAGATGCCTCCATTCTTTCTCCCGGCTCACGGGATCATGAAACGTGTGCTCTGAGCTTCAGGCTGGATAAGGACAGGAGTAGTGCTGAGCCTTTTCTTTTTATTAAAAAGTCCCTACCTACATTCCTGGGGTCTGATGTTGTCTCTTCATGCTCTCCAGTTTCCTGCCGGCTCTGCCTCTGTGATGTAGCCACATTTGTTTGGCTGCTTTTCATACATTCTGTGTTTTGCATCAAAAGGTTCTCAACAGTTTCAGATGAGTTGGTCCCAAGTTTACAAGGGAGAACATAAAATACAGTGTTTTCTCCTTAGTTGTGATTATTATGAGCCTATACCTGTAAATCCTGTTTATTTAATGAAACTTTTAATAGTTTTTATTCAAAAGACAGATAAAATAAAAACTTAGGTCAATTAGGTCAACTTAGGTCACTCTACAATGGTGTCAAATAAATATAGATGTCCTAGAAATGGCTTTCATTCATTGACTTGGGAATTTTTTTTTTTAAAAAGATTTTATTTATTTGGCAGAAAGAGAGAGCCCAGGCAGGGGGAACTACAGAGGGAGAGAGAGAAGCAGGCTTCCCACAGAGCAAGGAGCCCACCTGAGCAAAAGGCAGATGCTTAACTGACTGAGTCACCCAGGTGCCCCTGGAATTTTTTTTTTTTTTTTTAACTCAGAAAACTATTACATTCAGCAAGTAATTATTGAGTACCTATTACATGATGGATATTAGGATAAGTGCTAATATAGGAATAGTGTGAGGATTTTCTCCTGGTACCATTCCTGAAGTTACAAAGAGTAGAAATACAAGGAGGCTGGCCAGTGTTTGGGAGTGTTGGATGATTACAAGGGAGGGACCAACATACAACCCAAATAGAGGGACCAGCTTGTGCAAGGGCCCTGAGGCAAGAGAGGACATTGGCATACTTGGAGAACTGCATATAGACTGCTTGGACGTGGTTGGAGCATGAGGTACATAGGGAAAGAGATGATCTGGAAAATGGGAAGCAAAGCTATAAAGATAAACACTGGCCAGGTGCAGAAGGTCTGTAAGTCATGTTTGAAAGTTTTGATCTTAAGAATAGTTGAAGGGTCTTCAGCAGGAATGTCACCTGCTCAGATTAGGTTTTTGAAAGACGATTGTGGTTGCACTATAGGAAATGGCTGGAGAGTTGAGTATAAGACCAGACAGTATTGCAGGTATCCCAGGTAATGGTCACCTGAACTGGCAGCAGAGTTGGGAAGAAGTAGTTAAATCCAGAGATATTTAAGAAGAAGATTTCACAGCACCTGAGTGCTAAGTATGGGGAAGTTAAAGGTGATGCCTCTATCTCTGGCCTGGGCCACTGATGGGATGGTGGTCTCATTCACCAAGGAGGGGTCCATTCGGGAGACAGGTGTGGGGTTGAGATTATGAGTTCAGTTCTGGAGTTGCTGAATTCTGAGACATCCAAATGAAGATGTGGAGCTATTAGGTATCTGTCTGGAGATAAAGATTTGAGAATTGTCAGTAGTCCCAAGTCCCCCAGCATTTTTCTTTTCAAGGTGATTTCTTTGGTAAGATGTCCAAAAATGGCAATGTGCAGTGCAAGATGCTGTTAGCTGCTGTTAAGAGGACACTATTTTATAAAGAAGTTAAGACCACATACTCCCATTACCATGATGGTTGCCATTAGAAATACCAAAGGAGTTCGAGGAAGAGAAAGACTAATTTTGGTCAAGTTGATCATCGAAGGCTTTATGAGGACCATGTGTTTGAGCTAAGCCTAAAAGGTTGGTGGGAATTGTGTAGAGTGGAGAGCAGTCCATCTGGAGGATTAGTTACATCCTGGGAGGGTTGATGGGAGCTCAGAGATGTACCGGCGAGCCGGGAGACCTGTTCAGTAGTTTGGATTGCTCATAGTTTGGATGGCAGACAGATGGGACTTGAAAATATGATAACAAAGCATTCAAAGTGGTTTTGGGGAATTCTCAATGGCAGTGGGGCAGAGGACTCCAGGGTGATTTAGACTCATGCAGGCCAGTTACGGATAAGACTGCTGTGGCGTGGCTAGAAGAGGGACAGGGACTCCGGGATTTCAGGATGAACGATGGGAATCTTCAGGAGGAGTGAAGATGTACTCCAGGTCAGACAGACATCCTGAGTTTACGAAGGCAGCGAGACTCCCAGAGGCTGCTGTGTAGCAGGCAGCTGGCAGTGTGAAGCTGAAGCTTGAGAAGGAGGTCAGAAGTGGAGATAAAGGATTGGAAGTCATCCACGTAGACGTGCTAGCTGACGCCGAGCGAGTGGATGAACTCACCGTGAAAGTGTAGCGAATGGAAAAGAGAACTGAGAATAGGTCCTTGGGGACAGGAAGAGAAAGAGGACCTGGGAAGGGATTAAAAGGAAGGTGATTGTGTCGGACAGTTTGGAATCATTGCTGAAGAGGAGGAAAGGACTTCTCAATCTCAGATGTGGTCAGCAGGAAGAACAGTATGTGGTTACGGTAGCGGTCCCAAACCTAGTGTTCCAGTGGGAAAGGTTTGGGAATCATTAGGTTACTCCAGAACCATTCAGTAGAAACGGAATGTGAGGGACGGTTGGCTGGCTCACCCAGTACAGCATGCGGCTCTTCGTCTTGGGGTCCTGGGATCCAGCCCCATGTTGGATATAGAGATTGCTTAAATAAAATAAACTTAAAAAAAAAAAGAAGAAGAGGAAGAGAAATGGAATGTGAGTCATGTGTTAGTTAACATTTTCCAGGAGTCACATTAAAAAAGCAAAAAGGGGGCGCCTGGGTGGCTCAGTGGGTTAAGCCTCTGCCTTCTGCTCAGGTCATGATCTCAGGGTCCTGGGATCGAGCCCCGCTTCCTGCTCTCTGCTCTGCGGGGAGCCTGCTTTCCCCCGCCTCTCTGCCTCCTTGTGATTTCTGTCTGTAAAATAAATAAATAAAATCTTAAAAAAAAAAGGTAAAAGGAACATGAAAATAATTTTAATAATAAATATTTTATTTAACCAAATATGTGCAAAATATTTTCAATATAACATGAAATCAATTTTAAAGTACTTAAATATTTAAATACTTAAAATTAGACTTTTTTTTATACTAAGGCTTTGAAATCTGGTACATATTTTATACTTAAAACACATTTCAGTTTGAAAATGAAATTTTCATTGGAAATACTTGATCTGTATTTAGATTTCATAAAATTTACAGTTGAAAAAGTACACCCACGTACCCAAGTTTTTCCAAACATACAAAAAGTTTTCCAGTAATGGGAATGAGTATCAACTTTAAATTTTCAATACTTGAACTAATATACAATTGAAAATTCCATTTCTGAGTCACACCAGTCTTAATACAGGTGCACACTAGCCATGTGTGGCTACCATATTGGACACCGTGGGGTTTGTTGAGACGTAAATGGGTTACCTTACTGCTAATGCACATTTTAAAAACAGCTAAAGCATCATAAAGCATTCTTACCATCACAAAGCATTTCATAGACTGATGTTTCTTAGCATACATGTTGGATTCTGCTAGTGGAATTTTTAGAATTGGGAGGGTCAAATCCTAACTTTGCATGTGAGGAGTTGAACTTTTTTATTTTTATGCAAGTGCACAGATTCCAAAATTTAAAACAAATTTAAAAAATTGTCTTGGCTTAAGTCAACAGAATGGCATGTTGGCCAGTTACGGATAAGACTGTTAAGTTCTTAAACATGCCAATTTGTGTCACATGTCAGTATTGCTAGGTGCAGAGGCTTACACGGAAAAGCACATTCAGTTGCAGAGATGGGAGTACTCCTGCCCCCTTTTTGATCTTGTTGAATTTTGGAGTCAGTGGGTTGGTGGTGGCTCCAGGCAGAGAGATAATGAAATTAGAATTTGAGTGTTCTTGGAAGCTTTTGGTAAGTGGTCCCAGCCATCTAGCATCAGTGGAGGTGTTTGAGAGGGGAAAGGAGTACAGAAGGGATAATTACTTCCTGTGTGCTTTGGTCATCTACACTGTTACACTCATTTCGTATTTCTTGCCATCCTGGGCTAGTATAATATTTACTAAATATGAGTGGTTCGTAAAAAGCAGGTTCAAAGATTTTTATTTAATCATCCCATTGATTTAGATTGCTTTGTAGTTACTAATTAGACCTTTTAAGTAATAACCAGTAAAGATAGAAATTATCTTGAATTGTGGTCGGAACCCAACAAACCTTGCTCACACTGGAGAGTGAGCCGTGGTTTTTAGTTGCTGCAGTTTCATTTCAGCGGACAGAGGGGAGCCTGGTTTTCTGTGAAGAGCCCTGTAGGAGTTTGGGATGTCAGCTGTTCTGTGAAGTAGTGTTTTGTTTTGTTTTTAATCAATACGGAAACTAATCCCTTCCGTTTTTGTTTTCCTTTAGAAGTGCATTTGGGTTATACATTTATGCTTATGTCAAAACCAGACTGGATAGTGGTGGGTCTGAGTGATGCCCTGGACCGCTGTGATAAGGCGGGGACACCTAGCGCAGGATCCCTCGCCCTCCTCCCGTTTCCTCCCCCAAACCCAGAGCAGCATCTTGAACCTCCATGCTATTGTTTTTTTGACTCCTTTGCTTACAGAAAATATTGTTGCTGTTGTTTTTAGGCCAAGAAGTTCCTATGTATAAGCTGAAGTTAGATAGAATATTGGGTAACTTCAAATAGTGGATTTCTGTTTGGCTGCACAGTAAGAAATGTCGGTTGCATTAAGGCTCTGTATGTATATGAATGTGTGTGTACACAGAAGCAAAAATAGGGACTTTCTGCTACTGTGTGTAATGTATTCTGATATATTTCTATTTGTTAAAAGCAAACAAACAAATACAGCTTGGGGTACCTGGTTGGCAGCGGGTAAAGTGTCTGACTCTTTTTTTTTTTTTAAGATTTTATTTATTTATGTGACAGAGAGAGACACATTGAGAGAAAGAACACAAGCAGGGGAAGTGGGAGAGGGAGAAGCAGGCTCCCTACTGAGCGGGGAACATGATGTGGGGCTCGATCCCAGGACCCTGGGATCATGACCTGAGCCAAAGGCAGACGGTTGACTGAGCCACCCAGGCGTCCCAAGTGTCTGACTCTTGATTTTGGCTCAGGTCATAATCTCAAGAGTCCTGAGACTGAGCAACGCGAAGTCTCTGAGATTCTTACTCTCTCGCTCTGCCCCTCCCTCTGCTTGCGTGCACACTCTCTCTCTCAAATATATAAATAAACCTAAAAACAAATAAATAAACCTAAAAATAAACCTAAAAAAAAAAACCCACCCCAAATCAAAAAAGCTGATCCCAACCCACTAATTTGATTTAAATTTTAATTTGATCCACTAAAGGTTGTCTCATGAGGTTTGAAGAAGTTTTAGGGAACCACATGTGAGACATGAGACATCATATTCCACATGTGCTGGTCTTGAGAATCAAATGTATTGGTTCACCGAGTTATCACATCAACGCATAGTCATAAGCAATTTTTTTAAATGTTAATGTTACTTCGGTGTGTGGGAGGTGGGTATTTTGATGACCAGAATGTTGTCCTCCATGCCCAGAGTGTTCCATTCAGATCAAAAAGGAGCTGACCATCGATATTGAAGAATGGAGATACGATATTCCTCTAGATTTTAGAGAACCTTAAGTAGAAAACACCCTTTTAACAGATTATATTTTCTCTCTTGGAAAAGTCCGACAGAAAACACTGTCTTACTCATCTTTGGAGGGGGTAGGGGGCACTTCCCTGCCCCATCTCCAGGTTTCGTAAAGATGTATCTTCTCTATTAACACATTCTGTTTTCACACACTTTAATACATTTGATAAGGTCAAGATTTCCTACAGTTGGGGCGCCTGGGTGGCTCAGTGGGTTAAGCCGCTGCCTTCGGCTCAGGTCGTGATCCCAGGTCCTGGGTTCGAGCCCCACATCGGGCTTTCTGCTCAGCAGGGAGCCTGCTTCCTCCTCTCTCTCTGCCTGCCTCTCTGCCTACTTGTGATTTCTCTCTGTCAAATAAATAAATAAAAAAAATCTTTAAAAAAAAAAAAAAGATTTCCTACAGTTTGTTGGGGGTACTAATAGGTTTGCTTGCAAAAAAAAAATTCCTTTCCTGATTCTGAATTAAACTGGTTTTTGCTCACTACAGGACTTAGAGTCTTTAAGATGCTAATGTACATTGGGAATCTTAAGTAATGTGCAGATACAAAATCTTGAAGTACCAGGTTTTTTGTTTTTGTTTTTTTAGACACAGTTTGAGGAAATGCATCATTAGCTTTCTGTTTTGGTTATTCCTTTCTAAAGCTATGTCCTAGTCACACAAGCTGTATTTGGCCCAAGTCCCTTCAGACACTCTCCCATGGTGGTTTCCAGACTTGGGTTCTGGGGAACTGTAACACTGTAAAAGCAGTACTGGGAACCGAATGAGTTACCTGTTGTAAACTTGCCAGGTAAAGGCATTTTTTAAAAACTCACCGTTTATTACCATTGTTTCAAAGGAAAAAAAACATTGTAACAGTTGAATGGAAGGTCTCAGAATCATAGACATCTCATTAAGTTGAATATAGCTTTATGAAAACCATTACATAGGAAGTATAGATCAGCACAGGTACTAAAGGTCAGCGTTTGGGAACCACATCCTAATTATAGACCATCTCTTAGCATGTGTTACAATTAACTGTGTACTTCCTGGTTTTTATTAGCCTCACTCAAAGGAATAAACCTTACTTCAAGTTCTGGGACTGCCTTCCTTCATTCTTATTTACTGGCTACAGCGGTAATGATTTCATTGACTCATACTTTTTTAAAAATTACTTTGTTACCTTGGCACAGACTGTAAGCAAGTAACCATTCTACTTTAAGAAAAGAAAAACCAATTCCATTAGGTGCTAAGCAGTTGTAGCATCTAAAGTAATCAAAACCTATAGCAAAGTTTATCTGATTTAATGAAATACATAATGACGGTGATTATGTACAAGTGGCAAGTAGATCACAGAACTAAATAATATTACTTATGTACATTTTTGTCAGCTGGTTGGCTCTTTATGAGTTATGAGTAATGTCCATGGCAGATTTTGTCCTCTTATGTACATTTTTATGTTCACCATCCCACTTAGGCATTTTAAATGACCAAGACCTTAAATCTGGCAGCCCCACGTCAAATGTCCCCTCTTTATTCAGCCAGGGAAAGTGCTTCTTAGGTGCACTTAACTCTGTAATCAAGGGGTGCCCCGCCAGCCCCTCACTGGCCCTGCTTGGCGGTGATAATGCTATCAGCTGGCTGTGGGAGTGGCAGCCCCAGCAAGGGCCTTGCCTCTTCCGGGTGGAGGAGGCCTGGGGGGGTGGGTGAGGATGAGGGGAGAGGTTGCGGTTAGCTCGGGAGGGTGCTTGGGAGCTGGTTAGCAGGGAAGGGTGCTCGGGAGCTGGAACGTGGAGGGTAGTCTTGAGTTTGAGCAGGATAGACCACAGGTTCTGTGCACTTGGAAGAGTTTGTGTATTACCTGAGTGTTTGTGTGTCAGACCAGGTATAGGGCTGGGATACAAAGATAAAAACAACCTGACTTATCTTTGGGACTCAACCAGTGAGGCTGCCTGTAATAAAGATAAAAAGCATGATGCCCAGGGATCCTGGAGGATGGGGAGAGAGGCCTAGGGCACTGGGGAAGTCCCAACGAAGCGGGAGTGTTTGAGCTGTGTCTTAAAGGGTGATTAGGAACTGTTTGGTGGAAGGGATGGCTAGTGAATCAGGGGCGCTATGGTGTAGTGGTTAAGAACTCCGGTTCTGAGGGCCGCCTGGGTGGCTCAGTGGGTTAAGCCGCTGCCTTCGGCTCAGGTCATGATCTCAGGGTCCTGGGATCGAGTCCCACATCGGGCTCTCTGCTCAGCAAGAAGCCTGCTTCCCTCTCTCTCTCTCTCTCTGCCTTCCTCTCCGTCTACTTGTGATCTCTCTCTGTCAAATAAATAAATAAAATCTTTAAAAAAAAAAAAAAAAGAACTCCGGTTCTGAAGTCCAGTCAGCCCAGTTTTGGGCAGTATTACCTGTATGCCTCAGCTTTTCTCACTGGTAAGATGTGGAGTAATCATGGCACCTATCTCAAAGAGTAGTTATGAGGATTAAATGAGAACACATTTGAAGTGTTCAGTGTATTGCTTGGAGTCAGTGTTAGCGACCGTTTTCATTAGTTTTATTGTCAGCATTTTAGGCGGAGGGAAGAGCACAAGCAAAGACAAGGAGTTAGGGACATGGTGAGGGTGGGAGATGCTGAGATACTAGCGGGACACAAGGGCAGGCTCTCTGGGCGCGAGTGCAAGGCTGGTTGGCCTTTGAGTATTCTAAGAAATTTAGATACCATCTTGTAGAAAGCAACTAAAAAAAACCAACTGTGCTTCACTTGATCTCCAGGTTGAAGGTGTGATGGAAGGGGGAAAGGTTGTGGCCAGTCAAAGCAAGAGAAGCGACTGGAAAAAAATGTAAGTTAAGGCAGTGATAGTAAAGATAGAAAGACCAGATTTTGGAGACACTTCTGAAGTGTAATCTGTTGGATAGATCAGAAAGGGAGGAGTTGTAGGTCAGGAAGGCCCAGGCTGGGAGAATGAGTGGTGCCATGAGTTGGTATGCATGTTCAGCGGGTAGAGAATGGATTTTGAGTATGTAGTAGGGTGAGGATGGGGTGTGAGAGGCTGTGGTTTTGCTTTGGACATATTTTAGGTGTTTGCTGGACATTTAATATAACTAGGCAGGTAGAAATAAGGGTCTGGAGCTCAAGAGAGTTTCCCAGACATAAGTTTACATCTGGAGATGGTCATCTAGGCCATGAGACTGACAGTGTTCCCTTAACAGATGGTCAGAGGAGTGGGATGAAAACAGGAAACAAGGTTTCTCCAAGAGAAACCCAGATAGGAAAGAGTTTAGGGAAATGAAGGATAGTCCTCAGGGGGCCAGTAGAGATAAGCCCCGAATTTGGGTCGTGAGATTGGCCTGGAGGAGCTCAGTGCATTAAGGCTGTTGAGCCCAGCAGCCCCAGCACTTTGCCATCCTGTCTGCCCCTGTTGTCACAGTGGGAAGTCTTCCCATGTGCTTGGGGTCTTTTCTGTCAACACAGTGAGCAGCTGTGGGCCAGAAACTAATTGCGCTCCCTTCTATGACCCAGCACTGTGACACACAGAGAGCCCAGTGGACTTTTTTTTTTAAATTGAAATGTAGTTGACCTGCAATGTTGTGTTAGTTTTAGGTGTACAACGTAATGATGTGGACAGTTGTGTACATTATACTCTTCTCGCCGTGATATGCGTAGCTCCCGTCTGTCACCATACAGCATCATTATGTTACTGTGTTCCTCGTGCTATACATTACATCCCCATGACTCACTTATCTTATAACTGGACATTTGTACCTCTCTTAATCCCCTTCACCTATTTCACCATCCCCCCAACCCTCTTTATGGCAATCTCCAGTTTGTTTGCTCTATTTAGGATTTTGGTTTTTGTTTTGTTTTTAGATTCCACATATAAGTAAAATCATGTGGTGTTTGTCTTTCTCTGTCTTATTTCACTTAGCATAATATCCTCTAGATCCATCCATGTTGTCACAAATGGCAAGAACTCATTCCCTTTTTTTTTTTTTTTTTTTAAGATTTTATTTTTAAGTAACTGCTGTACCCAACACAGGGCTCAGATTTACAACCCCGAGATCACGAGTCATATGCTCTACTGATGGAGCCAGTCAGGGGTTCCACTAATATTCCACGTCTGTGTAAATACCGCATCTTCTTTATCCATTCATCTGTCGGTGAACACTCAGGTTGCTTCCATATCTCCGTTAGTGTAGATAATGTGATAAACACAGGGGTGCATATATAGATATGTTTTCAAATGAGTGTTTTTGTTTTCTTTGGGTAACATACCCAGAAGTGAAATTACTGGATTGTAGAGTATTTCTATTTTTATTTTCTTGAGGAACCTCCGCACCGTTTTTCCACGATGGTTGCACCCGCTTATGTTCCCAGCAGTGCCCCAGGGTTCTCTTTTCTCCGCATCCTCGCCAGCACTTGTTATTTCATGTCTTTTTGATAGTAGCTTTTCTGACTCATGGGAGGTGATCTCTCAGTGTGTTTTTTTTTTTTTTTAATTTTTTTTTAAAGATTTTATTTATTTATTTGACAGAGAGAAATCATAAGTAGGCAGAGAGGCAGGCAGAGAGAGAGGAGGAAGCAGGCTCCCTGCTGAGCAGAAAGCCCGATGTGGGGCTTGAACCCAGGACCTGGGATCGTGACCTGAGCCGAAGGCAGCGGCTTAACCCACTGAGCCACCCAGGCGCCCCACTCAGTGTGGTTTTGATTTGCATTTCCCTGATGTTGAGATATGTTGAGCATCTTTTCCTGTGTCTATTGGCTATCTGTATGTCTTCTTTGGAAAAATGTCTGTTCAGGTGCTCTGCCCATTTTTGATCAGATTGTTTTTTTGCTTTTTTGTGAGCATTTTTTGAAGGACTAAATGAATCAAGGATGACTTGGATTAACTCAACAAATACCTATTGAGTGTGAGAGCCTCATGTGTTTTAATAGCTGTGCTAATCTCTAGGGATAAAGCAGAGAACAAATTAGATAAAAAATCCTTCTCCTTGGAGGGCTTACATTTTAAAACATGATTGAGAAGGCTAAGGGGAAGGAGCAAGGAGAGAAGTAATGATTGAAAGTGTAAGAAGAGCTCTGTATCCTTATCATTCACGGACTGAACTTGGCACCTACTAGGCATTTTATAGTTCATTGACTTGAACATGGGAGTGAGGGTCCAAGAAGAGAACTGAGCTGTGGGAAGAGATTCACTGCATATATGACAGGTTAGCCTTCGAGAGTGAGGAGTAAATTTGGAAATAGAAGGAAGGATATTTGAGGGAGTTCCCTTGAGAGACATTGACATCTGAATGGAAGTCCCTCCTCTCTGTAAAATAGAAGAGGAAGTCTGAGCAGGTAAAGGGGAGCCTAAAGAGATAAAACATTTGAAACAGCCTTCCCTCCCCCACCACCAAAGAGAAGGAAGAAAACCGCGCGAAACATCTACCGGCTCTCAGGGCTTCACTGGGAGGGAAGATCTTTTGTGATGGCAGTCATCTTTGGCCATGCAGGCTTTTTCCAGCAAGTCAAGGTGAAGAATGCAGCTGGTTAGGGTTCATTTGAGGCTGAATGAGGACTGGCCTAGAAAGGGAGTGTGGGATCATCAGGGGTGAAGTCTTCGGGGGAATGCTGGTGAATATTGGTGAATGTTTGAGAGTCCAGGCTCCCTTGGGAGTAAGATAAAACCAGGGAGCAGCAAATGACTTGGAAGAATAGGTAAAGAGAGAGTCTGGATTGGAGAAGGTGAGAACTTCCATATTAGAAGGAAAAGAGGAGCGCCTGACTGGCTTAGTCGGCGGAATATGTGAATTTCCATCTCAGGGTTGTAAGTTCGAGCCCCACATTGAGTATAGAGATTACTTTAAAAACTCTTTTTTTTTTTTTTAAGTGAAAAGATAAAATTACTTGCTATGTGCTTCCTCTGAGGAATGCCAGGCGCACGTTCTAAGTGCCTTACATATGTTTACTCACTGAATCTTCATGAAGACTCTTGAGGCTAACAGAGTATCTTGCCCAAGGTTACACAGGTAGAACTAGTGGCCCAGACAGCCTCGGCTGCTGCATTTGTGTGCCTGAGCACTGTGTTCTGCTGCCTTAGGGGGAAGCCAGGCATGAAAGGTTCTCCCCCACCATGTAGCTTTGTAATATTTTTCTGAAGTTGCTGGGCCACCCTTCCTCCTAACAGAAATATTTGGGGTGGCATGGAAGGGTGCGGTTGACTGTTGCCTCCCTTTTTAAAAATAAATTTCTGTATTTTAGGCAACATTATTTTTTATGTAGAACTCTGTTTTTTCCCCAGCTGCCTTGCTCATGTCCAACATCCTTTCATAGGAAACAAAGGTGATTTCACAATTAAAGAAGACCAAGTGCCTGTCAGTCTATGAGTTCTCTGAGCTGCGGCACCTTTATGCATCTCAACTGACAAGAGCCAGAGCAGACTGAGGGATGCAGAGACCGAAGAAAAGCTTGTCTGATGTGCAGCGCATCAGAGTTGCCTGTAGCGGAAGTAGTGGTAGTGTCAGCAGTGGCTTGTGGGGCTGCGGACTTACAGTTCCCAGTTTGACAGACGGGACCGTGTTCTCTTCTCGGGGGGAGTCCCCTCGTGTTGTAGGTTCCATCAGTTCCTCTGGATAACTAGTTGGGCTTCTTCTTCTTCTTCTTTTTTTTTTTTTTTTAATTATTTATTTATTTGAGAGAGAGCATGAGAGGTGAGAAGGTCAGAGGGAGAAGCAGACTCCCCATGGAGCTGGGAGCCCAACGCGGGACTCGATCCTGGGACTCCGGGATCGTGACCTGAGCTGAAGGCAGTTGCTTAACCAACTGAGCCATCCAGGCAACCCCTAGTTGGGCTTCTGTTGGGTGAGGAGTTCAGTCACTGACCCTGAGCGCTCCCCACCCCCCCAACCCCCCCACCCCCCCTGCCCTTGTCTGAAGTCTGTGACGTAGCACTCAGAGCCTGGGCCCTTTGCACATCCAAGGGAGGCGCTTTCTGACCTTTGCTTGGAGGCTGTTCAGAAGCGCGGAGGCTTTGCAGATGAGGCACGTAGACCACTTCATCCTTCTCTGTGAAGAAGCAGTTACTTGGGGAAGCAACAGTGTGTACAGGTGTTACCTCAGCATTTGGTTTGCGTTCTTTTAATATCTGGCTTTTGAGGCAGTTTGGAAGGAATGCCCTTACATCTTCCATCTCTTCCATGTAAACAAATTTTCATGCTTTTAAAAGAAATGACACACCAAAACCACATAATCTTACATGCCAAAAGCTTAGATATTTCAAATATTGAACATACTGAGAAATAGATCATGTGGCTTTGTTTGCTGGCAATTTTTAGAATCACTCCTGATTCTAGTGTTTTATGTTGAGGCCATGTGTTTGAAATGACTTACATATTGGGACCTTTGCAGTTCTGCTTGGTTTGCTTCTGGGGACTAGCTTCTTTTTTTTTTTTTTTTTTTTTGTCTTTTTTGTTTTTGTTTTTGTTTTTGTTTTTAAACACACTGCTAGGCTAGCCCATAGGGCATCACATTATTGACACTGTGATTTTTTTTTTTAAGATTTTATTTATTTATTTATTTATTTATTTATTTGAGAGGGAGAGAGAGCGTGCGCACCAGCAGGTGAAGAGGCAGAGGGGAGGGACAAGCAGACTCCTTGCTGATTGGGGAGCCTGATGCAGGGCTCGATCCCAGGACCTGAGATCATGACCTGAGCGGAAATTGAGAGTTTGATGCTTGTCTGACTGAGCCACCGAGGCAAGGCACCATGGATTCTTAATAACATGGTCTTCTTTTATCAGATATTAAATCCTGATATTTAGTCACTGGTACTTGACAGAGATGGTTAGGAAAAACCAGAGATGACCCTCAGGCCAGGATCAGTTGGGGTTTCTAGACTAGTTGACATCTTTATTTGGAAGTCAGAATTGAAAATATAGCCTATTTATTTCTCATTTCTTTCCCCCATGAATACCAATACTATTCTCCTGGGTAAGGGATAAATTGATTGCTCTTTTTAGGTCATAGAACTCTCGCTGGTATTTTTTTTACGTTTCCCTTGGTTTGGTCAGGGGCAGATACAATTTAAGAAGGCATCTATGGGGCATCTGGGTGGTTCTGTTGGTTAAGCATCTGTCTTTGGCTCAAGTCATGGTCTCAGGGATCTAGGATCCAGCCCTAGGCTCCCTGCTCAGTGGGGAGTCTGTTTCTCCCTCTGCCTCTCCCCCTGCTCATGCTCTCTCTCTCTTTCTCTCTCAAATAAATTAATAAGATCTTAAAAAAAATCAGGAGGCAGTTATAACCCATGTTTTTCTATAGGTTCTAAGGTTCTGTGTGACCAAATTGGAAAACTCTGCTCTGAATGATAGCAAGGTTTTCTGTACAGCTGCAGGTGGGTTGGGGTTGGGGGTCATGAACTCATATTCATTAAGTGCCCGTTTATAGCAGGTACTTCCCATTACCTTATTTAGTCCTCATGACAACCGGATGTGGAGAATGGTTCGCTCTTAAGAAAGATGGCATGCCCAAAGCATGCTGACTGGTCCGAGGCCACATAAACAAGGACAGGGCAGAACGAGGTGCAGTAACTCCAGAACGTGGTCTCTTCCTAGAGCCTTTGAAAATGCAGTCAAGACTCATTTGTTAACTCGTGAATTCCTGTTTTAAAAAGTGGAATGTTTTAAGTATGGACTCAGAGGATGGGAACTGATGGCTTTTTGTGGGGGTCCTCAGCACTGCATCCATAATACATAAGGAGGGCAGGGAGGTAAGGACTGATGGCACACAGAGTAGGAGATTTGGGGGGCAGTCCTGGGTGGTCAGTGAGAGGCATTTTCTTTTTGAGCAGCATGATAGGTTAACTAAGAAAAAAGAACAGTCACTGAATGATTAAAAACCAGATTTCAGATGATTAAAAGCCGAATTGAGGGACGCCTGGGTGGCTCAGTTGGTTGAGCCGCTGCCTTCGGCTCAGGTCATGATCCCGGCGTCCTGGGATCGAGTCCCGCATCGGGCTCCTTGCTTGGCGGGGAGCCTGCTTCTCCCTCTGCCTCTGCCTGCCATTCTGTCCGCCTGTGCTCGCTCTCTCTCCCTCTCTCTCTGACAAATAAATAAAAAAAAAAAATAATAAAATAAAAGCCGAATTGATTAATAGTCATTTTAAAAAGCAGTTTAACTTTATCAAGTTTAAGTAGTACTTCTTAAAGTATAATCAAGTAGAGGAGTTATCAAAGCCATAATGAAGAAAATAGAAATCATTTGTAATTAGATAATAATTAAAGGCAAGTACATGCCCAGTGATTTTAAAGTGCTTGAAAACAATTAGTTTTCTTAAGTAGGTTAAACATCTGGGTTACAAGCTTGTTTACACTATTAATTTACTTAACAAACCTGTTCTTCATAGGTGATGCAAAAGTGAACTTCATTTCGGCTGTCTGGTTTATAACAAGTTCCAGTTTAATGGATAGTATTTAAAAAAAAATACATAGTTTTAAACATTTAATTTTCAGAAATATTTTTCTCTTTTTCTTCTCCTTCCTGAACAATTCAGTCCTGCGACCAATAAGTAGACAGAGAAGGTAGGAATCCTGGCCAAGCGTGTCATAGCCCAAGTAGGATGAGAAGGTCTTCACACACAGGGAGGGACTGGTTTGTTGTATCAGAGCCCAAGAGAGGTGAAGGGTACCCACATAGGGCTGGAGTGTCAGGCTCACTGGTAGATTAGTTAAATACAGATGGATTGGTCCGCTAAGTATATCAAGGATAATGGGAGCCAGAAATTCTCAGTGTTGGAGAAGAGAGCTTCAGATACTGACTGAAAAGGAGAAAACTAGAATAATCCCTGTGATATTAGACTGGAAACAGAATGTTGGTGTGAACTCAAAGATATTAATAAGTGTTGATAAATACAGAAATACTATGGATGTAAAATGTGTGTGGGGGGTGTTTTTTTTTTAAGATTTATTATTATTTTTTTTATTTTTGAGAGAGTGAGTGAGAACGGGGAGTGGGGGAGAGAAAATTCAAGCAGATTTCCCACTGTCTGTGGAGCCTGACATGGGGCTTGATCTTAAAACCCTGAAATCATGACCTGAGCCAAAATCAAGAGTCAGAAACTTAACTGACTGGGGTACCCTGGCACCCTATATGTGTGTATTTGTATACATACATGTGTGCATACAATTCTTAGGTCTTCCTATAGAGAGGAAGAGAGTACCTGGAAGCAGCAATATGCCAATAGCAGTGAGCACATCACATGCCCAGATCTTGTCTTCTAAATACCATTTTCTACTCAAAGGAATTCCAGCTTTTTGAAGAATGGCTGATTATAGGATTTAGAGCAGGAAAGTTTAAAATGAACCTGAAATATCTTGTCCTAGAAAAGCAAAGACATTTTCACAAAATGATGGAGACACTTCAGAAGGACCCAGAAGCCAGTTTGAAGGGGCTCCCACTGGGCCAAACCAAGGATAATTTGATTATCAAAATTTAAGATGTCATTGATTAAAACCTGTTGAATAAGAGAAAACAAATAAAACTACTTTGCAATAAAACCTACTTTGCAATAAAACCTATGTATGGATTTCTAAATAAATTCAGAGTTCAAGGCATGGGTTATTTAAATTTCAAAGTACCTTCCCACAAAATACTTATTGAATACCATGAGGGAAAGAGTGCAGTGGAGAAGTCTGGCAGACACCACCCTAACCAAGTGATCTTAGTCAGTCTCACCAGAATGGGATGCACTGAAATTGCATCACATGATAGGAGGCAGTGAGAGAGGACAGCATCACCTTAGTGATACTCGTGCCAAGGTACAGGACCTGAATCGAATCAGGAGAAACACCAGACATACCCAGTTTGAGGAACGTTCTACAAATTAAGTGACCTGTAATCATCTTCAAAAGTGTCAAGTCCAAGCAGGAGTGAGGAACCATTTCAAATTGAAAAGACACTAAAGAGACAAGTCAGCTGAATGCCACTGTTCCTTCGCCATGAAGACCGCTGCTGGGACAGGTGGCAAAACTTGAGTGGGGCCTGAAGATTAAATGGGAGTAACATATCAGTGTTAGTTTTCTGATTTTGATAGTTGTGTTGTAGTTGGAAGAATTTTTAAAAGAAAAACATATATTAAAGAATTTGGCGTCGTGAAACATGAGACTGACAGCTTACTCTCAGTGGTTCTGGGATAAGGAGTTCTTTCTCTGTACCATATTTGCAACTTTTCTCAAAGTTTGAAGTCGTTTCAGAATTTAGAAAGTAATATTCTTGCCTAACATTCAGATCATGAGAAGTATATAAAATTGTAATTCCCCTATTTCTCATTTTAAAATTCCTCTCCACTCCCCTTCAGTTCTACCCCCGTTAACAACGGATGCATATTCTCTTGGGCATTCTATTTATGTAGATATGTCTGTGTGTATAATATGTATTGTAGATTATATTGAGTATGATGTGCTACGCTTGCTGCATTCCTAGGAATCACAATGGTCAGCAATCAGAAGGCACAGCCTTTGCCCCTGCCCCGCACACCCCTGCCCCCCACCATTCTGCTTGGGTGCTGTTGTTTCTTTAAGCTCCCTGTCCTGAGAATCAGTGCACTGTTGTGTTGGGGGCTTCTGCTCTAAATTCGGATCCCAGCCCTCCCGCAACTGAAAAATCTTACTCAACTTCGTTGTGCCCCAGTTTCTTATTTGCAGATTGGAGATGTTACTAGTCCCCATCTAAGAGAATTCTCATCTTGAAAATGACATGAAACATGCAGAGTACCCGCACTTCAGTGTGGCACGTAGCAAGCACTCCATAAACAGTAGCTATTCTGAATATTTAGGTTATTGGTTTTTTGCTTTTATAAATACTACAGTCTTAAAATTGCTTTAAACATATTTTTGCATACTTAGCTTCAGAAACTTTTAAAAAATCCTTTGATTACCTTTCTACCATGAAGTTTTGCTTTTAGTGGATTTGTTAAGAGTGATGTAAAAAAACAGACCGTGGGGATACTTGTCTACAGTTCTTTGCCACGTGCATGTGGACCTTGAGCAACATGGAATATGAAATATTGGCTTAATTCCAGATTTCTCTGTGCTCAAGTGTTGCTTTACTTTTTTTTTTTTTTTAAGATTTTATTATTTATTTGACAGAGAGTGAGAGAACATAAGCAAGGGGGTGACAGAGGGAGAGGGAGAAGCAGGCTCCCCACTGAGCAGGGGCTGGGACTTAGGTCATGACCTAAGAAACGTTAAAGTTACTTTTTTCTTTAAAAGATTTTATTTATTTATTTGACAGACAGACACCACAAGTAGGCAGAGAGGCAGACAGAGAGAGATGGAGAAGCAGGCTCCCCGCTGAGCAGAGAGCCCGACTTGGGACTCGATCCCAGGACCCTGGGATCATGAGCCAAAGGCAGAGGCTTTAACCCACTGAGCCACCCACAGGGCCACTTTAAAGTTACTTTTGTCTCAAGTAGTATAAGCCAAGAAAATACTATATGCCAGGTTTTAAAAAGTTTTCATGGTGGATTTAGAAAGTCAGAGAATTCATACTTGTTTTAGTTTAGCTAAAGTCACTTAATTTGATGTTTATATTCTTATATACCCTGTTGCAAATGCTGCTTTAAAAACCAAAATAGGCTTTTAAAACCTCCAAATGACTTTTCTTTTTCTTTTTTTCTTTCTCCCCTCCACCCTGCCCCGGCAGACCTATTTTACAAATCACCAAGTTTCTATTAGGAGTTTTAACAAGAATATTTCCACTCGTTTGTTACCTTTCACATTTGAAAGAATCAAATAACTTATTTTTAGGGCATTATAATTGCAAATAGATTGTGATTTTCCTGCACTCAGTGAAGGAATGTAAATGAACCATTGCTGCCTTTGAGTATGTATAAATTCATATAGGATGAGATTTGCTTGAGGACTGTGAAACAGAAGGAGTCGAGTCTTTCAAAAGGAGAAAATCATGTTTTAAAAGATTAATCTGATCTGTGTATTACTTCAAGGTTGCAAATGACTTGTTTCTCAAATTGGGGATAGGGAATCATACTGGTGAATTATCACCCTCATAGCTTTTGTGAAGACCAGAATGTGTCATCCAGGGGCGCCTGGGGGGCTTGGTCAACGGACTGAGGGTCTGCCTTGGGCTCAGGTCACAGTCCTCGGGTTTTGGGATCGAGCTCCGTGTGGGACTTACTGCTCAGCAGTGAGTCTGCTTCTCCTTCTCCCTCTGCCCCGCCATCCCCTGCTGCCTGTGTGTGCGTTCTCTCTCTCTCTCTCTCTCTCTCTCTCAAGTAGATAAATAAAATCTTCTAAACAGTGTTTCCTCCATATCTCTGGCCCATATGGATCTCAAGTTCTTGCCCATGCATTGAAGGGGCGCATGCGTGGTTGGACCTCTGCTCTTCTGATTATTCACCCAGGAGTTGGTACTGCTGCATATCTCAGAAGTGACCACCTATCGACCTTGCTTCCATCCTGTCTTTCTTCCACACTCCTGATGTCTTTTCTTCCTTGCTTTTCTTGCCCAGATCTTAACTACCCTTTTGCTTTAACATACTTTTGAATTTAATGAGGAGGACATTGGGCCCATTCATTCGTTGCCTTAGACTGTGTTGAGGCCGAGGTCTCTGTTGAATGAGGTTCCGTTTCGCAGGTTGGCATTACCTTACTAGCAGGTTTCAAAAAATGTTGGCCAGTGATTATCAGCCTGTCTTGTTAAGTGTGGTAGAACTAATTATTGGTGTTGGCAGTGTTGTTTAAGAAACTTCACCGATAGCTCAAAACAAAGCACATTTTTAGTCCTGAGCTATTGGTGCTTCCCAGCCAGCTGTCAGGGCACTCTAGTGCATCACAAAGACTTCACATGTCACAACCTGCCAGGTTTTCCCCACTGCCCAAGGTCTGCCTCACCCCCTTAACCTTAATTCCCATCAGGATTGCTTCTGGCTGTATGATCCACCTTCCTCTTTCCATCAGTCCACGGCCCACCATTTGTCCTTCCATAACAGAAATCAGCTTCATGAGAATGCTCTTCGCTTCTACTTTCATCTCTGCCAGGTATGTCTAAGAATGCGAAAGTGTACAAGTGTGTGGTGAAATAGATAAAATTGGGATAGCCCGATAAACTCTTTAATGATTACTTGGATCATGGCCACTATGGAAGATCTTTATAGTTGCAATAAGTTCTGTATTTGAGATGAAATTTTGAGATCTGGTATCTTCTTCTTCTTTTTTTTTTTTTTTTTTAAGATTTTATTTATTTATTTGACAGAGAGAGAGAGAGATCACAAGCAGGCAGAGAGGCAGGCAGAGAGAGGGGAGGAAGCAGGCTCCCCGCAGAGCAGAGAGCCCGATGCGGGGCTCGATCCCAGGACCCTGAGATCATGACCTGAGCCGAAGGCAGCGGCTCAACCATTGAGCCACCCAGGCGCCCCTCTTCTTTCTTTATATAGCCTTAGGTTCAGCCATCAGAACATTCTCGTGTGGTGAGGCCTTCTGCTTCTGTGATTTTATGTTTTGTTTTCATTTCCTGCCACATGGCAGGTGCAGCTCAGAAGTCCCTCAGAAATGGCTGAAAATTCTGGCCACAGCTTTCTGCAGGGTGCAGCGATCTGGAATCCAGAAGGGCTGTTAGTTGTGGGGTGGGAAGCTAGTGGCTAGCCTGGACTGGGACCCCCTTCTTGTCTCTTGCCCATTGTGATGTAGTTCTTTCTCCTTTCCTTTCCTTCCTCAGATTTCCTTCTTGCCCTCTTTCTACCCACATAGCACTTCCTTCTTCAGCCCTCTACTTCTCACCCTTAGCCTAAACGAAAGGGAAGGAAAGGAAAAGAGAAGAAACATTGTAATGCAGAATGTTGAGCAAAATACGTAACTGTGTGTCCTTATTGTTGCCACGTCTCTTTTAAGTTATTAGAGGATATGAATAGTCTTTTGTATTTCAGAAACCACTGGTACCATGCTTAGTCTCTTTGGGTTCTTGGTTGCTTAATTCTAAGAGAAGGAGGTATGGGACAGGATCTTTTAATGCAAATTTTGGTCAGTCCTGTGAAACCTCAGTCTACTATTTATTCACAGACCATTAGGGTGAAGTGCGAGCACAGGTCCTGTTTTTTTCCTTCTGGTTGAGGATGCTGTGGTCGATGTCCAGGGCCAGTCATACCAGAATCACCAGCTGCCACTGTGGTTCCCAGGGACTGGCGGAACCCAGGCAGTGTACGTCTTCCCCACTGGTGACCTGCCTTTCAGCTTCCTCTGTTCCGCCATATTCAGAAAAAGCCTCCAGGTGATTAGCTGGAGTAAATGTTACGTGTTGCGTGGCAGTTTGTGGAACTTGGATCTTTAATGCTTGCACCACTATTTGTGAGTATGATGTATCTCTGAATGATAACATGTGCAGCCGACCCGGGGGCTACCTGCCCTCACTGATGCTCTTTTGTGAGAGTAATTGACTGCGGAGCTACTGCACAGCCGCCTGCGGCTGCCGTGAAGCTCCGCTGTGCACGGACCGACCTGCTGTTGTTCTCTCTGCTGCCACTGCTGCTCTTTGTATTTTTAATAAGTTGCCAATTACTGGGGTTTTGCAGGGATACCAGCAGTTCACTGAAATAGGCGTAGGAAAAATGCCATTGCTTTTTAATCATCATTTTCTCTCATCCAGTGAAATTATTGATATTAAGAAAACTCTGGTAGCTCTTACGTCGAAAGTACTGATGCCTTTTTATCTTACCAAACAGCACTGTTCAATATGCAGGCATATCTAGCAAAGGGCACTTTGCCTAACATACATTAATATTGATAATGGTGTTAATTTCAGGTGTATTGCACACATGTGATTTAATAGGCCGATCGGCTGTTCCCAAGCACTCTAAGAACCACACCTGGAGGGTGCTGGGCCCGTGTGGGTTTTTTTGCCAATTGGTTGGCTTGTTCTCATAGGGAGAATTGTCAGTGTGTTCTGTTTTGTTAAATGATGTAATCCAAGTGCTTGGAAGAAGTCTAATAAATATTTGTAGCATCAGAGAACACAAACAGATGTAATTAAATAAGTAGATGTCATTCATGGATTATTTGTTAACATAAGGTGAGATCAGTTTTTTATGCATTAAAACTAAGGATTCTTTGGTATTGACTGGAGGTCAAAAGATTACTGGCACTCTGATATGCTGATTCTGTGACTAATATAGTAAGAAAGAATTTACACATAAAACAGTAATGTAATCATGGAAATTACAAGATTAGTCAGATGTTGACTTGCCCATGGAAGCAGTAGTAATCATCAACCTAGAAGCTTTTAGGTCTGAGTGAGGTCCATTACTGAATCTTGAAAGTGAGTCAGTTAATTTGAAAATCGACATTTAAACATTGAGACTTTTTTTTAAAGTAATTGAATAATTATCTGAAAATTGCCATCGTAACAAACCAAAATAATACTGGTCTTTGTGACATTCTTGGTTAACTATACTATTTAATTGTTTTTTAAATGTAGTTATTGAAAGTGTTGAATGTTTATCATCTGTAGAGTGTTTTCTTCTAAATTAATCAGAACAGTTTTAAAACCCTGAATGCAGTGTGAATGCTGTTTTGATTTGGAGAACCCATCAGGTGAATTTGGGCAGCCTAAGAGGATTTTGATTATTAGGAGATAATAATTCTTGGATTCTGAGGTTAAGGTGGCTTTTATTCTCATCTCCCACAGTACAGGAGGCAACACAATGGTATTTAAGAAGTTTGCAGTGGAACCAAATACTGGTTTTTACCTCTACAGCTACCTCACTGGCTCCTTACCTCTTTAAGCCAGTTTCTTCACCTTAGAATGAGGCTAATAGAACTTACCTCAGAGGTTTGAGGACTATATACTTAGGGTAGTGTCCAACACATAATGAGCACTGGAATAGTAGATATTAATATGGTTATTAGAATGTCTGAATTCTACATGAGATTCTCAGTCAAGAGGTTCCTGGGCATGAGTATGTGATTAGGAACTGTTTCTAAAGAACAGTGTTTCATCTTTTTTATTTAAATGAGTCCCTGTTTGGGGCACCTGGGTGGCTCAGTGGGTTAAAGCCTCTGCCTTCGGCCCAGGTCATGATCCCAGGGTACTGGGATCGAGCCCCGCATCGGGCTTTCTGCTCAGCGGGGAGCCTGCTTCCTCCTCTCTCTCTGCCTGCCTCTGCCTACTTGTGATCTCTGTCTGTCAAATAAATAAATAAAATCTTTAAAAAAAATAAATAAATGAGTCCCTGTTTAAGAATATAGTTTTTTTTAAATATCATTAGAGTCACAAGAGAAAAAGAATTTTGGGACTAAACTAATAAGGCCTCCATGGAAGGAAATATTAGGAGACATTAATATAAGACCTAAATAAGCATAGAGCTCTGTCATGATCATGGTAAGAAGGCTCAGTAATTTAAAGGGGTCATTTTGGGGCACCTGGGTGGCATCTGCCTTTGGCATCTGCCTTTGGCTCAAGTCATGATCTCAGGATCCTGGGTTCGAGCCCCACATCGAGCTCCCTGCTTGGCAGGGAGCCTGCTTCTCCCTTTCCTTCTGCTGCTCCCCTAGCATGTGTTCTCTCACTCTCACTGTCAAATAAATAAAATCTTAAAAAACAATAATAAATAAAGGTGTCATTTCTCCTCAGATTGGTATTTAAATTTAAATTCCAATAAAAATCCCAACAGTTTTTTTTCTGAAACTTGATAAACTGATTTTAAAATTTATATGGAAGAGAGAAGAACAGAAATAATAAGAGGACTTACCCTGCCCATGACTTAACACAAAGCTGGAAAATTAAGGCACTGTAGTTTAACTGCAGGGTTAGAGAGGGACCAGAGCATCAAGACTGAAAAGCCTAGATTCAGATCACCACATGTATATGGAATTTGTGACAGAACTGGACTTACTAATAAGTTGGCAAAGTGACAGTCGACGCTGCAGATTAGCAGAGAGGTGGGCTTTTCAACAAGAGGTGCTGGGATGCTCCATATGATTGTATTAGTCTCTGGTGGCTGCCATAACAAAATGTCACAAACTAGATGACTTACAACATCAGGAATTTACACCATCACTGTCCTGGAGGCTGGGAGTCCAAAATGCAGGTGTTGGCAGAGTGGGGCTCTCTCCGGAAGGCACCAGGGAGGAGTCTTTCCTTGTCTCTTCCTAGCCTCTGGTGTTTACTGGCAATACTTGGAGTTTCTTGGCTTGTCGCTGTAATACTGCAGTTTCTGCCTCCATTTTCACATCATTTCCCCCTGTGTGTAAGGATCAAATCAGACATACTCTATAAAAAAATAAATCCCAGATGGATTCATATAAATATGAAAAGATTTAATACTTACAGAAACAAATAAAGAGAATATTTGTGATCTTGGGATGGGAATGTTTAAACAATGATGCAAAAACACAAATCATGAATGAAAAAAGTTGTTGCATTCATATTTTTTTAATTAAGAACTTGCGTATTTTCAGCACATCTTATCAAGAAAGGAGCTGTATCCAGAATTCACAAAGAACTCTTACAGACTGATAAGAAAAAGACCTAGTAGAAAAATAAATGAATTTCATGATTGGAAAAAACCTAAATGACCAATAAACGTAGGGGAGAAAAATCCAACTTAATGAGTAATCAAGGAAATGCAAGTTAAAACACAATGAGATAGCATTTTGTACTCCTCAAGTTAGCAAAAACTAAAAGATTGGAAAATACTGTACCAAGGATTGGTGAGGATGTAGGGCAACAGGAATTGTTACACTCTTCAGGTGGGAGAGAAAACTGTAGTAATCACTTTGGAAAACAGTGTAACAGTATGCGGTGAAGTTCAGGTGACCCAGCAGCTAGAACTATCTGCAGTTAACCTGCCTCACTGAAGAACTCTTGTTGTATACATGCTTCTATAGGAAGGGAGAGTACCTGGATGTTTACAGCAGCAACACTGTGTGTAGTAGCACAAATTGGAAATCTAAATGTCCGTCAAAAGGGGAATGGATAAATACTTTGTGGTACGTTAATGATGAAACTCTGTACAGCATTTACGTGAACAAACCGTAACACAATGCAAATTAATTTCAGGAATATAATATGGAGTGAGAAAAAGCAAGTTGCAAAAGAATAAAATAGCACAGATCCATTTATAAAAATATGCAAAACGAAAAATACGTTGTTCAGGCTACAAAGCACTGTGTGGTAAAGCAAGGGGGTGACAGGCATTTAGCCGAGGGGTGGCGAACTCATAGGGTGGAAAGGGGTGAGATCATAGCGGGATACAGGGGTCCCTGGGTACTGGGAATGTTCTCTGCTTTTAACTGAGTGGTGGGTACATGGGTGTTCTTTTGTATGCACTAAATATTTAACAATAAAAACTTTTTAAAAATTACCCCAGAAGTTTTATTGTTTTAAAGAGTGGAAAAATAACAGAAATGTCAAGTCTTCATCCAAGAAGTAACTCAAGTGCTGAATACTTATTTTTACATGTGTTTTTGAATTCTTTGTAGATGAGAGATGCTTGAAACAGGGAGAAGGGAAAGGCAGGCCCAGCGATCTTTGGTTGTCCCATGACTTTGGCATTGGGAAAGCTTGTGCCGCTGCAGACGTGACATTGTGTCCCCAGAGCTGGTGGAAGGGGATTTTGGTGGCATGTGAAAGCATATTCACATGTTTAGCAAAGCAGCAATATGTCCATCTCCTTTTCATTTTCTTTTTTCTTGGCATCTAAGTAATTGAGCCAGATGGAAAAATGTTTCTTTCCCACATTAGGTTCTCTTTCAGCGCATCAACCATTAGATTTTACTGTCCCTAATCTCCTGTTGGTAAAACTTCAAAATGTGAGTAGCTAAGAGAGCCCCAGTTTATTCTAGTCAAAGCTGATTACAGCCTTCCTTGAGAACATTTGCTTACTCCAGTCCCTTTCTATCCAAATCATGTACTCAATAGAGAGTAAGAAGAAAATAAGTGAACCTAACTTTCATTTCTTCCAGTTGTGTTTGGACATGTCATCTGGCTAGCGAGGGAAAAAGTCCAAACCCTCATCTTACCAAAACAGGAGGGAAAATTCAGAATTAAGCAAAAGAAAAAGAATAAATTAAGAACTTGGGCTTGGGCATCAGAGAAATGTGGGTTTAAACCTCAGCTCTGCCACATACTATGTGTAAAAGTTTGTAATTAAAGTCTCTGAAACTCAAATTTTTCACTTTAAAATGGGAGTAGTAAGAGCCCCCAAGGCATGAAGGATTGAAGGATGGATACATCTAAACCACCCGATGGACACTCTTCTTCTAGGACTGGCCCTAATTTTCATATAAAAAGCAGGGACTAGCTCTTCCTCCCACCTTCATGGCTGCCCCTCAGGTTTCACAGGGCTTGTCATCTTTTCCTGCCATTTAAGTAGTTATGTGAACATGGGGAAATCACAGAAAACCTTTAAAGTGGCTTCTTCAACTATAACACAGAGATGGTGATATCTGTGTGACAATTTCACTGCACAGGTCAATCAGGTGAGATGAGACAACAGGCATGAAGATGCCATGCCCTCAGTGACATGTGGTGGGGACATAGGTGCTGATGATTGTTCCCCTTACCCAACACCCAGCACTGTTCCCTGTCCTCCACCCCCAGCAAGCCTCTTAATGTTGGCTGTTGAACACAGAGTTTGAGCTTTATAACACAGCTTTGAAGGCTTGTGGCTTGTACAGTCTTTGCTTAAAATTGCTAAAGGGTGGGGGGAAGCCCTGGGTGGCTCAGTGGGTTAAGCCTCTGCCTTTGGCTCAGGTCATGATTTCAGGGTCCTGGGATCGAGCCTCGCATGGGGCTCTCTGCTCAGCGGGGAGCCTGCTTCCTCCTCTCTCTCTGCCTGCCTCTCTGCCTACTTGTGGTCTCTGTCAAAAAAATAAATAAAAATCTTTTTAAAAATAAATAAATAAATTGCTAAGGGAGTCTATGGATCCATTTCCACTTCTGGATTATTGAGCACTACTAGCACTTGGATCAAAATTATTTTTTCTAGCATTTGTCGGGCATTGCTTTCAGTGGTTAAAACAGGTAGATGAGTTGGACGCTCCCAAGGGTTCTTCTTTGCTGTGGTAGTTCTAGCTGTAAATAAAGGCGAGGGTTGGGAGCCGTTAGCATACTGTTGGTAACAAATATCCTGTCATACGCATCTTTCCTAGCCCTTAACTCAGTTAATGATAAGGAAGATGTGCTGTGGTTTGCTAAAATTTATATCCTCCTTGGCTTTGTCCTTTGCCATCCTCTCTTCATGCTCCCTGGATAAACTCATTACTCCTGGGACCTGGGTTTCTACCTTGGCACTTTAAGGCTTCTGACTCCTGTTACATCTCCACCTCTCCTCTGATATGTTTCCAAGCTCTTACTCAACAGGTCGGTCTGGGCGCCCCAGGGGCACGCAGGTTTGACCACATCCCAGCCTGGACTCAGGCTCTCTTGCGCCTCCCCCATCCCCAGACCTCTGTCCTTCCTGCTGTGTGCTCTCTCCTGACGGATACCTGCCTTGACCAGTCACCCTAGTCTAGGAACCCGGAAACCATCCTAGACCACAGTTTCTAAAGCTCAGAACTGACACTGGAGGCTGGATAATACTTTGCTTGAGGGGCCAGCCCCATGCGTGGTCTGGTGTTGAGCAGCGTTCTTGGTCCCCACCCACTAGCTGCCAGTAGCGCCCTGTCCCTATGAAAGTCTCATGCGTTTCCACCCATTAGCGATGATCCCTGGCTGGCAAAAACACCTCCTTTGAAAATGAAAATGGCCCTCTTATACCTTTCTTTTTCTCTTTTCTCGTTTAGTCAATCACTGAGCCTTTTTGGTGATTGCTCCCTGATTAGCTTTCTGAGATTCCATCTTTCCTCTTTGTTCTCACTGACTTAGTTCAGGTGCCTTTCTCTTGCCTGAACTTTTTGGGTGGTCCTGAGAACACCCCCTGGACTGAGTACCTGAGTGAATAAGACAGCATGCCCCCCGCTTCCCATGTGTCCCGTGTAATCCTGACCACAGACTTTGTGCAGGCAACCTCAACCCAGCGCAGACCATTATACTAGCCAGAGGAACTGACTGGCCTGTGTTCCTGGGAAGCCCAGGGCAATACCTCTTTCTGTGTCCCTTCTGACAGGCTCTCCCAGCAGGGCAGCAGGAGGCCTCAACAACCCAAGCCATCCTTGTCTTTGCAGCCCTCCGTTCCAGAAAGGACAGCAGGGGGTGTTTTCAGGAGGACCCTGACAGCTGTCCTTAGAAGAGGCCAGCCCCTCATCCCTAAGAAATATATAGGGAGATACCCCCTTTCACATGAAGGAAGCATGTCCAGGGTTGTGTGCTGCGTGGAGCTGGCCGGGCTCTGACTGCAGAGCCTGAAGTCTCCCTTACTCCTGACTCACCCATCCTTCTGTCTCTCTCTCCTCTGGCCCAGTAACCTTCCTCCACCTGGAAGGCTCACTTTCTAAAACCTCAATGTGGTGGTTTCATTACTTTGCTTACTAGATTGCTTCAACAGTTCCTCCCCAAGATAAACTCCAAATTTAGCCTGAGAGACAAAGCCCTTTGTACTAGCCCCTGCTTATCTGAGACTTATCTCCTGTCATTTCCCTCGGACTTAGGGCTCCAGCCACTCTCAGGTTGTCAGATTGCTGTGCTTCTGTGGTTCCCCCAGTTATCTACCCGAGTGGTCAAGATCGCTGGGAAACAGACCTGTGTTTGAATCTTGGCTCTCCCACCTACCAGCTCCATGACCTTGAACCCTGCCTGGAACACCCTGCTAACTTTGTCCCCCTAACTGAAGTCTGTTCTTTAAGACTCAGAACATGGTCCTCGCTGGAGAGACCTTGTTGGCTTCTTAATGCCTTTCTCGTCTTAACTGGTCCATTCTTAGCCTCTGCACCTACTGCTGTTGGCACTTTCCTTAGTGTCCTTATTGCCAGCATTTATGATTTTTTTAAAAGCATACCTTTGGGTACAGATTAGCTTGGGGTTTTTATGGCCTTTAGGTATGGACATAGGCCAAGATTGTGGTCTCTGTGTGCCGGGTTTCTACATGCTTCCAGCATGCCTCAGCTTCCCTCGTGTCTGTGGCTTTGCTCCTGCCTGTGTGCCTTGCCTTTCGCCAGCTGGATATTCCTCATTTCTTTTAAAAACAGTCTTCAGCAGTGCTATCCAGTAGAACTTTCTGCAGTGATAGAAATACTCGGTATCTGTGCTGCCCCGTGTGGTGCCCAGGCACCACATGTTGCTATTGAACATTTGAAATACTACCGATGTGACTGAGAAACTAGTTTTCACATTTTATTTGATTTTAGTCGATGTCAATGGCCAGGTGTGGCTAGTGGCCACCATATTGGACAGCTCACGTCTTAACTGTTAATAGCGTAACTCTTCCTATTAAATGAGACTATGACATCTCTAATTTCTAACTTCTGATATGTTCCTTCTCCCGCTCTGCGGAAAACTGTTACATATTTCAATGCCTGCTGCATCTAGAGTAATAAACTTGTGTTAAAGCTGAATAGAGTACTTAATGCCAATGAACTGTACGCTTAAAAATAGTTACAGTGGGGGCGCCTGGGTGGCTCAGTCGGTTCTGCATCTGCCTTTGGCTCAGGTTGTCATCCCACAGGCTGAGTTCCAGCCCCTCATCGGGCCGTCTGCTTCTCCCTCTCCTTCTCCCTCTGCCTGTGCTCTCTCCCTCCCTCTCTTTCTCTCTGTCAATAAATAAATAAATCTTAAAAAAAAAAATAGAAACAGTGGTGAATTTTATGTCACGAATAATTTTTCACAATAAAGAGAGAGTGCCCACATGGTGAAGGGGCATGAAGCCTCCAGGGAAGGGCATCAGGGAGGTTTTGCTGAGGAGGGAGCACCCTGAGTCTGAAAGGTATGGGGAGTGGTCCAGGGGAAGGAGGTGGCGAGTGGCTTCTTGCCCTGGAGATGAAGAGGCCAGAGAGCCGTGGGTGCCAGGTCTCTAAGAGCTGCGAGTGGCAGGCTCTGGAAATAAGGCTTGGTCTGGAAAGTTGGGAGGGATTTTAAGCAAGCAAAGGCATGTTTGGATTTTATTTTTATAAAAATCACTCTGGCTGCTCTGTGAAAAAAGTGTCAGAGGGTGGCAAAACTGGAACAGGAGAGACATAATCAGGCTAATCATACCCAATCACAAGGATGATAATAGCAGCTAACGTTCAGTGTTGCAATGATTCAGGAGAAGGGGAGAACTTGGGCTAGCGCAGGGATCTGACAGTAGTATGGTGGGGTTTGAAAAATGAGATTTCCTTTTCTGGAGAGGTCCTTACCCACTTGGCAGTGTGTTCCCCTGTAGGAATAGTTAACCCAAAGCCAACTGAGATACCACATTCTTTAATTGCTCTTTAAATACAGAAGAAAATTCAATTCATATGACAAATAGTGACAGAGTAATATATAAGCTCTTCGCCTTAAAAATAACACAGAAGGGTATTGGTCAGGGAGAGGGATGGCCATGGCTGCGATAGGGTAGCATGGGGACTGTCACGGCGGAGCTATTCTGTCCCTTGACTGTGATGTGATGGTTGTGCAAATCCACATATGACAAGTGGCAGAGAACTAAATACGCACACACACAAACAAGCACATAAAAACTGGTAAAATCCGAGTAAGACTGCTGGAGTACATCAATGCCGGTTTCCTGTTTGTGATGTTGTGCTACAGTCATGTAAGACTTGCCCCTGGAAGAAACTGAGTGCATGGTATACAGGATCTCTGTGTGTCAATCCATAGATCTCAAAATAAAAAGTTAAACCCCCCAAAATAGAGCAAAACAAATCCCTCTTAGAGCTCCTGGTTTTCAGTATTTCCCTTTTATCTGGCTTCGTCAGTAATAAGTGACTTGTTTTGATTAAATTTGACATATTGCTAAAGAATATTCAGCTGTTTTGTCGATTCTGAAATAATACATTTTTTTTTCTTCGCCCTCTAACATCTTTGAAATACGGATGCATCTTACAGTTCACGGAGACTTAGCATTGAGCGAGTCTAACGGGTGACAGTTTTTCTTAGCAGCACCTAAAATATTGGTTCGTCTGAACGATCATGGTGTCCAGGATTTAGTATGTTCCGTGAGTCATCCGGCCGGGTTGGGAAAGACCAGGGGCTGATGCGAGTTGTGTCAGGCGCTTTTTTGTGTTCTCTTGGTTAGTAAGTGTTTGTCTCTCAGCCCCAAGCTCACCCTTCCTGCTCTCGGGGTGTTAAAGCTGAAATTCTACCCCCTGCTTCTGGCCCTGTCAGGCATTGTCAACGGGTGTGCGAGGGCCACCGCGGGGCCAGAGGAGGAAGAGGGAACTGGCTTCTTCCTGTCTGTTTCCTCTTAGCAACTCGGCCTTGCTCCAGCGGCAGCGGCTGAGCAGCGGCTCAGTCCATTCCCCAGTTTTTCCACCACGTGCAGGGACCTCGCAGAACCAGCTTTCTTGCACCCCCTAAGGTGCGGGCACCCCCCCCCAGAGCCCCCCCAAGCAGAGGTCCGTGGCGGGACTTCTTCCCTTTGCTCCCCAGCCTCGGGCAGCTGCTCTCCCTGCAGGGCGTTAGGGTGCGCTCTCTCTGTCTCTCTCTTTTTGATTTTGCAGGGACTAGTCAGTCATTTTACACCTAGTTAACCGTTCTTTATATGAAAACCTCTCTGTGAAAATGATGCGTGTGGCCTGTCTCCTGCGTGGGCGTCGACGGTGCGAGTGAAGTTGACAGACCCAGCAGTGTGCGCGTGGACGGCTCCCGAGCTTTGCCTTTACACACACGGTTCTCTGCTTCCAGTGACCTTCAGGGAATAGAAATCTCTTCCCGCTTAAACCCAGGGATGGATTCCCGCGCTCTGTGGAAAGAGAAGAAACTTGCTCCCAGGGCCTGCAGGGTGGTGGCTGGGCGGGCTCATCTGTCGCTCCCGCTGCTCTCATGCTCCACTTCCCCGTCGCACAAGTCTCATTTCAGTTCCTCAGCAGCCAGGTTTCTCCTTCGTAGTCTTTGCCGATTCTCTTCCCTCTGCTTAGACCCCTTCCTTCTCCCACGCCCTCCATCCTTAGCTCCATCCTTAGCACCGTCCTGCAGTCTCAGGAGCTCCCCTCTCCCTCCTCAACTGGTCTGCACACACAGTACCTTGTGCCCCTTACGGCACCTACTTTGGCTTTGGTGGACGTTTCCATGAATTTTCTGTAATGAACGTCTCTTTCCCCAACTACACTTAGCTTCCCAAGGGCAGGACTAAGCCCATGTTGGGTTTTTCCCTTCTTTCTTTTCTTACCTCTGTGTCCTCAGGGCCTGGCACGTTGTATATGCCCAGTAAATAGTTGCTGAATGAACGGGAATATTATAAAACAGGTATTTGTTGAGTGTAAGAAGGGGCCACTTGTTGATATCTTAATGGTGAATTGGTTTTTATTACAAGGTAAAAACTTTTGAGAAGGTGAGTTAGGTGACTGTGAGTCTTGCTATGAGTTAGGTCACTTCAGTAAAAATACTGACAAGGAGCCAAACCATGAAAAAAGATTCCTTTTTTTTTTTTTTTTTTTTTTTTAAATCAAGAGAGAGGTTTTTTGTTTTTTGTTTTTTAAAATGTATTTATCAGAGAGAGAGAGAGCAGGGTGGGGGGCAGAGGGAGAGAGGGAGTCTTAGGCAGACTCCCCGCTGATTGGGGAGCTGGACATGGGACTTGAGATCATGACCTGAGCGGAAATCAAGAGTCTCGCACTCAACCAGCTGGGCCACCCACGTGCCCCAGGGTTCACTTATTAATCTCAAAGTCATGGTATGATAGGTTGTTCCCTTCTGTAATATTTGGATGAAAAGCATGTGAAAACCCCTTTGGAGCCTAATTCCTATTGTGGTTTCTGTATTACCACCCCTTCCTTAAAAGACAAACATGAAGTTATCTCGCTTTCTTACTTTGAGTTGTCATTAGTCTCAAATTGGAGATTTTGTTACAGCATGAACATTTTAAAACTTTCTCTTAATTCACTGCAGGGACTTTGCCTGCCTTGCTGCTGGACCATCTCAAGCTGTCCGTTGCACGGCTGAATCTTTCGCCTTTACTGGGTATACCCCACCCGTGTCCTTTCTGGGAGTCCATTAGCATACTCTGAAAGTTCCTTCTGGCTGCCGGAAGCATTTTCTTTACTGCTTGTTGTCTTCCATCGCTGCATTATTGGCATCTGCCTTTTTGTAGTTAACAATAAAAAGTAGAGCCTGTTTCTTTATACTTGTCCCACATAGTATTTTCCAAATTATTCTTTTATTGAAATTGGATTTTACTAATGCTCTAAACTCACTATAAAATGTTAGGGCTGAAGGGAACCTGACGTCATCTGGAAGCCCAGTTCCCTTTCTCACAGGTGTGAGCCAGAGCCGGGTGAGTGGCCTGCCCGGGGCTCTAGACCCCCTGCCTCCTGTGTCGCTATCAGTGAGGGCTGCGAACGTGCGGTGCAGAAGGAGGTGTTAGGAAAGAATGCATAGTGTGACCACATCATTCCTTTCTAAGCTGGTCCTCTGGAACTTACACGTCTAAATCTGTTGCTTTAAGAAAGCAGACTGCAGGGGACGCCTGGGTGGCTGCATCGGTAAGTGTCCAACGCTTGATTTCAGCTCAGGTCATGATCTCAGGGTCAGAGGATCGCGCTCATCGGGGTGTCTGCTCGAAGATTCTCTCCCCCTCCCTTAGCCCCTCCCCTCCCTCGTGTGTTCTCCCTGTCTCTCTCTCTTTAATAAATAAATAATCTTTTAAAAAATCCTGTTACATAGTGCCTTACTGATACTAAGGGGTAGTGAAGACGAGAATGCTGAGCGGGAGGGCAGGTGCCGCCAGGACAGCTTTTGCGGCTGAGACTGAAGTTAGCCGTGGTGCAGGTGGACGGGCATCCCCTTTATTTCTGTGTTTTACCAAGCGCTCACTGATGCCGTTCCTGGACCAAGCGTGGGGGGCGTGGGGCAGAGAAAAGGCATGTGGTGTCGGAGGTGGCAGTGGGTTCTGGTAACTGGGAGTGAAGCTTTGTACAGGGAGGTGTGGTAGAGGAGGCAGGGGTGTACGTTGAGGCCCCGCGGGCAGCAGGCTTTAGCGCCCAGGCTTGGGACTGGAGGCTTGGTCCTCATAGGTGAGGTGAGCTCATTGTCCAAACTGGGACACTTTTAAGGAACAACAGGCTTCAACTCGACTGCCTGGGCCTTCCAGGAAACAGGTTTACCTGGCTGTTGAGTTTTCAGGCTGATCTGGACAGGTGACATCATCTGCTCCCACAGAAGAGTTAAGTTGATGTCAGAGGCAGTTACCTGATTAAAAGTCAAATGAACTTTATTGTTACGATTACCCCACTGGGTAGAAGGTGTGTGTTTACCACTTCCTCTCCCTGAAAACCAGGCCAGACCCCTTGAAGCAGGGCCTTTGTCTAGATCCCTTCCGTATCCCCAGGGCAAGGCTAATGCCTGACACTTAGTAGGACAGTCAGTATTTGCTTAGAAAGATGACTGAGTGCTGTGGGCCCTCAGGAGCCATTGCATTGGATCTAAGGGGAAGGGGGAGGAGGGGGTGAGACTGGAACTGGGAAACTGCAGCTGGAGAAGAGAGGATGTGAAGGAGCAGGAAGGGCGTCTCGAGGCGGGGCTGAGCAAGCAGAGGTCCAGGCCGGGGACTGTGGACAGAAGGCTGGAGGGGCTTTGTGGCAGGAGGACAGGAAGACCCCTGTCGTCCAGGCACGGTCCACGGACTCCCCACCCCTCACCCCCAGCAGCGCCTCGTCTTCTAACTGCCACTCACCCCGCAGCCTGAGGCTGAGCCCCCGGGTGTTGAGAGTGGCCACACTGACCTCCTCACGGAGCCTTTCAGACCGGTTCTTCCCCTCCCCCACACCGCACACCCTCCCTGGCTCTTTTGCCCCATCCTGGCCTCAGATGTCACCTCCTCAGAAGACTTCCTTCTCCTTTTCTAGAACCCGTTGTCTGCCCTGTCCCATTACCCTGTCTACTTAGTTTTCTTCGTAGTACTGATCATGACTAAAACCCTGTTCCTTGTCGGTCTGCTGGTTTACTGGTTGCTCCCCGTACTGGACTGCAAACACCATTTTTGCCTTTTTCTCCTGTAGGCTGAGTCCCCAGAACAAGGCATGTCCTATGGGGGACACTACTTGAATGCAGGGGGAAAAATACATTTTATTACAGAGGGAGACCCTTTTTTTTTTTTTTTTAAATCGACTGTAAACTTAGGAACCTGATTAGCAACCAACCGTGACACAGCTTACAACAGATGGCATTGGGAATCGGCCACGGTAGGGCATCCAGCGTGCCAGATCTTGGATGATCTGACCCCCTGACCTCTGCCTCTCTCCTGGCTGCTGCCTGCCGGTGGTGGCATGTGTAGTCGGGAATCCTTGGTGAAGGATGCCCCAGCTCTTGATAGCCACGGACAGGCCACAGGGGTCCTGGAGCCGAAGCCAGAATCCTGTGTGCGACCAGGAGCGGAGATGCAGAGGATGCCCGCGGCTCTGTGCTCAGATGCCCTTTCTCTCCCTTTGAGGGAGGGGTGAGGTTTGAGCCCCCTTCCCTCCTCACCCCCAGCCACTGGGGAGCTTTTGTCACTCTGTCAGCTTTAGAGTGACTTAAAAGAGGGAGGGAGAGACCCTTTGAATCTCCCCTGCTGGAGGCAGTGAATAGTTTTGAGTATGCGTGCAACGACTTACTGTTCAAGTGTTCACTTAAATCATTTCATCTTCCTGGAATTTTTTTTTACCTTTTGGTTATGGCACCTTTAAAGCTGAGTTCTGGTGCTCAGTGTTTCATGTCCCTTCTCCTTTCATCTTTTTTTTTTTTTTTTAAACAGTAGATGCACATACAACAGTGCAAAGCTTAATTGCGGAAACCCAAGTTGGCCAAAAGAATTGGCAAGCATCGTGAACACGCTCTCTTTCTTCACTTTCCCTTCCCTTTTAAAGGCTTTGTTTTAGGAAAAGGGAAATTGGTGTGTTTGGAGAGCAGTTGTTAGCTTTTCAAGCCTGGACTCGTTGGTCTAATTCGGTAAAGGCCCGGAGCGTGTCAAATAAAATGAATGAAAAAGGTAAGCGAAGGCGGGCATGTAGGGGAAAGCGAACCGCAAATTTTAATCAAAAGCCCCACCTGATATGCTTTTAGCAAAAAGGCCTGGCTGTTTCTGGGAAGCTTTGGTTTTCCCGATGATGGCGGCATCCGTCTAAAGTGTCCCATTTCCTGCCCTTCCCACCTCATGCCCTCCCACCCCGTTCTGTTGACACCTGTAGCATTCTGTCCAGAAGATCCTAAGTCTTCCACCATTCCCTGAGACACACCACAGCATGTAGTTTCCTTTTGTTCAGGGCAGAGGTTTCCTTCTCTTAAGTGTATGAATTATTTGACGGTGTTTCTTACCTCTGTTCCTAAGTCAGGTCTCCAGAGTCTCTCTGATGTCTCAGGAGCCATAGTCCTATACCAGTTGAGTGCTCAGGAAATCTATAAACGCAAACTTGTTTTAGTTGCTGGTTTTCTCTTGGAGTTTGTATAATTAAGTGAAGGTTTTGGCTAACTTCTTAACCCTGTTTATTGACGCCTCCTATCTACTTTCCTGCTGCCCCTTGCTCTGTGATTCTCACTGGACATTCTGCACAAAATTGTCCTTCCTCTAGGTGTCCTGTGTGTCATTTGGTGAGCGTGGAGTCCATATAAGGGGTGATTTAGTAGAAGGATTTCAGTGGCTAATGTCCTGAAGTTTTAAGGCTTCCTGGCCCATCCATCGCTTTTCCCATTTTAAGGTGTAGCCAGGAGGCAGGATGACTCATTCCTAATAATCCAGGCACTTTCAGCCCCAGGAGAAGTGGAGAAAACAAGTTCTTACTCTTTGTAGTCTCCCCGGACCACCTCTCTTACCTTCTGTCTTCACACCATCTCCTAGCCCCTTCACGGAGGGAAAATTAGGAAGTCCCTGAAACTCTTGGTTGACCATTTGCAGCTCGTTGCTCAGGATTTCATTCTACACTTTGGCTGATCTGGGCAGCCTGCATCTTTGTGTGTGGTTCCCTCTGTGCCACCACACAAAACACGGAGGTGTCAGCGGTAAGAAAGAGGTTTAGAGGGACTCGGGAGCTGACCCAGGGGAGATTGCTTGGCTATATGAAGGCCTTGATTAGAACCAAAAAGAAAGGGGATTTGCATTCCAGGTGTGGGAGCACATGGGCCAGAGGAGCAGAGAGGAATGGGGCTTGTGTGGGGAATGAGGGTTTTTAGGGAGGAATCAGAGCTCTTGTGGTCACACCTAACAGTGTGATCTTCTGAACTCAGGATAGCATCACTCCCTTGACCACACATTTGACTTCCAGATCCATTTCATATTGTTTATCCAAATAAAATAGATTATTGGGTTTTGGGGTTTTTTTAAGATTTTACTTTTAAGTAATCCCTACACCTAATGTGGGGCTCCAGCTCACAACCCTGAGATCAAGAGTCTCATGTTCCACTGGCCGAGCAAGCCAGGTGCCCCGTTATTGGGATTCTTTAACTTAACCTCTTTATTTTAATAATTGTAGATTCACATGCAGTTGTAAAAATAACATGCTAAAAAATGGGAAAGGGGGAGCCTGGGTGACTCAGTTAAGCATCCTACTCTTGGTTTCAGCTCAAGTCATGATCTCAGGGTCCTGGGATAGAGCTCGTTCTTTGTAGGGCTCTGTGCTCAGCAGGGAGTCTGCTTGAGGATTTCTCTCCCTCACCCTCTGCCCTTCCCCTCACTTGCTTTCTCTGTCTTTCAAATAAATAAATCTTAAAAAAAAAAAAAAAAAGAAAGAAAGAAAGAAAAAGAAAAAGGCCAACCAAGAAACAGACTTCTAACTATAGACAACAGACTGAGGTCACCAGAGAGGAATGGGGTTGGGAGATGGGTGAAATAGTGATGGGGGTTAAGGATGGTACTTGTCATGATGAACACCAGGTAATGGATGGAAGTGTTGAGTCACTATGTTTTATGCCTGAAATTAATAACAAACTGTATGTTAACTAACTGGAATTTAAATAAAAGCTTAAAAAGTTGTAAGAAATAATCTTGTGTATCTTTTACCATTTCCCCTGTTGGTAACAGGGGAAATGTTTTATCTTTTTTTATCTTTTTTTATCTTTTTTTTTTTTTAAGATTTTTATTTATTTATTTATGTATTTGACAGAGAGAGGGCGAGAGAGACAGAGAGAGAGATCAAAAGTAGGCAGAGAGGCAGGTAGAGAGGAAGGGAAGTGGGCTCCCTGCTGAGCAGAGAGCCTGATGTGGGGCTCGATCCCAGGACCCCGGGACATGACCTGAGCTGAAGGCAGAGGCTTTAACTCACTGAGCCACCCAGGCACCCCTATCTTTTTTTTTTTTTTTTTAAAGCTGAATTTATCTGGTCAAAAAGAGTATACGATTGTCTTACAACCACCCAGCATTTCCTCCTCAGACACAGCAGTATTACTCATTTTTCGTGTTTCTTTCCAGGGAGTCTCTATTAATATACAAAGAATTACATATAAGCCCCCCTTTTTCTTACACATAAGGTAGCATAAAGTACACGTCTTTGCATCTTGCTTTTTAAATTTAATGATATATCTTGAAGATCTATTTTCATTAGTACATAAAAAACTTCCTTTTATATATGCAATTATAGAAGCTTGTGTGGATAAGCTGTAATTTATTTAACCAATCTCCTAATTGATGGACTGTTTCCAGTCTTTTGCCATTAGAGACATGTTGCAGCAGATATCCTTTACATAGATAATTTCCCTCCTTTGTAATTATTTTCCTGTGATATGTTCCTAGAAGTAAGATAGCTAGGTCAAAAACTATGTACACTTTAATTTTGATAAGTTACTGACAAATGGTTCTCAGTGAGGTTTATTCTCACCAGCAATATATGTGAATACCTTTTTCCATGACCCCTTTGAATGGCACTGTGTTTTGACCAAATTTTGTCTTTGACAGTTGGTAAGTGAAAAGTGATATTTCATATAGTTTTAATACACTATTCCTTTGTAGGGAATGCAGTAGATCATATTTTCATATGTTTAGAACTTTTCATCACTCCTCCTCTGTGAGCTGTTCATTTCCTTAACCCACTTGCTATTGGATTGTTGGTCTTTTCCTTACTGATTTGTAGAAGTTCTTTATATATTATGGAACCTAGCTTTTTGTGATATAAGTTGCTAATCTCTTTTTCTCAACAAATACTGATCTGTTACTGGTAGGTTTATCATAATAATTGTTTTAAAGTTTTTTTTTAACTTTTTAAAAAGATTTTTATTTATTTATTTGACAGAGACCACAAGTAGGCAGAGGCAGGCAGAGAGAGAGGAAGGGAAACAGGCTCCCTGCTGAGCTGAAGCCGGAGGATTAATCCACTGAGCCTCCCAGGTGCCCCTGTTTTAAAGTTTTTATATAGCAATTACTTTTACAATCTGCATTTTATACAAATATAGCAATTGTTTATGGATTTTGAGTTTGTATCCTAGTTAGAAAGTCTTTGGGGGAGCCTGGCTGGTTCAGTCAGTAGAGCATATGACTCTTGAGTTGTGAGTTTGAGCCCCCCACTGGGTATGGGTATTAAATTAAAAATAAAATTTAAGGGCGCCTGGGTGGCTCAGTCGATTAAGCATCTGCCTTTGGCTCGGGTCATGATCCTGAGGTCCTGCTCCCTACTCAGCGGGGAGTCTGCTTCTCCCTCTGCCTCTCCCCCTGCTTGTGTTCTCTCTCTCCCTCTCTTTCTTAAATAATAAAATCTTTTTAAAAAATAAAAATTAAAAATCAATAAAATTTTTTTAAAAAGAAAGTCTTTGTTCACTCTGATTATGAAAAGAAAAATTAGCCACACTTTCTTCAAGTGCTTTAGTTGTATCTTTCCTTCCTTCCTTCCTTTCTTCCTTCCTTCCTTTCTTCCTTCCTTCCTTTACATTTAAATTTTTTCTCCATCTGGACTTTATTTTCATTTGTGTGAGGTATGGATCTAATTTTATAGGGAGAGTCATGATGGTCCCTGAGTCTCTTCTTAGAAAGGTTGGCATCTCCTACCTCTTTATATTACCCGTTGCCCTTCTCTGGTGCTTTGTGCATCAAGATGCTTAAGGTGCATGAGAAGGAGGAGGACACCAGTGCAGCAGCAGCAGCAGCAGCAGCCCACAGGCTGGGTATTGTTAGGTGCTTTCCATCCACGCTCTCTAATCGGCACAGCTGCTCTTTAAGATAGGTAGCATACCCCCGTTTTATAGATACAAAAACTGACTTAGAGGCCAGATAATTTGCCCAAGTTCATGCCATTTAGTGTCTGAGACTCAAGATACACAGTTGATCTTAAAACTGCTAGACTTCCAAGTCTGTGCTTTTTTCTACTAGGCAGCTTTGGTAGAAGGTGCTCTGCTTGTTGTAGTTTACCATGCTTCTACGGAATTGTGGGAGGTGGAATCAAAAGAACTTTGAAGAAATTGTTGGAAACTGAAGGTCTTAAAACACAGAAGAGGAATACAGAAATACTGCGTGCATAAGTTCAGAGAATCTCTAGACTCAAATTATATAGAGTGTTTTTTTTAAGATTTTATTTATTTATTTGACAGACAGAGATCACAAGTAGGCAGAGGCAGGCAGAGAGAGAGAGAGAGGGGAAAGCAAGCTCCCCGCTGAGCAGAGAGCCCAATGCAGGGCTCGATCCCAGGATCCTGGGATCATGACCCGAGCTGAAGGCAGAGGCTTTAACCCACTGAGCCACCCAGTTGCCCCGAGAAAGTACAGTTCTTAACTACAAGGGAAAGAAAGAGCTTGATACCTAAAGAGAAATTTAAGTATTCTCTCAGAAAAACATGACATTTACACATAGCTCTTACTGAGATTATCCATTAAAGATTGCAGTGGTAGATAGATCATTCCCTAAAAATTTCCCTCAAGGGTGTCTAGGTAGCTCAGTGGTTGGGCAACTGCCTTTGGCTCACATCACAGTCCCAGAGTCCTGGGATCAAGTCCCACATTAGGCTCCTGGCTCAACAGGGAGCCCACGTCTCCCTTTGACCCTCTCCCCTATCATGCTGTTCCTCTTTCTCTCTCTCAAATAAATAAATAAATAAAATATTTTTTTTAAAAAATAAAAATTTCCCTCAGGTTACTTACATAGAAATTAGGTACAAAACTGTATACGGACACTTGACTATCATCTTAAATGGAGTTAGCCATCTGTATTTGATCCTGAAGAGTTAAACACAGGTTTAGGTTGTTATCTAGGGTTGGGTTGTTATCAGAAGGCTATTTATAAATCATATTTTAAATTTTGAATCATTTTCGCACTGGTGTATAATTTTAGTTAAAGAATTGGGTCACGTAAGTGCATGAGTTTGCTTTACTCTGTAGTTGGTTACTTATTAACATTAAACATGCTTGCCTTTCATAAATACACATTTTCTTCAAGGTAATTCAATTATTATCTTTCAGCTTGCTAAATTTAAATGACAACTGCTGGCACCCAAGAACAAGTCTTTCCATTTTTACTATTCTGAAAATAGAGCACAAATTAAGAGCATTGAGAAGTAGGGTACGACTGTCACCTGTGGAATCCTTAATTCAGAGTTGATTTCCTTCTCTGCTAATTTTTTCAATACTAAGATAAGTGTCACAAATAGCACCCTTTCTCAGAGGATTTCCAGAATTAGAGTAACAGGCACAAACTTAATAAAATGGTAGTAATGCAGCATAATCAGGAAGCTTACGCACTGCCTCTCTCCCCCACTGTCTGCAGTAGATACTGCAGTCCGTATCTCTTCCATCTAATTTCTGACATAAAATGCTGTGGGTTTTTTTTTTTTTTTTTTTTTAATAAGGCAGAGGTCTAGAAATGTATGCAACAGTCCCTTTCCTTGGAGAACCTGCATCATGACAACACCCATAGTGGCCCTCTGACCTTCTGAACACAATACAGTGTATACATGAGCTTAGACATGGTCAGAGGAGAGTCAGTTGTCTTTATCACTTGGATTCTCTTTTAGTCCTTAAATTTAAGGAATGTTCTCTCTCTCTTTTTTTTTTTTTAAGATTTTTTTATTTATTTGACAGACAGCACTAGTAGGCAGAGAGGCAGGCAGAGAGGGGTGGGGGGAAGCAGGCTCGCCGCCGAAGCAGAGAGCCCGATGTGGGACTCAATCCCCAGACCCCGGGATCACGACCTGAGCCGAAGGCAGTAGCCTAACCCACTGAGCCACCCAGGCACCCTTAAGGAAACTTCTTAAAGATTTTCATTTAGCCTCGTTTCTTATGTGTACCGTAGAGCCATGAGACAGAAAGTAGCTTGGTCAATGAGGAAGGAGAGTCCAAAGCCTGAGAATGATGACTCCCAGTTGAGGGCACACACTATCCAACTCCCTTTCCCTGTTTTGGTGGGCAACAAACCTCCCAGCACCTTCCAGAACCTGCTATATCTCCCATTAGGTGTGCACACAGGGATCTGAGTCTCAGACTGAGGCTTCCACGTCAGCACCTTCAAAGATGAGACCCTGGCGTGGATGGACATGTGTAGAGCACGTCAGGCATTTTAATGTCCTAGCCCCTGACTTAACTCCTGGATGTGTCTGGATACCACATACTTTTACAGTCATATGTCACAAGGAATCATAAAGATTCCTTTAAAACTGCCTTTTATTTTTTATTTTATTTATTTATTTTATTTATTTGACAGAGTGAAAGAGATCACAAGTAGGCAGGCAGGCGGTGGGGGGGGTGGGGAAGAAGGTTCCCTGCTGAGCAAAGATACCATGCGGGGCTCAATCCCAGGACCCTGAGATTGTGACTTGAGCCGAAGGCAGAGGCTTAACCCACTGAGCCACCCAGGCACCCCTAAAACCGCCTTTTAATAGAGTCATTTTGGTTGAAATGCTAACAATCTTAACTGATTCAAAGGTCAGTTATTCTTTTAATTCTTTAATATAATAATTGTGTTGAACCATGCATGGAAGCAGGCAAAGAAGGGGAAAAAAACAACATAAAAACAAGCACTTAAGTGTTTGTGAACACAGCCCCACTCTACTGTTAATAAGGTGTCAGTTCTAAAAATGTGTGCCTCACAACTGTGGATTCTGATTGAGAAACTTCTTTCCTGCTGAGGAACCCTATATCATCACTATTCTGTAGTGAACAATTCTTTGCAAAGCCCTGGCTTTGACTCATCATTACTTTCCACTTTCTTTGTTGTTGAATGCCAAGGGTAGAGTGCCTGTCTGGCTTTGTGGGTTTGTCTGGCCCTTAAGGTTTAAACATGGTTTTTAGTGGTTCCAGGATATAAATATTAGAGTATGTGGTATAGCCCTCATCATGGTGTTGCCCCTTCACCTGTTGGGCTTTTTGTAAAACGACTGCTAATTTCAGGCTGTCTTTAGGAAGCTGGCATACTAAATTGGAGTGTATGGGAAAGTACTTTTAGGAGTAAAATGTTGCTAATAAAGATTTATTCGCCAGATTAGCACATTAAAACCTAAAGGGTCCTTTGAGCTTGAAGAAGCTAAGTTCAAGGCAAACAAAACCACAAGAATGGCTGAAAAATTAGCAGATTTGACCCCCTAGTCACAACACAAACACGCCATCAGGTGTTACCAATTGAATGAAACTTCAGGAGAAAATACAGTGAAGATGCTGGTAGTTTATAGTGATCCAGAATGTTAAATGAAATGTAAAGGTAAAGATCTAAAAATTCAGACATTGATTTACCAAGATTTCTTTTATAGGAGGTTTCATTGCATTTAAAAATGAAACTTTGGGGCGCCTGGGTGGCTCAGTGGGTTGGGCCGCTGCCTTCGGCTCGGGTCATGATCTCAGGGTCCTGGGATCGAGTCCCACGTCGGGCTCTCTGCTCAGCAGGAAGCCTGCTTCCCTCTCTCTCTCTCTCTGCCTGCCTCTCTGTCTACTTGTGATCTCTCTCTGTCAAATAAATAAATAAAATCTTTTAAAAAAATAATAAAAAAAATAAAAATGAAACTTTATACCCATCATAGGAACATTATTCATGCAGAAGCTCCCAATTTAAAGATTTACTGTTTTAGGGAATAGTGTGCACCGCCTGGGTGAAATTTCAGCTGCTAAAGAGATCTCAGACTGGCGTATCAGCCAGGAAAACAGGTCATTCGGGGTACTCCAGCAGGAAAGATCTCTTCTCCCCTTCCTTTTCTTTTTTCCTTTTTTATTTCTTCTTAAATTTTTTAAATGATTTATTTGAGAGAGCAGGGGGAGGCGCAGAGGGAGAGGAAGAGAATCTCCAGCAGACTCCCTGCTGTGTGAGGAGCTGGACGAGAAGCCCAGTGTAGGGCTCCATCCCACACCCCAAGTTCATGACTTGGACACTCAGCTGTGCCACCCAGGCACCCCTCTTTTTAATTTTTATTATAGCCCCTTATTGAGGTTTAACTGACCTATAATAAACTGCTCATGTTTGAAGTGTTCAGTATATGTTAAATTTTGAACTGTGTATACAACAGATAATGTATCCCTTGTTCCCCAAAGTCCATTTGTGCCCATTTGTCAGTATTCCTTCCTATTCTTTTTTGCCCCTCCCCAACCCCTAAGTAACTGTGGATCTGCTTTGTGTCACTATGGATTAGTTTAGGGGTTTTTTGGTTTTTTGGGTTTTTTTAGAATTTTATACAAATGGAACATACAGTACTTCTTGTTTGGCTTTTTTCACTGATTGTAGTTTTGAGGTTTATTCGTGTCGTGTGTATCAACAGTTCATTCTTCTTACTGCTGAGTAGGAAGTTCTACCAAAGCTTGTTTATCCATTCACCTACTGATGCACAGTTGGGTAGTTTATACTTTTCAGCTATTAACCAAATACTCATTTACAAAGTCTTTGTGCTGGATGTATCCTTTTTTTTTTTCTCTAGGGTAAATACCCAGGTATGGAATGGCTGGGTCATATGGTAGGTTTATGTTTAACATTGTAGGAAACTGCCAGACTGCTTTCCAAAGTGATTATACCATTTTACACTCTCACCGTGAGACAGTTCCAGTTGCCAAAACTTGGTAAGGTCAGTCTCTTTAATTTTAGATGTTCTAGTAAGTATGCATGTAGTAGTATCTCATCGTGGCTTTAGTTTGTCTTTTTTTTTTTTTAAGATTTTTATTCATTTATTTGACAGACAGAGATCACAAGTAGGCAGAGAGGCAGGCAGAGAGAGAGAGAGAAAGGGAAGCAGGCTCCCTGCTGAGCAAAGAGCCCGATGTGGGGCTCTATCCCAGGACCCTGGGATCATGACGTGAGCTGAAGGCAGAAGCTTAACCCGCTGAGCCACCCAGGCACCCCTAGTTTGTCTTTTCTTAATGACTAATGATGTTGAGCATCTTCTCATCTGCTTATTTGCCATCTGTGTATTTTCTTTAGTGAAGTGTTCAAATCTTTTGCCTGTTTTGAAAATCCGGCTGTTTCTCATTACTGAGTTTTGAGCGTTCTTTATATATGTGGAATATATACGGACATCAGCTCTTTATCAGAGGAGTGATTTGCAGATATTCTCTTCCAGTAGGCAGCTCTTTTCATTTTCTTAACAGCATTTTCTGAAGAGAAAGTTCTTAATTTTGAATCGGCTTTATCCATGTTTTTCTTTTATGGATTTTGCTTTCAGTGTTTACCTAAGAAATAATTTGCCTAACCCAAGTTTGTCACAGAAATTTTCTTTCCTACATTTTCTTGTAGTTTAAGGTTCTATATTTAGGTCTATTCAATTTAAATTAATTTTTATATATAGTACAAGATACGGATTGAAGTTCATTTTTTTTAATATGTTCATTTGTTCCACAATGCTTTGTTAGAAAGGCTGTCCTTTCTCCACTGAATTGGTTTTGTAACTTTTTTTTTTTTTTTTTGAAAATCACTTGTCCATATCTCTGTCCATTTATTTTTGGAATCTATCCTGTCCTAGTGAATTTTTTATGTCTTGATGTCACCACTCCACTGTTTTGGTTACTCTTTTTTCTTTCTTTCTTTTTTTTTTTTTTTAAGATTTTATTTTCAGGTAATCTCTACATCTAGCGTAGGGCTCAAATTTACAATCCCAGCCAAGATCAAGAGTTGCATGCCTCACCAGCAGTGCCAGCCAGGCACTCCCAATTACTTTGTCTTTATAACAGGTCTGGGTGTCAGGTTGTGTAAGTCCTCCAACTTCGCTCTTTAAAAAGTTGTTGCGTTCTTATGAAATTTTAAAAGTAGCTTATAAATTTCTATGAAAAAAAACCCACCTGCTGGGATTTTGATAGGGATTGGGTCAAATCCACAAATTAATTCTGGGAAAATCAGCATCTTAACAGTATCGAGTCTTCTAATCCATGAATATGGTACACCTCTTCACCTACTTAGGTTTTTAAATTTTTCTCTCAGCAATGTTTTATAGTTTTCAGTGTGTGGGGATTACAAACTTTTTGTCATATTTATCCCTGAGTATTTCATAAGTTTTGATGCTACTAAATAGGATTTGTTAACATTTCGGTTCCTGATTGTTGCTAGTTTATAGAAATAAAACTGATTTTATATAGACATACTGTGTTTTAAAACCTTGCTAAAGTCATTTATTAATTCTAATACCCTCCCCCCACACACTTTTTTTTTTTTTTTTTTTTTTTTTTTGCTAGAATCCACTGTATATTCCAAGAAGGAAAGACTTTAATAAAGGGAACTAAAGACTTTCACAATCATTAGAAAGTCTGGGGGGAAAAATTCAGGGGAGGGGGCTTTTGTTATTGTTGATGAAATTAGAGTGCCGGGTTCCCAGGAAAGCAGTGATCTCAACTGCCTGCCGCTTCCGTATGACTTTAACTCATCTGGAAGCTGCTCTAAGGGTGGAAAGTCCGGTCTGCTGCTTGTGTGTCTGCTTGCAGCTGTTTTCAGAGCATATGGAATCTGTCTTCCAAATCTCACATGGGTGTGCCTCACTTCAGCCCATCTAACCTAGAACAAATGGAGAATGGGCTTCTCAGAGATGTAGTTCCAGACCTTTTCCTGCTATGCAAGGAAGACTAGGAGGTGGCAGCGCCAGGCCAGCAGTCTGGCACAGAGGACATTAATAGAGCTACATGTAAGATGCCACACCCAGTTGTGGAGAACTGACTTAGCAGTACTATGAAAAATAGGGGTGTTTGATGGTTGTAATTCAGTAAGATGTGATTTCCAAGAAGGCACACAGGCTCTTGGACAGCAGTGGCAGTAGTATATTTTCTGGGATGAGGACGTGGCAAGGCCTGCTCTCGTGCTGCCTTGCCCAATAATTGGATGAGTGTACACAAACTGGAACATGTTTTAGGGGATAATGACCCTAGTGTGAGGGGGTAGAAAGCCAGACCACACAGGCAGTGTTGAAAGGAACTGGGAATGCCTTGGCATGATGGGAGACTACAATGCCTAGAACGCTTGCTCTGTGCAGCCTGGGAAGGAAGGCTTAGCACCGGTGTGCAGAAGCTGCAAGGAGACCATCCGAAGCACTGCAAGAAGTGCACAGCTGGACTAAGCTCGAATAGAAGGTCAGAGAAGGGGGCACTGCTTTGGGCTCATTCAGTTAAGCGTCTGACTTGGGCTCAGGTCCTGATCTCAGGCTCCTGGAACTGAGCCCCCTGTCTGGCTCTGTGCTCAGCGGGGAGTCTGCTTCTCCCTCTCGCCTTCCTGCACTCCTACCCACATGCTGTCTCTCTCTCATAAAATCTTTAATAAAACAAAACAGAAGGCCAAGAGTTTCCCTTTGTTGAAGATTGCTGGGCCGCCTAGCAAGAGTGTGTATAAGGCGAAAGAAGAGTGGTTTCAGAGTAGATGTTCCTTAGGTTCATCGGTTACAACTTTTGCCACCTTGAATTTCTGAAAGTGAAAACAAGTTCTTTTAAATATTTTATCTGCATTTAGTTTGAGTAATTCTAAATAAGTCTAATCCTTGTATGTCTCAAAATACAGAAAGTGGGAAATTTCTGAGATGCTTAGAGTCAGAGCCGAGGTGTGCACGGATCTTCCTGCCGTATTTCACGGATTCTGAAACTTACATCCTCTACATGCTTGACATCTCTGAAGTCGTGTGCAGTCTGATGGGCACTCTTCAGCTATTGATGCCTTAGGATTGGCTCTCATCCAGTTTTTTGTTTTTTGTTTTGGTGTGTATGATTTTGGCCCTAGCAATTCCTAGCGTCATTTCAGTGGCGTTCCGTACACACTTGGTACTCCGTAATTTGTTTAATTGCATTTTAATATAACTTTGTAAAGATTATGCTGTAATTTGGCACCAAAACACAGATGGGAATAACAAGGCATAAGTTGGATAGTAATGAGGTTAGTATTTATTCTTGGAGAAATGACTACAATTCCGTATTTTCTTGGAAAGTAGCAACCAAGTGCACTGTACTTGTGCTATTCAAAGTCAAGGCCCGGGACCGGCAGCTTGTTAGAAATGGAGAGTTGTAGTTTAAAACCCACATCTACTAAATAAGAGTCTGCATTTTAATGAGATTCCCGTTAAAGTTTAAGAAGCGTTGCTTTCTTTAACTTCATATAGGAAGATAATCCGTTTGTAAAAGGAGCTATGTTGAATTTTGTTCCTGGGATACAAAAGAATTGCCTATCACGTGTCACATGATGGATTTGAAGGCCAGAGATATTTCTGTATCCCTCTAAATGAAAAATGCATTTACCTTAATTTTTCTAGGTTTAATGTTACCATTTTCTTCCCATGAGCCACTCAGTGTTAGAATGATTTTTATGCCTCAGTGCTGTTTGGTTTTGCCTACTAATTTAATATCATGTACAAATTACATTAGCATCCCATTAAATTCTCTCAGTCAGAACTAGCAAATGAAAAAAATGTTAAGAAGAGATTCAATACAGATATTTGGAGTACCCTAGTATGTAATTTCCTCTGCCTGACTGGATATGTTCCAACATGCTTTCTTTTTGTGTGCGTTTTTAATTAAAACACTCTAAATGGATACTTTGAGCACTTGCTTGACTCTTTTCATGGCACTTCTTTTGTTAATTTTTTTCACCCCAGATACACAGGCGGTATCATTAATCCTTAATTGGTTATGGTTGTTAATGGTTTGGGGATCTAGTTATTTTCTTAATGTTTTATAAATTGCCAAGATAACCATTTGTCTTTTAAGGAAATAAAGGTACGAGCCACATGTATTAAACGTGCTTTGGAAAAGCTCCGTGTAAGTCTCTGTTAGAGCCCTTGTATCCGGACTGCAGAATCCACTCTCCCAGGTGTCCGGGGGTTTAGTCAGTGGTGACATTATCTCACTGATTTCTTGGGAACCACACGTTGGAACTGGGGAGGGCCTGGTGGGGGCATTTTCCTCTTCCTGCACACTCAGGAAACCGTTATTACAGGTGTGGATTCTGCTCCCTGAGAAGATCTGTGCCCTGTACCCTGTCGTTTCCCTTCTAAAGTTCATATACAGACATACCTTACTGGCAGAGCGTAAATCACATCTCAGTCTCTAGTTCTGAGGGGAGTGGACCTGAGGTAGCTTGGAATTAGTGTTGACTGAGCTGTTGCACATACCCACCACAGAGTCAAACAATAGCGTATATTACTATGTTATCACTAAAATCCTCAGTGAAAGAATTGTATGATGAATTACGGGGTAGAGGAAGATTTTAAATACCCCTGTGGTATCATATTTATCATGTATCTAATATACTCAAGGCCAGGAACCTTGATTGATACAACTATAGCAATTTGAACATATTAGACTAAATTGTAAATTCTAGAATATTTCTGGGAATGCATTTCTGGGAACGCCAGGACTAAACAATTTGAAAAATTCCTTTTGACTCTTACAGGACTTTCATAAAGAACTACTTAAAAATAGTTTAAAATAGAAGTCCTTGGAGAAAATTTTAAACAGATGAGTCAGCGTTGAAGCCCTTTTAAATTAAAATTTTAATTGAGATCATCGTAGCCTCACATGCAGTTGTAAGAAAGAGTCATGTGTCCTCTACCCGGTTTCCCCTGATCAGTAGTTTCTTCCAGATCTGTACTACAGTATCACAATCGAGGTATTAATATTGATAGAACTCACTGATCTTCTCGAGATTCCCCGGTTTTACTTCTACCTGTTGTGTATACTTGTCTATGACTTTACCACATGTACGTTCACATATTCGCCACTACTGTGAAGATCCAGAACAGTTCCATTACCCCAGGGATCACTAGTGTAACCACACCCGTGTTACTCTGCCCCACGCCTCCTTGCAGCCCCCAACAACAGTAGTCATTCCAGAAATATTTATATAAATGGAATCATACAGTATGTAACCTTTGGGGTTGTCTTTTGTCTCTTAGCATAATTCCCTGGAGACTTATCCAGGTTGTTGACGTATTATGAGTTGGGTGTTTTGTACGGTATTGGTTTGCTTCTGGCATGTTTCACCTATTGGGTGGACGTGTTGTATCTGTTCACATCTGTCTGCCTCAGTTGTATGGAGTTGATAATGAACCGCTAACACACTTACCACAGAGCATCAGGAATACGTGGGGTTTTTTTTGTTTTGGTTTTGGTTTTGGTTTTTTGGTTTTGGGGGGTTTTTTTTTTAGATTTACTTATTTGAGAGAGAGAGAGAAAGCAGGGGGGAGAGGGGGAGGGTGAGGAAGAAAGAGTCCTAAGCAGGCTCCATGCCCAGCACAGAGCCCCACCTGGGGCTCAGTCCCACAACCGCAAGATTATAACACAAGCTGAAACCAAGAGGTGGACATTTTTTTTTAAATTTTATTTATTTATTTGACAGACAGAGATCACAAGTAGGCAGAGAGGCAGCCAGAGAAAGAGAAGGGAAGCAGGCTCCCCGATGAGCAGAGAGACCGATGCGGGGCTTAATCCCAGGACCCCGGGATCATGACCTGAGCCGAAGGCAGAGGCTTAACCCACTGAGCCACCCAGGCGCCCCAGGAATACGTTTTGATGCTATTTGATGGGCAGTTATCCAGTCCGTAAAGAAAAAGATGTTCTTTATTTCTAGAGACATTTTCCTGTCAGGATGAGCCTTGTTTATCTGAATTGAGGTTCTTAAAATTGTTTCAATCCAGTCAGAATCTTAGTGGTTACTGCTTCCAAGTAGGAAATTGTCAGCCCTGCCTCTGCCTGATGTTTGAAGCATGATGAGTTTGGGCAAGTGAGTTCAGGAACCATTGGTCATGATTCTGCTTATGGAGAAAAGTTGGTCTTTATCAGAGGCCATGAATTCATATACCCAAAGTTCTGGTACTTTCAAAACACCAAAGAAGCTATAAGCGGTCTTCAGAGTCCCCCAAAGTTTATGGAGGGTAGAACACGAAGAACACAGGTTCCTGCCCTAACAATGATGTCTGGGTTGTAAGGGGAGGGAGTTAACAGCTGTTTGAAAAAGTTAAATTGAGAGGCCTGGGAAGGCAAGCAGCACTGCATTTTATTTGCTGCTGAATTCTGGGCCCCTAGCACAGTGCTTGACACCCAGCAGGCACTGAAAGAGAAAGAGAAAGAATGAGTGAGGTAGGGGTGCCTGGGTATCTTAGTGGGTTAAAGCCTCTGCCTTCGGCTCAGGTCATGATCTCAGGGTCCTGGGATCGAGCCCCACGTCGGGCTCTCTGCTCAGCGGGGAGCCTGCTTCCCCCTCTCTCTCTGCCTGCCTCTCTGCCTACTTGTGATCTCTGTCTGTCAAATAAATATATAAAGTCCTTAAAAAAAAAAAAAAGAGTGAGGTAGAAGGGAAACTTTAAAGAAATAGATGTCCCGTTCTTTTAGTGTGAGTGACCTTATATATAAGCTCAGAAGACTCCAATGGTGTGTGGAGGTGTTTGCTGTGAGGAGAGGGTAAAGGAGGGGAGGAGATTCACCCCGAGCCCCCAAAATGAATAAAGCCCCAAATTCACAGTATGCACTTTCCCAGCTCAGGGCCCTTCTGCTTTCTGTGCCTGGTGGGTTACTCCCCACCAGAAAGTTTTCTTCTTTAGGTCTCTCACTGCCTCAGAGAGGCCTTCTGTGAACATTTTGTATAAAGCAGCCCACTCATCCCTTCTCTCTTAGTCCTCTATTGCCTCTTTCCCAGCTTAATTTTCTTCCTGGCATTTGTAATGATTCCCTGGCATTGGGTGTTTGTCCCATCTGGAATGTCAGCTTCCTGAGGGTAGGGCCCGTCTCTCTTTCCCCTCACTGTTGTATACCCAGTGCTTGGCACATAATAGTAACTCAGTGTATGGTATGTGACTTCATTGGTTGTGTGGTGGCTTTTTGATAGAACACATGTTCCTCAGAGAGAGAAGAATTTCCCTCACCCAGTAATCATGCATTTTGGTACCATTTGCATGGAGGACCTGGTGTGTCCCTAGTTTTGTTTTGTTTTGGTTTTTTGCTGGGTGCCTAAGAAAAGTAAGGCCAGCTCCCCTGCATTCAGAGACTTCATGAGTAGCAAATGCAAACGTGCTAGCTCACGTCTCTGCAGTGTGCTGGGTGCTCTGAGGGAGGCATGCGAGCCACCTCTGAGGCCGGAAACCGCAGTCCTAGAAATGTTGACACCTGAGAGGAGAGGTGGGCTTTTTGGTTGAAGGTGAGAACAAGAGATTTTGGAAGTGGTGATCGTTACTCAATTGTGAGAAGATAGGTCCCAGTTAACTTGAAAAATGCAGTCATTCTAAGAAGAGCCTCTGCTACCTCTCTGACCCCAACCACCACTTTCTCCCTTCCTCCTCAAACACAAGCTCCTGGTTCCTCAGACACGTCATCTCATAATGCTGTCTCCCAGGCACCCACACAATCCCTCGCTTCAGTGGGGTTCTTAGGCCACCTGAGAGAGGCCTTTTCTAACCATCATATGTAAGATGCTCTCTTCCCTGCCCGCCATCTCCATCAGCTTACCCTACCCTGTCTTCTCCAGGGTACTTGTTGCCGCCAGAAGTGTTTGTTTGATACATAGAGTTTTGTTGTAGATCTTGTTTGTTGCCTTTCTTCCCCACTGGAATGTAAGCCCCCCTCAGAACTGGGCCTTGGTTTTATTTCTGCTCTATCCCCTGTGCTTAGGGAAGGGCCAGCTCGTGTTAGGCACCCGGAAATGTCTGTTAAAGGAATGGATGGATCCGTTCCTGGGCATCCTGCAAGATGAGAGGTGAAATACAGACGAGCCCCAAACCAGCCTCTGTTCCCCAGAGACCTCCCCGTTCAAAGCTGCCATGCTGCAGAGAAGTCCTTTCGTGTGGTCTGATGCTGCCCGTGACGGATAGCTACAACACCTCGGGGGCTTGTGGGGTGTCCAGGGGAAGGCATGTTTTCTGTGAATTGGAGATGATGTAGCGGATATTGAGCCAAGACTTGATAACGGGGTAAGGTGTGATTGGGCCACAGAAGGAGGAAGGTTTTTCTATCAGCTGTGTGGAATTGATGAGGGAGAATATGGAAGTTAGAACTGTTCTGTGAATGATCTTGAATGTGAGCTCTAGGGAGGTGTCCAGATGGCACAGCTCTTAACTTGCCCTGTGTGCTCTTAGAGCCTTTGAATGTTTAATGTGGTGGGTTTTTAGGAACGTTAGCACAATGGCTGTTCCGTATTCTGAACTTGTGAGCAGAACAGGAGTCTTGCTCTGCCTCAGCTCAGGTGAAGACTGGATATTTTTTCCCCTTTATTCAAGTACTGCTTTTCTCAAAAAATAGTTACTACTCAAAAAATAGTTACTAGAAACAAGAAAACACTGTTGTATTTTTTTCACCATAGACCTTTCTTAAAAGTAGTTTTGCCTTTTTACTAGTCTAGATTTATTCTAGATTATAGTGTTTACACTTGGATCTGGCTGCATAGTTAGAGATGCCGGAGAACGTGAATGATTTCTTCTGCGTTTAGACTTAGAAGCAGTTGGTGGTTAAGTGGGACCCAGCTAGTCACCTGGCACTTCTGTTTGATTGCTGGATGGAAGATTTGATGTTTGAGGTATAAATACCTTTTTTTTCCCCCAAAGATTTTATTTATTTGACAGAGAGAGACATCGAGAGAGGGAACACAAGCGGGGGAGTGGGAAGGAGGAGAAGCAGGCTTCCCGCTGAGCAGGGAGGCCTGACGCAGGGCTTGATCCCAGGACCCCGGGATCACAACCTGGCTGAAGGCAGACACTTAATGACTGAGCCACCCACGCGCCCCTATAAATACCTTTTAAAGTATAGGCTTAAATGCAGAATTTGGAGCTGTGGTTCTCTTCCTAGAGATTCCTATGTAGTTGATTTGGGGAGCTACCCTGATAATGGTTTTGTTGATTTTTGTTTTATTTTGAAATAATCTTGAACTTACAGAAAAGTTGCAAATACGATTAAAACAGCAACAACAGGGGCGCCTGGGTGGCTCAGTGGGTAAAGCCGCTGCCTTCGGCTCAGGTCATGATCCCAGGTCCTGGGTTCAAGCCCCACATAGGGCTTTCTGCTCAGCAGGGAGCCTGCTTCCTCCTCTCTCTCTGCCTGCCTCTCTGCCTACTTGTGATTTCTCTCTGTCAAATAAATAAATAAAATCTTTAAAAAAAAAAAAAAACAGCAACAACACTTTTCCTGAATCACTTAAGAATAAATTGTTGTCCCAGTGTCCCATCGCCCGTATCCCTTTTCCCTATACTTTAGTGTATTTCTAAAAATCAAGAATATTCTCCTATATAACCACAATACAACTATCGAAATTAAAACAAAAACAAGGGGTGCCTGGGTGGCTCAGTGGATGAAAGCCTCTGCCTTCGGCTCAGGTCATGATCCCAGGGTCCTGGGATCGAGCCCCGCATCGGGCTCTCTGCTCGGCAGGGAGCCTGCTTCCTCCTCTCTCTCTGCCTGCCTCTCTGCCTACTTGTGATCTCTGTCTATCAAATAAATAAATAAAATCTTAAAAAAAAACAAAAACAAAAAAAACCACTGATACATTGCTACCATTTAATCTTCAGCCCCTACACAGAGTTTGACACTTAGCCCAATAATAGCCTTGATAGCAAAAGTATCACACTTAGCATTTGGTTATTTTGTCTCGTTAAATCTCCTGTGTCCCTGAGGTTCAGTGATCCTGAAACTTTTGAAGATTTCAGACCCATTATTTGGTAAAATGCCTCTCAGTTTGAGGTACTCTGGCGTTTCCTCCTGATAATTTTCAGGTTATACATACTTGAGAGGAATATCGTAGAAGAGATTCTGTGTTCTCAGAGCATCTGATCAGACAACTCACAGTTTCAGTTTATCCCATTACAATGATGCTCGTGTGTTTTACTTGATTAAGGTGGTGTCTGCCAGGCTTCTCCTCTGTGTACTTATTCTTATCTCCTTTCTAATTAGTATTTTCATAGGGAGGTACCTTAAACTATGTGAATATTCCATTTCTTTCACTTTTAACTTACTCATTTACTTATTTCTGTCTGAATGGCCTCATGGTTTCCTATTTTATACAATGGCTTATAATTTCTTACCATCATTATTTTTTATGTGCATACTGTCCCAGATTTAGCTTATAGGAGCCCCTTCAAATTGGTCTCTGCAGCCGTTTGACATGCCCCATTATTTGTTGAACATTTCCTTGCTTCTTGGCAACGAGCATTCCACACTCATTTTGTACTTCCTTTGCCCTAGCCCCAAATTAGCTCTTCTGAAAAAGAATTTTAGTTCTTTTTAAGAATGATATTTAGAAGCCACAGTCTGGGTACTAGGTGTGTTCATTGCTATTGGGGTGTTGCTTCTTCCCAAGCCCTTTCAGTGACAGAGCTAGGGGTGTGTGTGTGTGTGTGTGTGTGTGTGTGTGTGTGTTTACATACATGAAGGAATATGCACACATATGGGCTCCCAAAAATCACATCTATGTTTATTGTTACGTCTTTCTCTATATGTTATAAACCCTGAGTTGTTGCCAATAACTAATTCTGATCCAACTCCACAGGACTCTTTTGAGCTTTTTCCCTTTCCATTTTGGTAACTACTTTTTCAACAGTGAGAAACCTGGTTGTCATCATCATTAATATATTTATTGATTTGGAGCACCTGGGTGGCTCAAGTCTCTGCCTTCGGCTCAGGTCATGATCTCAGGGTCCTGGGATCGAGCCCTACATTGGGCTCTCTGCTCAGCAGGGAGCCTGCTTCCCCCTCTATCTCTGCCTGCCTCTCTGCCTACCTGTGATCTCTCTCTCCATCAAATAAATAAATAAAATCTTTAAAATATATATATATAAATCAGTCTCCTTATATGTAACCACCTTCCCTGCATGGATGCCCTCTTTGCCCTCTTGGGTTCTGGTGCAGCATGGGATATTTTAAAGCTCCCCAATGATGCAACCAAGGTAGAGCACAACTGGATGAGAAGAAAGGTGAACTCTATACTTTTTGATTCATCATTAAGTAAATGGCAGGGTTTTTTTTTTTTTAAGATTTTATTTATTTGACAGAGACAAAGAGAAGGAACACAAATGGGGAGTGGGAGAGGGAGAAGCAGGCTTCCCACTGACCAGGGAGCCTGATGCGGGGCTCAATCCCAGGACCTTGGGACCATGACCTGAGCCAAAGGCAGACGCTTAATGACTGAGCCACCCAGGCGCCCCTAAATGGCAGGTTTTTAAGTCAGGTTTGGTTTGAGAAAGTAAATTCTTCCTAAGGAAGTGAAATCTAAAGAGAAAACTCAATTCTACCAATATAAGCAGTAAAAGATCACGGTGAAAGCACAGCCTGTCTCCTGGAAAGCTTTGAAAAATATTTATTTTGGAAATAAATCTTGTAGTGAGTGAATTTCAGTCCCTTTCCCTGAATTACCTGTTTATAGGAAAAAATACTTGAAAAGGTTAGTTGTTTTGAAGAATGTGTTTCATTAAAGACTTACTTTGCTTTTTTTTTACATTGAGTTATTAAAATAAACTTTTTAGAATAGATACAGAAAGAAATTGCAACTCACTGCTTTTTAAAGCATTGGATATTTAAACAGATTTTCAGACTGTGTTGCTCTTTCTCAGTAGTCCATCGCACTTTAAAATACAGGAACTGAGTTACAGTAACTGGGTCATGAGGAATCCCATATTCTTCCCACTTGCATCCAGAGGAAGCAACCACAGCAGGATCCCTGGCCAGCCTGCCTTAGATGGTCAGCCTCTATCTTGCCAGTTTTCATAATGCCATGTTCTGGAAGTGGTGCACTGCTGCGGGTGGATTTCCACCACGAGTTCCCGCTGAGACTGAGGGACATATCATCTGACTCCACAGAGTTCCAGCATTCAACCTACGGGAATCACAATAAAACCTCTTCCTTGATGGAGTTTGTAAAGTTTCTGTTGAAGTTACCTTTGGGGTGTGAATTGTGCACATCAGGCTTTTGTATGTCTATGTCAGAGGCAGGGAGGGAGAAGGGCCAGTATTTGTGAATATGGACAGAACCCCAGGAGGCTTGGCATGTAGGGAGAATACCTGGCCCTTAGTTGTTGTCATTTAGTTCTCGTTTTCTAGAAACAAAGCATTACCCGGTCAGGAGAGCCAGCTTCAGTGTTGATGGTCAGTTCTTTGTACAGGTTGAGGCGTTACCACTCTCCGGACTCAAGTCCTTCAGGAACCGTCTTTGTGGCTTTTGCCACGCCAGCAAACATTTACTTCACGTTTTTCTTTCATGTGTCTGACTTTGAACTTGGCATTTTTCTGGATGGTATCTGTGAAGCCGTGAGTTCAGTGTGCTGGATCACCTAAAATCCAAGTCTCTGTTCAGTACTGTGGGGGAACTGGGCTCCAGATCTCCGTCTCCTTCTAGCTCCGCCGTTCGGAGAGTGGCGTCAGGCCCTGCCTTGAGCTTGGAAGCAGCCGCAGTAGTTTTGGCGATGCGCTCTTCCCATTTGCTGCACAGAGTGGAGGTTGGCAGCCTTCTGTATACGTTACATTCAGACGCATGTTACAGGGTATAGGAGTCTAAATATTACATTCTTCTACATGTGAAGCATCAATTACATTATCTTAATTTCTTAAGATTCAGCACATGTTCAACTAGAATGATCAGTGTGGTGGATCATTTTTGCTCTCATTGGTGGCCTTAATGCATATGTCCACGAAGCTGCAGCCGTGAACTCATTCAGGAAGGGGTACACGGATTTATAGGATGCTTGGTACCCACCTTAAAAACACAAGTAGAAAACATGTAAAGTGTCCAGTATTAGTAATATAGAAGAAAAATATGAAATGCAGAATGTAGAGTTTTATGTTAACCACACTGGAGATGTCATGGGAAAATGCCTAAATTGTGATATGTAACTGCGTATCATGATTAATATATTCTGTATTATTTTTGAGGGCTGTTGCCTATCACAGAATTTTTCTTGGGCACCCAGTGGCTCAGTTGGTTAAGCGGCTGCCTTAGGCTCAGGTCATGATCCTCAGGGTCCTGGATCAAATACTTTCAGGCTCCCTGCTCAGCAGGGAGTTTGCTCTCCCTCCGTCTGCTGTTCTCTCTCTCTCTCTCCCCCGTCCCTCTGTCAAATAAATAAATAAAAACCTTTAAAAACATTTTTTTCTTTGACATTGCTAATGCTTTGTGTTTTATGTGTTCTCTACTTGTGTTTTTAAGACCAGGTACTGAGTGTTCTGTAGATCCGTGGATTCCAGGAATATCCCCTAAAAGCCAACCAGATGTTGTCATATATTCAAATCAAGGGTTTTGCTGTGTGTGTGTGTGTGTGTGTGTGTGTGTGTGTTTTGTTTCAGGAAGATACTTTAAAGCTCACTTTAATGGGCTTCTTTAAAACCAAACAGTCATATTTTGTAAAAGGAGTAACAAACCAAAATAGGAGGATAACCAAATGTGGTGAGTTTTATGCATCCTCTTAGTTTAAATAAAATACCGGGTTCTGCTCAGTCACAGAGATGGAATGTTTGCACACCATCTACAAACATTTCATTGGCTGCAAAGAGACTGAATATAGATGTTAACCTTCTGGTGTGCTATTACTTTTAACAGAGAGAAGGAGCAAGAAAGGGAAGAACAGTTAATGGAAGACAAGAAAAGGAAGAAAGAGGATAAAAAGAAAAAAGAAGCCACTCAGAAGGTAGGTTTAATCACTTAAGTCTGTCTTGACATCCACCAAGCATTAGAGTAAGTAACTGCCTTGGGTTGGATACCTGCGAGCCCAGTAATGCTGCTTAGTTCACTTGAAAGTTTTAAGATCTGAAAATGGGAGAAAGTTGGAGACCTACATTTGTTTCCATAAGTAGGTATTCAGGAGAGCTGCAGCTGATTTAATAACAGCAGTAAACGAAATCAAGAAAGGCAAAAGGGTCCCCAACATTTAAATTCTTAACTGAGTTTACTTATTTATATCATAATTAATCTCCATTTTCTTAGGTTAGCTTATAAAATAACTTCTTAAGGCTTGTTAAGTTCACCACAGTATTCTCCTTTTGGTCCCTCTACAGCACTGTCATTTGTAAGAGTCTGCTTAGCTCTCTGGGGGAGTAGTATACCATGGCGTTGAGGCCCTTGCTTAGGGAAGAAGAGATGGTAAAAGATAAAGGCCTCACCTCTGTCAACTGACAAGTCTTTTTTTTTTTTTTTTAAATGATTTTATTTATTTATTTATTTATTTATTTATTTGACAGAGACACAGCAAGAGAGGGAACACAAGCAGAGGGGGCGTAGGAGAGGGAGAAGCAGGGCCCCCGCTGAAAAGGGAGCCCGTTACAGGGACGGAGCCCAGGACACTGGGGTCATGACCTGAGTCGAAGGCAGATGCCCAACAACTGAGCCACCGAGATGCTCCCATCAACTGGCAAGTCTTAATTGACGAGCTGGACCTCAGCGCTGTCTGAGCAGAGACCAGTGGGCCCCACGCCCCTCCTTCAGTGTGTGCTCCTCTGCCCCCTCCCTGGTCTAATCTCCCCCACCTCGCCACTCTTCGGCATTGCCTGACTTAGGCTCTGGCTCAGCAAGAGTGTTCTGGTACCTTTTGGGGAGGTAAAATGATTTGCCTCCAGTTCTTGTTACCACTGACTAGCATACTTGGGAAGTAGGACCTCAACTGTGAGTCAGGTTTGAGGGTCCCTGCTGTAGTGCCAGGTTATTGAAGCTAAGTTTAGAAAGGTAGAAACTGTTACAAGGTTCAGAGGAAAGTCTAGATTTAGAACAGAACCCAGGCAGGCAGTCATACACAAACCAGTGTGGGGTGTCACGGGACACCACAAGTTATCTCAGCATTATTGGATAGAACCGTTATTCCTGTAAGTCAGTTTTCTGAATTTCTGAAATAGATCATTTTTGGATGTCAGGAGAAAAAACAATACTGGAAATATTTTCTGAATTGGATTGCATATGACCCCTGCCACATTAAACATGTTAAATAAAATTTTATCTTTTCTTCATGACTTAATTAAAAGGAATATCCGTTATTATTTGGTCTATAATATAATAGACTGCTGCTCATGCTCATTAAGGTTTTGTCTGCTTTTCTTGGTGTTTCTGTTTCTGTTAGTAGTGGTGTACTCACCATCCCATCCTCATGCCATCCAGGGCACCTGCTTCTAACATGTTGCTTCTGATCTGAGCTTATTAGAATTATCTAAAATGTCAGGAAAGAGTCTGACTAAAGATGTCAGATAACAACCTAGAGGATTTTTTCATACTTGCCTTTGGAGACACAGCCCCCTTCCACATATTGAGGCATGATAAGCAGGTCCACCAGCGAGACCGTGTCAGGGCATTGCCCCTCCGCATACTGACCTTCCCACTGGAGCGATGGAGAGTGAACCACGGTGAAGGTTTTCTTTCCTTAGGGCATTCCCATTTCATCAACTAAGTTGGTATGAAAATTGGATTTTGCAGTCTGTGGGAATGAATGGTTAATAGGCTGGACATGGGTGAACTTGAGCAAAGAGTGGTAACAAGAAGATAGCAAATTGAGTGATTATTTTAGGCAATCTGTGATCTGTCTTCATTCTTCACAAAGGTCATAATATTCCTCAACTGGAAAATAATCAGCATCTGGATGTGATTGATAAAATATGCATCTGTAAACTTTACTGTGGATCCACTAATAGAAAAATGATTTACAACACAAGATGGTGTGGGTTTATTCACGAGCAAATTGGGTATTTAGGCAGAGAATCTCATTTATACAGCTGGTCACTCTCCCTGTGTACTTGTATCTGCATGAAGAACTGGTTCAGAAATTATGGCAAAGAAGAAAATCACCATAAATAAAATCCAGATGGTTACGTATGAACAATAACATTCGATCATTTTTGTTCAAAAATGTTCTAGATTGGCTGACGCGGGATTCAGGCCAACACATGGCCTCGGATATTGTTGTATCATACTGAACCATTGTGCCATTCCAGAATTAAATTCTGATTTAGCAGTTTTAAGGAAGAGCACAAAGCTTACCATGTGATTGTCTTAGTGGCTTCCAACCTTATTGTAGAGACAGCGCCTCAACGAGGAGGCATAAAATGTGCTATGATGCAAAGAATCATACAGAATGTGCCAGAGGCTCTGTCACGTGGTCATTCATTCAGTCAGCACCGTTTACAGTGCTTCCATCCTTCTCGCTGCTTACGCTCTTGCTCTACAATCATCTCTTCGTGTCTGTCTTCCTGTTAGACTGTCAGTTTCTCGAGGTTTTACTCATATTTGTATTTCCGGGAAGTTAGGGCAGTGCCCAGTACATAAGAATCACTCAAAACCCATTTGTTTAGGGGCACCTGGGTGGCTCAGTGGGTTAAGCCTCTGCCTTCGGCTCAGGTCATTATCTCAGGGTCCTTGAGTCCTGGGATCAAGCCCCACATTGGGCTCTCTGCTCAGCAGGGAGCCTGCTACCCCCCCCCCCCCCGCCCCTCTGCCTGCCTCTCTGCCTACTTGTGATCTCTATCTTTCTCTCTCTCTCTCTCTGTCAAATAAATAAATAAAATCTTTAAAAAAAAAAAAAAACCAACTGTTTGTTTAGCAGATCAGTGGTTAAGAATGAGTGTTGGCAATGTAATTTTCTTGAAGAATGGACTTTTCCTTAAAGCTAAATCAAGTGAGCTTTTCTCATAAGCAGTTTGCTCTTTCTAGAGCCATCACTGAGTAAACTGGGTTAGATTTCCATTCATGAGAAAGGTGTCAAGGAAGGATTCCATTCACATTCATTAAGCTGATGCTGCTAAAGGACCATTGTTCAGTGTTGGCGGAACACATGCTTTGATCATCAGCTTTCCAGCGTCTGGAGGACAGCTCTTTTAACAGAACCCACATTGTAAGACACAGTTGACATTATTTGGGTTTGTCACTTATAACTGGGGAAGGCATTGACTTCCTGTATAACTGATCTTCAAAATGGCATTCTGAGAAATATTTATAATGTTATAAAATTTAAATTGCCTTAAGGAATTGGTATGTGGATGCAAATCAGTTCATTCATGGTTAAACAGAGTTTTAGAAAAATTGCACAGTAGACTTGAGCTCTTTAACAGTTGGTACAGGGAAACACATTCATTTTAATGTGCTGTCTACTACAAATTCAATAGAGTTGAATTAGCTTGTCTTTTAATGCAAGAATGTAAGGAACACTCCAGGAGGTCATACAACTAGGGCATTTAATTCAGATTCTGTGCGGGCATTAGTGTGCTGGAATCCACTGCAAAGCGGGTTGGTTCGCTGTAGGACATAACTCCAAAGACGGGCATGCTTTCATGAGCACCCATAGCAGTGGCTTGGTCTGGTTATCAGCCACAAATAACCAAACATCATCTTTTCTATATCAAAGTCAGAGAACCATTAAAAATGCTTTAGAAGATTAACATTTGGGAAAAGGGAGTCAAAATCATGTACGATCTCGATAATAATAGTAATGAAAATAATGTAAGCCTATTAGAATTCTGGTGCATTTCCTTTTGGGTGTTTTTCTTATGCATGGCCTTTTGTGGGTTTTTTAATATCATAGGGCATGTATAATTAGGTGCCCTCCTTTATTTTCCTCTCAATAGCAGAAGCAGTTTCCATGTGTCTCCTAATCAACATATCCAAACTCTCTAAAAACCTATTATTACATTCAGCTTATCCAACCTTTTAGGTTAATCACTTCCATAGATTTATTAGTTACTATATAAAGAAATACTTTCAACAAAGCAGTCTTTATTTGTTCAGAATTTACATGTTCACTCATTGCTGTATTTCATACTGTTTTCATGAACTTTGATTAAAAACAACAAACATTTATTGAGCATTGGCATAGGGTAATCTGATTTAATCCTTATAACAACCCTTTGTACCCGAGATACTGTTATTACTAATCTCCATTCAACAGATAAATAGAAAACTGAGATCACACAGCCAGGAAGTGGTATGCCTTGGTTTTCAATCCTTTCTGCCATGGCTTCTGATACCTCTGATGATGGGCCTCTGAACTTTTGCTTTCTAGATTTGAGATTGAATGTTTGAGTCCATAGGGTAATCTTTTTGTCTCTGTGGCTAATTTAGTTTCTAGGCTCTGTCCATTTCCTTTATCCAGTCATAGCATGAAAATGACAAACAGCATTCCTGATACAGGTACTTCATCATTTAGTAAGAGTGGAATGCTTTTTGTTTTAATTTTTAGTATCCATAGTAGTAAGTTATAATTGTAAGTTATAACTGGACATGTGGCATTATAGAAGGACATCAGAGTGGACTCTCAAGCTTTTTTCCTAGATCTGAACTATGTCTGCATGTCTGATAGCCTAAATTCCTTAAGTCATTAGAATTACAGTAGTCCTATAATAGGGAACTAGAAAGCATATCTCATTCACTTTTGTCTGTTAATTTATTTTTCAGGTCACGGAACAAAAAACCAAAGGTAAGTTTTTTTTTTTTTTTTCAGTCATTGGAACCTCTGTGTTTAGATTTTTACACCCTTGCTGACTCAGCCTCCAATCCACTTGGTTAGTGAGAGTGGGTGCAAGGTAATTAAGTTGGTTGCTTACAACCACTGAAGAGCAGTAATGACAAATTAAAAGTACTTGTAGTAGTGTTTCTAGTTGGCCTTAAATTTTTTAGAAGGCAAAGGAGATTAGAAGAAGTAATACCTTGTTTTGAAAGTATATGGGTCATGATTTTGAACTGAACCTTTTCAAAACAGTAAGAAAAAGAAAACTCTAGCCACTCATTTATAGAAGGGAACTGCAGAGGATTGCTAAACATCTTGATGCATGCCATGCATTGTGTCTGAAAGGGCGTGTTCAGTGTCTGGGATGGTCAGGTGGTCCTCTGAGCTAGAGCCCGGAATGTGCTTTTTCAAAAAATAATACACTTTAACTCTGTTACAGACTAGTGATGTGTCGTAAACAGAAGCAGATATTCTTCAGGCCATCCCCAACCTAATGGTCTGTGTGCTTTCAGATCTCTCTCTCTTCTGTTAATTTGGATTATGCAGTCTTGTGCATAATCTGGTGCAGGTTGGATTATGCAGTCTGATGATGGCTGCACTTTTGGTTGGTTCCCCTGCAGAATGGTAGACCTCATTCCTTGAGACCAGTGTTCTGGCTCCTGTCCTTGCCCACTTAAATATGTGGTTCTCAGCTAGGATATGCATTGACATCATTTGCATAGACTTGCCAAATACACAAGTATGGACCTCCTCCTAAACCTTCATGGTCTCAGGCCAACAGACCTAACAGATGTATTTTGAGAAGCTCTATAGGTGACCCCAGTACATGCCCCAGGTTGAGAGCCACTGCCTTGGATGGAAGGAATCACATTAGGACTGTGATAACTTGGAAGAAGGTCCGGGTATGGATAGGCCATGATGTGATCGGAAGGTATGGATAGGCCAAGATATGAATGGATAGGCCAAGATGTGATGGGAGGCCCTCTAATGATTGTTTTCTTTTTGGTTTTGTTTTCTTTTGTTGACTGCTAGGCCAAAGCATGTCCAATAGTGATGGAAAACTAATAAAGACGGTGCTAGTTTTGTTTTGTTTTGGTTTGGTTTTTTTAGATTTTTATTTATTTATTTGACAGAGAGAGAGATCACAAGTAGGCAGAGAGGCAGGCAGAGAGAGAGGAGGAAGCAGGCTCCCTGCCAAGCAGAGAGCCCGATGCGGGGCTTGATCCCAAGACCCTGGGATCATGACCTGAGCCGAAGGCAAAGGCTTCAACCCACTGAGCCACCCAGGTGCCCCAAGCCAGTGCTAGTTTTTAAGGAAACTTAGTTCTGGAAAACAAATTCTCAGATGACTAGACATTACTGTAATGTATTTCTAATCAAAATGCATTTCAAGGGAGAATGTAGTCTGGGGCCTTGTAGTGATTTATAAAATAAACTGGTAAGAACATTTAGTGGTTATAATTATCTTAATTTGTTAGAATAGTGTTTTCCTCTTGTACTTTTAGCCAGTACCAACACAGAAGTGGGCTTTATTTGGAAGTATCTTTATAAATTATATGTTTGAAATAGAAATTATACTTTACCATAAAAATAGAGTTATTGAGAGTAGTACAGAGTCCATATTTTCTAAACCAACATACTATCTAGGAAAGGATTTGGGCACATAGTATTTATGTTTATAGGACTTTCTGATGATTATCAAGACAACAGATGAGAGTATTGGCATTTTCCTGGAAAATCCAGGCTCTGTGGTTGTTGAAACATGGTGGTTAGGTTCCTGGGCTTGGCCACAACTCTTATGTTCATGACGCCAAGTACTAACTGAGCTATGGAAACAAGTTGCTCTGTATGGTAAGTGGTGTTTCTATGGGAAAACCGAAAATCCATTAAGGCATTCTTGGATTTTTTGTGTATGTGCTGGGTCTGTTCTCAGAAACACATTCCTCTTCCCTCTGCCAAAATCTAAAAAATAAAACTTCCTTTCCTACTTACTATTGAATTTTCTTTCCATTTAGGGTTTTTCTCTCACCTGCCATAAAATGGATTATAGCCTCACAGTTTCCATACTCTTTCTACCCCATCCCCCATCAGAAGTTGATGCCTCAGTGAGCTGAAAGCCAGTTTCAGATCTCCTAAGGAATTTATTTAGTAGAACCAGGGAGAAAATAGAAGTAAAAATAAAAATTATCTCTGGGGTATGTTAGTGCATAAGTAGAGGGAGAGGAAAAATGAGAATTCTGGAGAGAATACAACAGGAGTTCAAGTGGAGGTTATATGAAGACAGGGCCTAGCACTGGGCCTGATCTTTCTGGGGTTTTGCCCCACTTTACAGCCACATTTTTATCTTTGTTCCCAAAAGCCTGTCTGGACACTCTAAATCCTTTCTTCTCTTCCCTCAGCTGATGTTTCTGGGTCCTGTTCCTCTTCCCAAAGATGGTGCCTTTCTTAGGCAGTCTCCCCATAACTGAATCTGCCCCTCTTTTCCCAATAGACCCTATGAGAAAAAAGACTGTTGGTGCCAAGTCTCTGGTTGTACAGAGGACTGAAGTAAGATTTGTCCATATTTCAGAAAAAAAAATAGATTCATTATATGTTCTGTCTTTATCTTCCATTATTTTATAAAAAGAAAATTCTGGAGAATAGAATTAAGATTTCAAGTGGAGGTTATGTGAAGACATGGCCTAGAGGAGGGCCTTGCTGTCCAGTAGCAGACAATACGAAGCACTTAAAGTAGAAGCTGATGTCCCACTTCGTTGGATATTGGACTTAGAATCGAAAGGGTCTGTGGGATTGATGTAATAGACCAGATATAACAGGGATGAAGGGTAAGGTTAGGACTAAAAGGGGCGCCTGGGTGGCTAGTCAGTTAAGCATCTGACTCCTGATCTCAGCTCAGGTCTGAATCTCAGGGTCATTACTTCAAACCCTGCATTGGGTTCCATACTGGGCCTGGAGCCTACTTAAGAAAAGATCAGGACTAGAAAGACTGTGCAATGGAGGAGTTTGGACATAGCAGTTTTTCGTTGTTAAAAAGATGTTAGGGTCATGGTTGGCTTAATGGTATAGTTATCAGTATGAAATGATTGATTTATAAAAACTAACATGACCTGGGGCATCTGGGTGGCTTAGTCGGTTAAGCCTCTGTCTCTTGGCTTGACTTAGGTCGTGGTCTTAGGATCATGAGACCCAGTCCCATATCCCGCTCCGTGCTCAGCGCAGTCTTCACGAGATTCTCTCTCTCTCCCTCTTCCTCTGCTCCTGCCCCTGCTTGTGTGTGTGTGCACTCCAGCTCCCTCTAAAATAAATAAAATCTTGAAGAAAAGATGACTGACATGACCTTAAGTGCTGTTCGTAGAAATACAGTATCTAGGAAGGGATTTACAATTCCTGTAACAGGCACCACACTGTGTAAAGAGACAGAAATCAACTTGTTTGGAGCCTGTGGGGTTTGGGCCAGATAGGTCAACGATTTGAGCCTGTGTCCCCTTGGGAAGGGTTATACACATGGAGATACTTAACCCTCAGTGGAAGGCTTCCCGCCTGAGGAAGCTCAGGTAACGGTCTTCAGAGATTGGAAGGGTCCTAGTGCCTGACACTTAATAGTCTCTTGGTAAATGTCTGTCAGGTGTTTTGTTCAGTGCAACCTATTCTTTTTTTTTTTTTTTTAAGATTTTATTTGACACACAGAGAGAGATCACAAGTAGGCAGAGAGGCAGGCAGAGAGAGAGGGGGAAGCAGGCTCCCTACTAAGCAGAGAGCCCGATGTGGGACTCGATCCCAGGACCCTGAGATCATGATCTGAGCCGAAGGCAGAGGTTTAACCCACTGAGCCACCCAGGCGCCCCAGTGCAACCTATTCTTACAGCCAAGTACTGATGGTGAGAGTCAAAGCAACAGGGAAAAGCTTCCAGCTCAATATAAGTTGAAATTTTTAGATACTGTCCTGCACAGCAGCAGGTCATGACATTGGGCTCTCTGCTCAGCAAGAAGCCTGCTTCCCTCTCTCTCTCTGCCTGCCTCTCCATCTACTTGTGATCTCTCTCTGTCAAATAAATAAATAAAATCTTTAAAAAAAAAAAAAAAAAGATTTGAGGTGGGTTCCCCCCAGGTAGCTAATTTACAAACTAAGCTAATTGCAGTATGCGTCATGCCTGGTAGAAACAAACACCTGTGTATTCTCACACAGGTGGGAGCGTTTGTTCAGAGATGGAATTGACTGCCTCTAGAGAGTGAGTGAATGCTGGTATATGATGTATGGTTCAGCTGGTGGGCATAGAATAGTCCAGGGAGCAGGCAGTGAGGACTTGAACCTGGTTAGGAACAGTGGTGGAGGAGGAAAGAAGGCATCGGAGAGATGCTTTGGTTCATTGGAATGTAATGATGATCAGATAATGATGTGCAGGGAAGAACAAAGTCTAGGACACCTTCCAGGTTTCCTACTTGAGCAGATGGTTAGGTGATGACTATATTCCTTGAGCTAAGAAATAATGAGGCGCTGGGGAACAATTTGGAGGGCTAAAAGGAAGAAGGGTGAAAGAGATCTGAGTTGGACGTAGTGATTTGGGAAACACTTGGACATAAATGTTAAAGTCCAAGTATGGGGAAACTTGTACTCAAGTAACTTAAATGTGGGAAGAGTTTAGACCTCATATTCATGTTCAGGTTTTTGGGGGTTTTTTTTTGTTTTTGTTTTTGTTTTTTTTAAAGACACAACTCATGGGGACCTGGGTGACTCAGTCATTTAAGTGTCTACCTTGGGCTCAGGTCATGATCCCAGGATGCTGGGATCAAGGCTGCATCAGGCTCCCTGCTCAGCGGGAAATCTGCTTCTCCCTCTGCCCACCACTCTCCCTGCTTGTGTGCGTGCTCTCCCTGCCCCCCTCTCTGTGTCGAATAAATAAATATCTTAACAACAACAACAACAATTGGGAAGACTCCTCCCAGCCCTTGCCAACTTCTTGTTTATTCTCATAATAAGAGGAGAGGGGATTGGGAACTCCATCTGCTAGGAGAATCTCATCTGCTATGAGAATCTTACAGGCACAGATAGAAAATGAATCACTGAATAATTCATCTTCATTCATTTATCAGTTATTTTTATCTATTGGCTGTTAGAGGTCATGCAGAACCTACTATATTGATAATATCTGGCAATGACCAACTTATTTTCTCAAGAAATAGCTTTATTTTGTTCATAGGTTATGGATTCTCTGACCTCTCTTCCTTACTGGGAGGCCCAGGACTGCCTCATGATTGGCTAAGATTAGACCAGGGGTTGCCTTGAAGTGACTTCAGGCTCCTATTTGTTTTCGTTACTCACAGTGCTCACCAGTGTCCAGTGGGAGTAGATTGGGCCCCCTGACTTCTGATGATATCTGTCTCTCCATAAAGGAGCCAGTTCAACGAGCAGCATGCTGGCCCAGCATCCTTTCAGCAGTCGGAGCAGTATAGCCACCAGACCTGGCCCAAACATGCATCTGGAGGTCAGGGATTTGGGCCTCAGAATCATCTGACTTATCGGGCTCAGTGGTTGTTTCTGTAACATTGCCAGCCTCTGTTTGCCAGGTAGATTTTCTTGGAAGGAGGGGGGAGTCTGTTGGTAGCATGAAGCAAAAGAGGTACCGAAGAACATTCTCTGTAGGGTCGAGGGGAAAACCAAAGGGGATATTTTCAGTCACCCTGCACGTTCCAGACTTCCTGTTTGCCATTTTTAAAACTAAGATAAAACATTAAATTCTTTTTTTTTTAAAGACTTTATTTATTTGTTTGACACAGAGAGAGAGACAGCAAGAGAGACAAGCAGGGGGAGTGGGAGAGGGAGAAGCAGACTTCCCGCTGAGCAGGGAGCCTGATGCGGGGCTCGATCCCAGGACCCTGGGATCATGACCTGAGCTGAAGGTAGACACTCAACAACTGAGCCACCCAGGCGCACCAAATATTAAATTCTTCAAAATAAGTAGGAAAAATACCTCCGTTTTGGAATTTTTATTTAATTTTATTTGAAATTTTTATTTTATTTTACTTTTTTTTTCTTTTTTGGAACGGGAGAGAGAGAAAGGAGGGACAGAGCGGGAGAGAGAGAAAAAGTACTCTTGGGCAGTCCCATTGCCAAGCCCAGGGAGGGGCTTGATCTCACGACCCTAATAAGATGATGACCTGAGCCGAAGTCAGGAGTCGGCTGCTTAACTGACTAACCCACCCAGGTGCCCCTGAAATTTTTATTGTAAATAAAGAGTTGGAATAAACATACAAGATCCCCTTAAGAAAATTTTTTTTGACACCAGCAAAAAAATTTATAATGTTTCTAATTATTTACAGAGTGCGAAGCAGGAGTGTTCGAGTTCAGGTAGCTGTAGAAACCAAAATCCATTGATTTTTGTGACTCTCCGGATCTGAGGTTTCCTGTGGGGATCTACTCTGTGCTAGGCCCTAAGAGAAAAGATGAAAGGAGGGTCCTCATTCTTGAGGGATTCCTGGCCTGGTGAGGGGGTGAGGAGCTCGTGAATGAGAATTTCAATATAATGTGATAAATTCATGGTGAAGAAAAATGGACAGCGTGTTCCAGGAGCACAAACAAAGGTGTTTTGCCCATCTAGTCCAGGGACTTCAAGAAAAGTTTCTCCGAGGTAGGTCTTCAAGAAGGTGGATAAAGGGCAAGGGCATTCTGGTCGAACGCCTTGAACCTTTCCCAGCGGCTTTGCCTGGTGCCTGTATGTACCCTCAGACTCACTGGGCAGCCCTTCAGGGATTTAGGGGAGCAGACGGTGATTGCTTCTCACCCCCCCTAATGGATGGAATGGAGTTCTGTGGCATCGCTGTCTTTGGGCCCCTGTCACCATCCCTCCTCACCTCTGCCGTCCCTCTAGTAAACTGAAGACGCAGGGAAGTTTAGAAGGACCATGTCCATCCACAGTAGGATGGAAGAAGGGTTGTCCTGTGGGAATTGGTCTCATGTAAGCTTTCTTAAAAACAATCTTTTTTTCAAAGACCGTTTCCCAATCTCTCTCTTTCAGTGCCCGAAGTGACGAAACCAAGTTTAAGCCAACCAACGGCCGCCAGCCCAATTGGCAGCTCTCCATCGCCACCAGTCAATGGTGGCAACAATGCCAAAAGGGTGGCAGTGCCGAACGGACAACCGCCAAGCGCCGCCCGCTACATGCCTCGGGAGGTGCCGCCGCGATTCCGTTGCCAGCAGGACCACAAAGTGTTACTAAAACGTGGGCAGCCCCCTCCACCGTCCTGCATGCTCCTCGGGGGTGGGGCAGGGCCTCCTCCCTCCACAGCACCTGGAGCAAACTCAAACAACGCACAAGTGACAGGAACGCTGCTGCAGGGTGACGGTGGGACTGCACCAGGTGAGGGTTCCACGCTGGGAACGGATTCCGAGGCGAACCTTACCTGCCTGTGCTTATGCTCGCAGAACGCCGGAGGCCAAGAGAGAATCATCTCTTAGGTTACTCTGTAGAATCTCGGTGGGAGGAGATATCAAATAATACCATTCTGTAGTTTTTTATTGGATTTTTAAAATTAATTGTTTCTTTCGAGGATTTTGAGTTTTGTTAAGAACTGTATGTAGGGGTGCCCTGCTGCCGCAGTTAGAGTTTGCCCCTCTTGATCTTGGGGTCATAAGTTCGAGCTCCACATAGGGTATAGAGCCTACTTTAAACAGACAAAAAAACTGCACGTAGATATAAGGCACCTTTAGCAGAAGGGCTTTACAAGTTTTGAGAGTTTTTAATAGGTGAATATTAAATCAGCTAACAGCCGAGAACCTCCAAACATCACCTCCCCCCCTTTTGTTTTAAAGCTTATTAACAGATTTCCTCTTAGCTCTTACAAGGTTTTTTTTGAGGCTGTACTAAAATTCAGAGCTTGAACGTCATCAGGCCTTGGCAAGAACAAGGAATTGGTCATTGTTAACTGAAGCATGCTTCATTCTGGTTCTGAGTTTGAACATAGAATCGGCTTGGAAAATTCTGTCACTGTCTCTTGTGCAGAATAAGATGGAAAGAAACCTCAGAGTTACACGGGCTCTCTGCAGACTTTCCTGTGGTGGCCATCAGGCCAGGCCCAAAACACGAAGAGGAAAGCCTCAGGGCCCCTCCTTCTTGGCCCCTCATAAGCAGTTGCAGAAGGAAGTCTGTGCGGGGCAGTCATATCAGGTGTTTCTGCAGCCAGATCTAGCCAGGCCTGGATGTAGACATGAGTCCCTCGTTTGCATTCTTAAAACCAAGGAGACCCCCTAAATCTCAAAAGAGTTGGAGATTCTCTACTTTCCTACACTTAATATGGCTCTGTGCAATATTTTTTCAGTCTTCTATTGATTGAAAGCGTCTTGGTTAAAATAACTAAAACAAGTTTAGAAGAAATTACTGAGTTAAAAACGTCATTTTTCTTCCCACCAAATATGATAAATTACACCAAGATGTGTGCTGAGCCAGACTAATTTGTCAGACTAAGTTCCTTGGGCATACAAGTGATCCATGCTTGTCTGCCCCAGCATCTGGCTGGGTGGGCATTCAGCATTCATTAGATGCTTACTGAGCAGCAAAGCACTGGCCATTATGAGGAATTCAAACCTTAGCAAGATAGGGTCTCTGCCTAAGAGAGAGAGCTTCTGGGCGAGTCTCTGTGTTAATGGGGGGGAAGGTAGATGGGAACACAGTACCCCAGCACTGAGCAAAATGGCTTTAGACAAGAAAAGGTTATTTTCAAGTGAAGAACTAAAAACCAAACCAAAAACCCTCATAGAGGAAATGGCACTTGAACTAGGCCCAGAAAGATGGATAAACTTCAGTATATGAATCCAAGCAGGGGAACCAGTAGTGCCAGGGTGAGAAGGCACAAGTCGTGGACTGTCGAGGAGCGCAGAATGTAGGCATCCACATAGAAAGTAGTGGAAGATTAGACCAGACAAGTCAGTTGGCCCCAGATTGTGCAGTGTCTTGATCAGACTCAAGTTTACCTTTGTTCTTGTGCACGAAGAAACTTGTGGAAGCTTCCCATACAGCAGTGATTTAATTGACAGGGTGCTTCAGAGCGATTACTCTAGCCAGGAGTGCTTAGAGTAGATTGGAAATAGAAAGCAGCTTCAGCTTGTTACTGCATTGTCTCATGATACAAGAAGGCCCTTCTCTGTCAATAGGAATGACAAGGGGACAGCTTTGAGAAACGTTGTGGAGTGACACTTAGCAATACCCCACCCCCGCAGAATGAGAGAGAAGAGATGACTAGCACAGGTGTGGCACAGTTAACCAAGACAGGCAACTGGGTAGAGAAGCTAGTTTGTGGGGAAAGGTAATGTGTGGCTGTGATTAATCAGATCATCTCTTTCCCAGAGTCAACCCTTGGAGGTGCTGCTGCTTCAAATTATGCAAATTCCACTTGGGGCCCGGGAGCCTCCTCCAACAACGGCGCCTCCCCCAACCCAATTCACATCCGGGACAAGGTGATTGTAGACGGGTCTGACATGGAAGAGTGGCCTTGTATCGCCAGCAAAGACGCTGAGTCTTCTTCCGAAAACACCACCGATAACAACAGTGCCTCGAACCCTGGCTCTGAGAAGAGCACTCTGCCAGGAAGCACCACTAGTAACAAAGGAAAAGGGAGCCAGTGCCAGTCTGCAAGTTCTGGGAACGAATGTAATCTTGGGGTCTGGAAATCTGACCCTAAGACTAAATCTGTTCAATCTTCCAACTCTACTACAGAGGGCAACAATGGACTAGGAAATTGGAGGAATGTGAGTGGTCAGGATAGAGTTGGACCTGGCTCTGGCTTCAGCAACTTTAACCCAAATAGCAACCCATCTGCCTGGCCAGCGCTGGTCCAAGAAGGAAATTCTAGGAAAGGGGCATTGGAAACGGATACGAGTAATTCCAGTGCACAGGTTAGCACAGTAGGTCAGGCATCCAGGGAACAGCAGTCAAAGATGGAAAATGCGGGTGTTAATTTTGTTGTCTCTGGCAGAGAACAGGCTCAAATTCATAACACTGATGGACCAAAAAATGGAAACACTAACTCCTTGAACTTAAGTTCACCAAACCCCATGGAGAATAAGGGAATGCCCTTTGGAATGGGCTTGGGGAACGCCTCCAGGAGCACTGATGCCCCTTCACAAAGCACTGGAGATCGAAAGACTGGGAGTGTTGGATCTTGGGGTGCAGCTAGGGGGCCTTCTGGAACTGACACAGCCTCTGGACAAAGCAATTCTGGAAACAATGGGAACAATGGAAAGGATAGAGAGGACTCCTGGAAAGGAGCTTCTGTTCAGAAATCATCTGGGTCAAAAAATGACTCTTGGGACAACAATAACAGGTCTACGGGTGGGTCCTGGAACTTTGGCCCTCAGGACTCTAACGACAACAAATGGGGTGAAGGGAACAAAATGACATCTGGGGTCTCTCAGGGAGAATGGAAACAGCCGACTGGGTCTGATGAGTTGAAAATTGGAGAATGGAGTGGTCCAAACCAACCAAATTCTAGCACTGGAGCATGGGACAATCAAAAGGGCCACCCCCTCCCTGAAAACCAAGGCAATGCCCAGGCTCCCTGTTGGGGAAGATCTTCCAGCTCCACAGGAAGTGAAGTTGGAGGTCAAAGCACTGGAAGCAACCACAAAGCAGGAAGTAGTGACAGTCATAATTCTGGCCGTCGGTCATACCGGCCCACACATCCTGATTGTCAGGCTGTCTTACAGACTCTCTTGAGCCGAACTGATTTGGACCCCAGGGTGCTCTCAAACACTGGCTGGGGCCAAACTCAAATCAAGCAGGACACAGTGTGGGATATTGAAGAGGTGCCAAGGCCTGAGGGGAAGTCTGACAAAGGAACTGAGGGGTGGGAGAGCGCTGCCACACAGACCAAGAACTCAGGGGGCTGGGGAGACGCACCCAGCCAAAGCAATCAAATGAAGTCTGGATGGGGGGAGCTCTCAGCCTCTACAGAGTGGAAAGACCCCAAGAACACAGGAGGCTGGAATGACTACAAGAACAACAACTCTTCCAACTGGGGAGGCGGACGACCGGATGAAAAGACATCTTCCTCTTGGAACGAGAACTCCAGCAAGGATCAGGGGTGGGGAGGAGGGCGCCAGCCCAATCAAGGATGGACTTCCGGGAAGAATGGTTGGGGAGAGGAAGTTGATCAAGCGAAAAACAGCAGTTGGGAAAGTTCTGCAAGTAAACCTGTGTCTGGGTGGGGTGAAGGAGGGCAGAATGAAATTGGAACTTGGGGGAACAGTGGGAATGCAAGCCTAGCTTCCAAAGGCGGGTGGGAAGATTGCAAAAGGTCTCCAGCATGGACTGAGACTGGCAGGCAGCCCAGTTCCTGGAATAAACAGCACCAACAGCAGCAGCCGCCACAGCAGCCACCACCACCACAACCAGAGGCTTCCGGTTCATGGGGAGGCCCACCCCCACCACCTCCAGGCAATGGTCGACCTTCCAGTTCCAACTGGAGCAGTGGGCCACAGCCAGTAACCCCTAAGGATGAGGAACCCAGTGGTTGGGAAGAGCCATCCCCACAGTCAATTAGTCGGAAAATGGACATCGATGATGGCACTTCAGCATGGGGAGACCCTAACAGTTATAACTACAAGAATGTGAATCTGTGGGATAAGAATTCCCAAGGGGGCCCAGCACCTCGAGAACCAAACCTGCCTACCCCGATGACCAGTAAATCAGCATCAGGTAGGCAGTGGCTGCTTCTTGCGGGTTCAATAAGGAAAAATCCTAAACCGGGGCGTTGGTATTTATTCATTTATTCTGCATTTATTCAAGTTGGTTTTGTTCTGGAAATCTTTCTACATTAACCCTACTCTACTGTTAACAGATGTTCTCTTTTTATAAAATGATAGTGATAACAGATGCTGGTGGTACATTTTAATGTTCTTTCTTGGCAGAAGGATAAAGATGGCCATCCCTGTGTTAGTCTTCCAAAGGGGTTTTTTGGGGTTTTTTTTGGTTTTTTGGTAATTGTATTGGTCTTACAGAATCCAAAAAATGTATCTTGCTAAACAAACTATGCTCCAGATTTTAAAAATGAAGAATTAAAATAGTAGCAGAAATAGACCTGATTTCCATTCAGTTTCTACCCGTGCACATATCCTCTGTGTTTCTCCTTCCCCAGCGAAGGGAAGTATTTTGTGTTGTTCTGGAAGGGGCCGTTGGAATGCTGTAGCACAGCAGGATCTGGAAGGTTTCAGTCACTTCCCAGATGACTTCTAAAGATCACCTCTGGAAGTGGAATACTTCACATAAGAAGTTGCTCTCTCATGATATTCACTTGCCCAGAATTAAACTTTCTTCTTCCTCTGTTTGAATAGAAGCCATGGCCATACCTGGTAAATTAAAAGTAGTGCTAGTAATGCCATCTTTGGCATTGTCAACTTGAATGTCCCCATAAAGCATGTAATTCAACAAATTAAGGGGAGGCACTCTTGGGGTTTTTGTTTTTGTTTTTCTAGGTAGAATTAATACTTAGTTTTCCACTCCTCGTGTAAGCATAGTTGTTCAGTGAATGTATTTATGGCCCCTTAGAAAATGATTGCTTTTAACTAGTTCTCTTTTTCCCCTCCCTCAAATATTGAAAAAGAATGAAGCAGGAAATAAAGATCGCGTGTTAATTCCCTGTCCAGCATAAGACCTGCTAACATGAAAAAAATTTATTATCCATATAGTAAAAAACCTTTAAACTATATAGAAAAGCGAAATGTAGTAAATAAAAGAATCTTAGCCCCCAGGGTCTCTTCCCACAGGTAATGTCTTAAGAGTTTTGTGTCTCATTCAAAAATTTTGTTCATACCTGTAGCGAAATCTATCTATCCTTTACAGCTTTTACACGGAAGGGATTGTACTGCATACACTGTTCTTCACTTTGCTTTTTTCATCATACTTTAAAACTTTCCATGTTAGCACATACATTTTTGTCTTTTATTTGCTTCGTGTACAGTGTTTATTTCATGGGTGACACAGTTGGCCTAACCAGTCCCTCTTTGATAGATACTTAGGTCGCTTCCAGATGGTTTCCAGCAGCGATCCAGTGAGCATTGTTGTACCTGTAGGTTTATGTACTTTACAAGTGTATCTATCGTATAATTTCCCGGCAGGGGAAGTACTGGGCCAGAAGTTAAAGGGACAATGCCCGTTGCCTCCATGAGGGTGGAAGCCGTTCCTATTTCTGCCGGCTGAACCCAGGAGTGCCTGTTTCTCCCACTGTCGCCGCCCCTCCCCCGCCCTGGCTACCTGGCTCCCTGGATATTAGGATGTTTCCTTTAACAGATCCTTCTTAGAGACCCATTTTCTTTCTTTGCAGTCTGGAGCAAAAGCACACCACCTGCTCCAGATAATGGTACTTCAGCTTGGGGTGAGCCAAACGAAAGCAGTCCTGGGTGGGGTGAAATGGATGACACGGGAGCATCGACCACAGGCTGGGGGAACACACCCTCCAACGCTCCAAATGCCATGAAACCTAGTAAGTGTACAGCCTTATTTGTGAGGGAGTCTCCGTTGATCTGGAGGCCAAACATGTTGGTGAGGCGTGGGCTGATGTTTAAACTGTCGTTTCAATGAGATTGAGGACCGTGGACCTTTAATAAACCATCAGTCACAAATGACCGTGACTTAGCTTTGCGTATGTTAACATGTTTACAGTCTAGAAGACATGTTGATTTTGTTGATTTTATTTTAAGTTAGGTTTAGTATCTGGCCAGATTTGAAATGTTGCTGTGGTGCTTTTTTTTGCCAGTAACGTAAATACTGCTCGCCATCTCTGTTTTGCATCTCTGCCCCTTTGTTAGTATAATTTGAAAAGACTTTTCCTGGCTTTTACTGTGGATCACAGCCTCTGCCGCTCAGTGACTTTATCCTTCTGTTTCTTCCTTGTCCCTTTGTCTCTCTTCTCATACTTCCACCCACATAGGAACATTTAAGGTTTCTTGAATCCAACAAAGATTTCTTCATTTGAGTTTTTTATACGAAGCATGTCACACTTAATCATAATCATTGAAAGTCTAAGCTATCCTTGATCCAACTGGCAATGTATAGGCACAGTAATTTGTAAAACTTTGTAAACCGATGCTATGGAATGTTGAAATATTCAATTTCAAGTACCCGTTTTCACTTGTTTGTCATTTTCTTGAAAAGTATTCCAACATCTCTTTTCTGCCATATTGCAGACTTAAGGAATTATCTTTTGATTTAAAAGTGTGGTCATACTGAGTGCTCAAAATTTGAACTAGAATAACAAATTCTGTTGTCAGTTCTATCATATGATATGTATGACTCTTAATAGTGCCACGTGAAGAAATATAATTTTAGCTATTTTCTAGAAATTGATTCTTGTGTCTGTAATTTGCATTTTAAAAATTACAAATCTCCTTCACTTCATAGAAATAGAAATAGCTTTATAAAGATGATGATTTCATCATGATTTTCACTGTAAAATTGGTTGTATCATCATGGGAAATACCATGCTATAAACTTGAAATAGATCCAAAATGGGTGTTGGAAGACATGAACCAGACCCTCGGCACAAGGAAATGCTTGAGCAGTACTGTCAGGATTTCTCCGTGTCTTTCCCAACCTTAGAATCACCCTTCTTCCATCACAAAACCTTCTCAGTTAAAAATGTCTTCTCTTCAGGATCGTCTGTAGTTAAAGCTATAATTGTACCTACCCTTTGTCTAGGTAATATGAATGTGGAAGGGGCTAGATTGTTTGCCTTGGCATAGAGATGGATTAGATACAATGACAAACACCTCAAATGCTGCACTCATAAGGACTGATCATTGTGGTTATTGCCATATATAGCTATCGCATACGATTGATCTATTCTTTTCCTAAAGATTCCAAATCTATGCAAGATGGCTGGGGGGAGAGTGACGGTCCAGTGACGGGAACTCGCCATCCCAGCTGGGAAGAGGAGGATGATGGAGGAGTCTGGAACACCGCCGGCTCTCAGGGAAGTGCTTCCTCCCACAACTCAGCAAGCTGGGGACAAGGAGGAAAGAAACAAATGAAGGTAGCCCACTTTACAAATGCTTGAGCTTGTTTCTTCATTCTTAGAAGGCAGAACTGAGAATTTTCTAATGGAGGAATCCCTGAGGTCCTAAGTAAGGGGGAAAATATTTTCTTAAGAGCAAATAATTACTTCCTCTTTATTCCTCATCTTCCTTCCCCATGACCTTGAAACCTCAAACTACAGAGCTGTTGCTGTGAACAAAGTGGAATTTTTCAAAAAGGAGATTTTTTTCACTTTTAGTTTCCATATGATGATAACTCTTTGGAAGTTTTCAAGGCATACCTTATGAATGTTTTATGCTTGTGCATTCTAAAGCCAAGGAAGTCTTTAGGGTAAGTCCCCATGATATATAGAAGAGAAACCAAAGAAAGATAGCTTCTCCAGTGGCGATCAGCATGACTGGTTTTTATCCGATTCGGGAAATTCCAAAACCCAGAACCATCCAACAAAGTGAAGTGCCGGTGCGTGACCCTGCTGTATCAGCCGGCTGATATTATCTATATCCTATGCCTGGTCGTGTTCTAAAGTTGTCGCTTTCTGGAGCGCTTGAGTGGTTCAGTTGGCTAAGCATCCGACTTGATTTCAGCTCAAATCTTGATCTCGGAGTCATAGGTTCAAGTCCCACATTGGGCTAAATGCTGCCATGGGGCCTACTTAACTAAAAAAAAGCGGGGGGGAATAAAGTTGTCACTTTCCTTGTCTTAGAGCAACTCGGTTTCTACTTTGATTTGCATAATTTGATGAGAACTTTGGTTTCAATCTAGAACAAGTCTTTGAACCTGAACCACTCTCTCAGCAGAGGCGTTCTTTCCCTTCTGCAGGTAAATTGATGGACATAAGGAATGGGCAGTCATATATTTAATTTCAACATGGGAGCCTTGCTGCCCCGTGAAACATTTCAGTGAACATTGTCCTGGTTTCAAACACCAAGTACCCTCCTGGAAGGTCTTTGGTTGGCTAAGGGGGCTGGCTGTGCCTTCATCCCCTTTACTGCAGGATGCAGTTTTGTTCTGAATAGGGTAGCTCAGTAGCCGAGAACACAGATGATAGTTCCTGTTGGAGGCATCCTGGATAAGCAGCCAGTCAGTTTCCCTCCTAAGGACTTCTGTTCACTCACCCTAGTCACAGAAGGAATTATTCAGATAAACTGGTCAGCATCTTTGTACTCTCATATTGTCTGGCTTGCTGTGGCTTTGTTTTTGTCATTTTACGAATTCCCAATGAGTTGGATCGAAAAGACAGTCGAGGGAGACTGCTGATTGACCCGAAGGGAGCAAGGGAAAGGTGCTGGCCCACTGGGTGGCCCTGAGACGTAATTGATCCGGCTCAGTGGGAATTCAGTGTATCTGCCCCGTGATTGACAATTCTGACCTTTTGTATCCAAGAGCCTTTTTTTTTTTTAACTGTGATCGAAGGCAGATAACGTAAGATTTACCATTTTAGCCATTTTTAGTTGCACAGACAGTTCATTAGTGTTGAGTGCATTCACACTATTGTGCAACCGTCACCACATCTCACCACAAAACTCTTTTCATCCACAAAACCGAAACTGTTTGCATTAAACAAAAACTACCAGTTAGTTCTCCCCTCCCTCAGCGAGGGCTTTCTTGACCTTAAAACCTGTAACTGAACTGAAATAAACTTACTCACTTTCAAGAATAATAAAACTGATATAACAAATATCATCAAAACGCAGAGTTTTTATCGGTAGATTGTGCAAGTGCACAAAGCCCCATCACCCCGTGTCCCCCCCAAGTCCTCATCACAGTTCCACTTGCCTCCTCCGTAGAAGTAAAGGGGGAGCTAATGCTGGGTGTCCTGTTTAAGGAAGAAAATAGGTCCCTTGAGAAACAAAAACTCAGGGGCACCTGGGTGGCTCAGTCGGTTAGGTGTCTGCCTTCACTCAGGTCATGATCTCAGGGTCATGGGATCGAGTCCCACATCAGGCTCCCTGCTTAGCGGGGAGTCTGCTTCTCCCTTTCCCTCTGCCCCTACCCTCTGCTCGAGCTCATGCTCGCTCTGTCTCAAATAATTAAGTAAAAAAAAAAAAAAAAAGAAAGAAAGAAACAAAAACTCAGCATCTGCCTTACTTTACAGTAAGATCAGTGAGGTCTTCCGCTAGGCCTCTTTCCCACTGGGGACCCCAGTCGTTTATACTGTTAAACAAGCAGATGAAGGGTACATGGATGAGTCCTCATTGTTTCCACACAAAAACTAGTGACCAGCTTAAATAGCCCATTTTAATAGGTAGTGCCTATTTATTTTCCAAATAACAGGCACTAGCATCGAACTCTTTCTTCTACTACAAACTGGGTTACAAGGAGATAGTAAAGGGGAAAGTACTAGGATGCAAACATTGTGTTTTAGAAGATCTGATATTGACCTTTTTCTATTTGTAAGGTAAAAACAGCAGCAGACCTGGGCGCCTGGGTGGCTCAGTCAGTTAAGCATCTGCCTTCAGCTCAGTTCATGATCCCAGGGTCCTGGGATCTAGTCCCGCATCAGGCTCCCTCAGTAGTGTGGAGTCTGCTTCTCCCTCTCCCTCTGCCATTCCCCCTGGGGGGAGTGGGGGAAGCCGACTGTATTTTTTCTAGTTAATTCTAATTCAGTGTGACAAAAGAAAAATGAAAACACAGAACTAAAGCTTATTAATCTTTCATCCTAATAGATTAAATATCAAAATAACCATAGTTAAAAGAGGGAAATTTGGGCTCAAAAAGGTAAACTGTTGGTTCTGCATTTTCAGTCAGTACTTAAATGCAACTCAGATATGAAGTGAGATAAAATAATTTGGTTCTGAGGTTACATATTTCATTTCTGTAGTGCTCACTGAAAGGAGGAAACAATGATTCATGGATGAATCCTCTTGCCAAACAGTTTTCAAATATGGGATTGCTGGTAAGTTTTGTTTTCTTATATGTGTAACACAGCCCAGCTTTTACTTTTAGTACAGATGTTAAAACTGCTGCCACATAGAGTACAACATTACAGAGTTAGAAACTGGTTAAACAGTGTTTCTGATTTAAGCAATATTTGTCTTCTATTCTTTTATTCTTAGTGAACTACTCCAGTATTTAATGGTTATGGCTTTTGAGTTTGTAGTCCTTGTAACCTTTTCCTTAGGTGGCTAGAGGAAGAAAGAGCCAAGCCTTAAAACTTGTATAATTTTCCCTGACTACTACTGTACCAGTTTTAATATTACAGTTTTTAAAACGGCAGCAACAGCAAAATAACGAGAGAAAGTATTTGTAATTAATTATATAGGGAATTCTTGGAGGACGTCTTTTTTTTTTTCCTTTCCCTTATCTCTTGGGAGCATCGTGGGGACACCCCGTCCCTGGTTGCCAAAAGACAAATAGCTTGACTTGGCTGCACATTTCCAGATTGATGACTTGACGAGTCACAAGAAGAAGTTGTCATCATTTGGCTGACACTCGTGGAATTTGATCCTGAGCCGACTGGAGCTTGAGGACAGGGTTTTATTTCTCTAAGTGGCTGTTTAGCTATTGCTGTGTCCATAGAATTACTAAAGCTAATTCTGTGTGAAAATTGAATTTGGGAGTATAGACACCAATGGCAATCTAATTAGTCATATCCCGAATGATCTTGTCTTCATCCCTGTGTAAGGTTCACATCAAAGGATCTTGTATGGTGCCCGTCAGACGCCACAGCTCTCATGTAAATAATGCCATTTTTTTTTCTCTGATCCAGACATTGAATTCAAACCTTTAATCCTCCCTCCCTGTTGCTTCTTTTTCAGAGTCAAACTGAAGATAATCCAGGCAGCAAAATGGATTTGTCTGTAGGTGTGTATCACTCCACAAAAAAGAATGGAATGTATTGTTGTTAATGATGCCGCGTTGGATCCCTGCTCAGTTTGAGTTGGGGTGGGTGCTATTCAGCAGACGTGAAGGACTGTCCTACACACTAGGTGGGGGTTGAAAACTCAAACAGCTGCAGGATCCAGGAAAGTCCTGTAAATGAATGGTGTGTGCCAGGTATGAGAAAGTGGGAGTTGGAGGCCACTGGTTACTCTGGGTGCGTATGTACCCATTTACAGGATCTAGGACTCAGCTTTGTCAGAGCTTTCAGTTTACAAGCAAGGCCAGAAATACATACATGGACAACCCGATACTTAAATACTGGAAGCTAATTCAGATTTTAAGAACTGCGGTGTGTGGAGGTGCCTGGATGGCCCAGTGGGTTAAGCCTCTGCCTATGGCTCAGGTCATGATCTCAGGGTCCTGGGATCAAGCCCCACATTGGGCTCCTTCCTCAGTGGGAAGCCTGCTTCTCCCTCCCCACCCCCCACCACCGCCTGCCTCTCTGCCTACTTGTGATCTCTTTCTCTGTCAAATAAATAAATAAAATCTTAAAAAAAAAAAAAAAAAAAAAGAATTGCGGTGTGTGGCCAAACAAAGTATCCTGTGGCCCTGACAGCCTCTGCTCTCAGCTTGCCAGTCCCATCTGCCCTGGGATGTTGCATTATTGACGAGCTCGCCCGCTGCAAGTGGGCCAGATGCGGCATCTGCCCTTCATCTGTGGGGTCGTCCCCATGACCCTGTTGCTCACCTTGAGGAACTAAAAAGAATCAAACCAGGAAGAAAGACAGTCCTGGGTCATAAGGGAGATAGTCTTTGATCTATGATATTTTAAAATCTAAGAATAACAAAAAAGCATGCTTCCAGGAGCACTGATCATGTCAGCGTATGATAGCAAATTTCCAGAGCGGCGAAGAAAATGAGGAATAACCATGGTACTTAATGTGTTCAACTCTGATTTCTAAATTCTAGAGTAACAGCTGTGCCTCTTAGGCCTTTTTATTCCCAATAACTGTTTCACAGCCCCACCTATTTATCTAGCAGATGCTAAAAGGGCAAGAGACAAATTTTCTCCCCCAGGACAATTGAATCTATGAGCAAGTGATATTCATCAAACATGTCAATAACTGGTGGGAATATTTTTTTAGCCAGGTTTTTACCGGGTCGTGTCTGAGTCTCTCTCTCAATCCTCCATTGAAAACAAGCTACAACTGATATGGGTTTTTTAAAAAGGAATAAAAGGGCCCACGTGCGCTCGAGGGAGGGTTCCCCAGCAGCCTGAGCCAGTGAGATCCCTTGTGGGCTACACCCAGCACCTAAGGGACAAGAGTGGGGCTGGTAACTCCTTGTCGTGAGGGAGACTTTGGTTCTTGAAATTTTCACTTCTGTGCTCTTTTTCAGGGAGCCTTCCAGATAAAAAATTTGACGTGGACAAGCGAGCGATGAATCTCGGGGATTTTAATGATATCATGAGGAAGGATCGATCTGGGTTCCGTCCACCTAATTCCAAAGACATGGGAACCACAGATAGTGGGCCTTATTTCGAGAAGGTGAGTCAAATCCTTTGTTTCAGACAATAATTCATGTGAACCACTTGGGTTCCCATTTGTTCTTTTGATAATCAGTTCCAGGAGAAAGCATAGAATTACTGAATTAATTAATGAGCAAAACGCAAACATCACCTGCATTTAAGTGGTGACATAAAAACAGTCACTGTCAGCAGGTGATTAGGCAGAAGCCAGAACCATCTGTCTTTAGTATGTGAAGAAGGTCTGAGTCTTTAGAAATTTTATGAAGTTTGGAAGGGGTGGGGGGATGAATGGTCTGACTTTTTACAGTATGGGAAATGCACACTCAAAACATGTAGAAAAAATTTGAGAGACAAATTTATTCTGAATTCTTTTCTCTGCTGCTGTACAATGAGAAATTAAATTTGGGATCTTGTGCAAACAATCCCTATCTCCTAAGGCCTTGCCTTCCAGCCTCAGAACTTTCTCTTTTGTTATTTCTAAGAGAGTTCCTTTGTTCTTTCTCCATGTCCCTAGTGACCTGTTTTTAGTTACAATGGGATACTGTCCAAATTCTCAACTACCTTATTTAAAGAAGTCGTTTATATCTATTTATTTTGATTTTTATCAAAAATGGGGGAAGTAATTCCTTGGTTGAGAATACTGCTTTGCCATGGCCCGGGCTCTGCGGAAAGCAATGAAAACCAGAAGTTTTACGCTGATGCTGCTGTTCCAGGCAGCAACAGGTTCACAGGAAGATGACTCTGGCTTCTCTTTCAGCAGCCACGTAATCAGTATTAGAAGCATAAAAGTAAAGTATCTGGCAGTTTTTATCCTAGGGCAATGGACAGAATGTGTTACTGATTTAGAGAATAAGAAAAAAAAATCTGTATCAGAGATGATAGATGGTGTCTTTTGGGCCAAGTATAATGACTCTTATCAAATCCAAATTCCATCCTCGTTTATTGCTAATACACTCTAACTCTGTTTGTTCCTAGTGTTTCTCTCTTGTCCCTTCTTGCATTCTGTTGCTTCACTAACCAACACTCATTGTGATTGGCTAACTCCTACTACTTTTCAGCTGACTTTGCCTTTCTCCAATCAAGATGGGTGCCTTGGGGATGAGGCTCCCTGCTCTCCCTTCTCCCCTTCTCCCAGCTACAAGCTGTCTCCCTCTGGTTCCACACTACCCAACGTCAGCCTTGGAGCAATCGGCACAGGGCTCAACCCCCAAAACTTCGCTGCTAGACAAGTAAGGAGGCCTCTCAAATTTACAACTGCTTGGCTGTGGCCTCGCCTTGGCCCTGGTCTGCAGTTCATTGCATCATTTGTCTGTCTTGGGAAATTTGTTGATTACTGAATGCACAGAATGATACTAAGTATAGGCTTTAGATCTCTTAGCCCGCAGAACCCATCTCTCCTCATACTTTCTCAACATGGATTTTATTTAAATCTGTTTCTTTTGTCTTCTCATTTTTGGTCCTAAGTTCACATTTAAGAAGTTAAGTGAGTTCCAAGTTAAGCTAAGTTCCTAAGAACTAGTTTAGGAAAATGTTAAAGAGGCTATGTAGGTATCTTATGTTATCTAACTTAGCAACTATTTGCAATTCTTAACCTTGGATTGAATGGCAAGTGTTTTGTTTTTTTTTCTTTTTTAAGATTTTATTTATTTATTTATTTATTTGACAGACAGAGATCACAAGTAGGCAGAGAGGCAGGCAGAGAGAGAGGAGGAAGCAGGCTCCCTGCCGAGCCGAGAGCCCGATGCGGGGCCCGATCCCAGGACCCCGGGATCATGACCCGAGCCGAAGGCAGAGGCCCCAACCCACTGAGCCACCCAGGTGCCCCGGCAAGTGATATTTTGAAGTCCTTTCACGTTAGTAAAACTTCTACTTAGAAAATAGCAGCAAAGCTAGTAAGCGTAAATACTGGAATGTTACAATATCTTAAATTCTAGTGTCTTTAAGGGTAAAATACGATAATTACCCCGAGAGAGGTAATTTGATAGGAGAGAATGAAGTTTTGGGAAGACTGGACATTGCTCAGACATATTGGCCTGTTTGCTAGGGGCGGGCCTCAGCCCTCCCGAGGGGGCGGAGGGGAGACGAGCACCAAGAGTGAGACTGGCAGGGTAGGCCCCTGGGGCCCCCTCCCCTCCGTGGGCCTGACACAGTGCCACAGGCCTCTGTTACCCCACAGCAGCTCGAGGGTAGTTCTCAGGGAGAAAACCAGGAATTTGGAAACAATTCTGTGACACTGACTCCAGTGATATTTTCCTAGCCACAGTTCTGTGACCACTTACTGTCACAGTGACTCTCACCTCATGATGTCATGGAAGGACATTTAATTTTTAATTGTATCCATTCTGTTTCCACATACTGATTTTCACATACAAGTGAAAGGATATTATAGAACACCTCTCACACCGTAGTCCTCAGTTGCACACAGGTCTTTCATACACTTTAATTATTGCTGTTAGCACATTTTAAAAATGGATCATATGATATCCTCGTGTTCGGTTGGTTATTTCTGGTTTGGGAGTTATGGGTAATTTCTTGTTTTCTTTTTTTATATTTCTAGTGTTTTTCTTAATGCTTCCACAGAGGACATAGACATATTTTGCTTATATAAACAAGCAAGAAATAATTATATCAGTGGTTTGGGGCAGCTCTCTTTTTGGAGTGAAGTATAGAAAATATAAAATAGTCCTAAACTCTTGATTGATGATTACAAACATGCCTACAGGATCATGTGTTTATCAAGAGCCATTAGTATATAATTTTTATTTTATTTTATTATCATTTTTTATGATTTTTATTTATTTAACACAGAGAGAGAGAGAGGGAGAGAGAGAGAGAGAGATGGATCACAAGTAGGCAGAGAGGCACGCAGAGAGAGTGGGGGTAAGCAGGCTCCCTGCAGAGCAGAGAGCCCGATGCGGGGCTCGATCCTAGGACCCTGAGAGCATGACCTGAGCTGAAGGCAGAGGCCCAACCCACTGAGCCACCCACGCGCCCCTGTAATTTTTAATATAATAGACCAGCCAAAGTAGCTGGCACTGGGCTTGAAGAAAAGGTCATTCCTCTTTGGGGTTTTTTTTTATCCTAAAAATGGAATGCTGCAAAGTCCATTGTGAATCCAGTGGGTACGCGTGTCGTGGTTCTTTTATACCATTTTCATTCAGCCTTAATATAGTTCATAATTCATAATTAAAAATTAAAATGGAAGATTTTTATTTTCAAATCACAGATTACCGTCAGCTTGGTAACTTGGTTTATAATTTATATGCCTTTCTATGTTAAACACTACAGCTGAGGCAGCGATCACCATTAAATACTAGGACTCAGGTCAGCATAAAAGCCTTGTATTCAGCAGTGAAGCTCTAGAAATAACCAGATAAGCTGCCGTGAACATACATATAAGCATTGGATGACCATTTTCCTAATTTCTAAATACAGTCTTAAAAAACTATGTATGATTGCCACTAGCCATGTTATCCCAAGCCAAGAAAACAAATGGCAGTGCCAAGGCTCCATATTTAAACAGAAAGAAGGTGTTTTGGATAGACCGCTATTGACTCATCTGTACTGTTAACCGTATCAGACGTATCACAGGGCTTGATACGGCTTTAGAGACACTTGATAAAGCAAACTTAAAACCTCTGGGCAGTGGGCAGGGGGTGGCACCTGTCCACTGGGAATGCGCAAATAGGGCCTGATTTTACAAAAACGAAAAAAGGCAAATTCCTTCTAATATTTCTTACCAAAAGAGGGGTTGGAATGTAAAGCAGTTTTGGACTTTTTAAAACATGGATTCTGACAAGGACTGCAGCTACCAGAAATCCCACCATCTGAGGACCCAACCATGAATAATTCAATCTGATAACAAGGTCATTACTTTTATAGTAAAGTGTGAGAATGATCTTAGCAGAATTTTCTCAGTGAAACAGATGTTTCCCATGTTCTTGAGAATGATCAGTAGGTAAGCTACCAGCTACCACGATCTTGGAAAAATTAGAGCCAAACCATGTCACCTTAGAGTGACAGTTTGATTAGTAAGGCAGGGGAAGTGGTGACATTACAACTTGTAGAATTAAAGGTCTTTTCATGTTTAAACAGTCTTTGGGGAGATTGGAAATTCATGATGGATCTCTGATTTTCTTTTGTGAGATATACACAGATTTTGATTGCCTTTTCTACTTTATGTTCATAGCCATTTTTATTTTCAGTGCTTTTAAGTTCATTAATTTCCTGGTAGCAGTCCCTTAATCTATCTTGAATCATTAAGCCATTGAAATATCTTTAGTGTTCTAGAACTTAGTGGTGCTGTTACAAAATTCCTTCTTAAAATTACCTTATTCCCCACTGTGCCAAGGATAAGACGGTGACTTCAGTTCAGAATACACATACTTGTATTACAGTGGAAGGGCTGTCTTCACCAAAGATACTCAGTGGGATGTTGTCAAGTATATGGAATTGGTGGGTCATGACATTTGCATCCTATAGACTAGCCCTTTATTGATTTCTGGGAGTACAGAGAGGGAAGTTTTAAGCTGGTGGTGGACAGACAGAATGGAAAATTAATGTGACCTGCTCATGGGGTCCATCAAAGAGTGTTTAATGTGTTTTCAGAACATAGAGGTGGGCTTAGTTAATTTGAATGTGAAATAAGGAAGAAGGTTCGGGGAAAACTTTCTTTGTGAGGATGACCTCTGAGCTGGGCCTCAAAGAGGCCAAGTGAAGATGGTGTAGAAGCTTTCCTCAGACAGAGGGAACAGTGTCAAGTTCTTCGCTGAAGGGCTTTTTCTCGCTTGAAACAAGTCAGAACAGAAGGGCCATCTTATAACCCAGTTTTGTGTAGCTCTTTGATTGGAATAGTCTAGAAGTACTCCAGTGAGTTGATGCTCCGGGAATCAGGGAATTAAGCTTATTTTTAACCAGACTAATGTTCATACATTGGAATGAGAGGTTACAGGTGAGTAACGGGTTTTTTGGTGTCCCAGTAATGGTTTTTCACCTTTTCCCTTTTCTGCCTTTTTTTTTCTTTTTCTCTTTCTTTTTTTTAAAAACCTCACTCTTGATTTAGATTTTCTCATCTAGCAAAGAAGGGATCAAGCAGACCCAAGACAGGGAAGGGTGTTCAGATCTCAAGTTGGGTTCTCATGGGGCTGGACTACAGTTTGGTGGCACTGATTCCATGATTGACCTAATCAATTCAGAGACATTAATGTCCTAGTGTTGTTTTAAAGTTGATACTATTCAGATGGCTGCATTGTACTCAGGTGCCTTTTCAAGATGGAGCTCAGATTATTGGACTTGAAAATAAATTTGGTAAACTCAATCTTAAAAAAAAAAGAAAAGAAAAAGAGCAGTTGAAATAAACACTATATTGCCTATACCTTTCAATTACAAAAAAAATTTGTGCATTTTTTTTTTAACGTTTGACCAAATTTAATCCTTCTGGTTGTAGAGTGCATCCGACTGCAGGGGTGGTGGTGCTGTGTGCATGATTTGATTTGAATAATTTCCCCCAAACATTCCAAGACCAGGAAATTTTTAGTTAGAAAATTCTGTGATTCCATGGAACACAGGCTGTGATTCTTCTGAGGGATAGAAAACCAGAACTGTTTCTTTTTTGCATTTTCTTACATTAACAAAAAGCCTTACTGTTGCCGTTCGTTTACAGGGTGGCAATCATGGTTTGTTTGGAAATAGCACAGCACAATCGAGAGGTATGCACACACCGGTGCAGCCACTAAGTTCTTCTCCTAATCTCCGGGCGCAAGTGCCTCCGCAGTTTATTTCCCCCCAGGTAAGCAATTTTGTGTTTCCACAGTTCAGTAGTAAAGCCTATCCAGGTGGTTATCAGTCACCAACAGGCAGGTTTTATGGGCATAAAAGGAATAATAGTTACCTAAATGTCTAAAATGTAAAAAATCCAGATCAAGATTTGGGGGAAAAAAAAAAAAAAAAAAAAAAAACAAGCACATGCAGGGGGAGGGGCAGGAGAACCAGGCTCCACACTGCGCAGGGAGCCCGACTTGGGTCTGGATCCCAGGACCCTGAGATCATGACCTGAGCCTAAGGCAGACGCTTAGCTGACGGAACTGCCCAGGTCAAGCCACCAGATCAAGATTTTTAGAAAAAATGTCAAACTCAGTTCTTTAATGTATCATACATACAAAGATGTTTTTGCTTGAAAACCATTCTGATTATATTCCTTTTAGATGTCTCTATATTTTTCTAATGCTGCATTTGTTATTTTCTTTGCGTGCAAATAAAACTACTTTGTAAATCCCGATGTGTCAACACTCTGAAGTCAGTTGCCCTTGAGGATCCACCAGCACAGAAGCGGGAGAATAGCCAGGCTCTGGGTTACTCTGAGAAATTTTGAGGAGATAGATGTTGAAGTACTAACTAGGTGCTCTGGAATGGGGTTTGGAACAAATGAAATGGCAGAGACTTACTCTTGGAGCATCTCTGTGTTGTGGGGTATAGTCTTTGGGGAAACCTTTTAGGTCCGTTTCTTAGTAGGAGATGCGCCGTGAGTTGTTGGCAAGGTACGGGGAGAGGTTTGTGCCACAAACTGTCCCTCATACCTCTTTGTGAGAAAATGGGTCTGAGGAGCAGTATAAAAGCTATGAGTCCGTGTAAGGATTCAGCAAGTGACTTAGTCTCCTTAGAATGTCACTTCAGGGGCGCCTGGGTGGCTCAGTGGGTTGGGCCACTGCCTTCGGCTCGGGTTATGATCTCAGAGTCCTGGGATCGGGCCCCGCATCGGGCTCTCTGCTCTCTCGGGGAGCCTGCTTCCTCCTCTCTCTCTGCCTGCCTCTCTGCCTGCTTGTGATCTCTCTGTCAAATAAAAATTAAAAAAATTTAAAAAAAAATCTTTAGAATGTCACTTCAGTGAACTAAGATAAAGAGCTCTGACTCTGTCCCATCCTCTAGAAGGGGTTGGGACACTTACTAGGTCCAACCATCAGGTTATGAAGGGTCGGGTTTTGTTGCTGTTTTGTTTTTGAAATATCTTGTAAGACTTAGGCTTAAAATATTTATTTGAAACCATATCCTATAGATTTCAGATTCTGTGTTTGACATTAGGTCTGTAACTATCTTAGCAGGAGAGGAAATGTTCATCACGTCACCCTCCCGTCTCCATGGTCCTGTGCCAGGGGTCTGGGAGTCCTCTTGGTGTCTCTCCTTCCTCGCCCCTGTCTCTAAGTCCTGGTCATCCTCCAGGCCCCAGGTAGCCGTCTGTCCTCTAGACAGAGCTGCTCCCAACTTTCCCAGTGCTCCACGGTCACTGTGTCTTCCTGACTCCCAGCACACCCTCCAACATGCCTGGTGTCAGGCCACAGTCCTGCGGTTATCAGATGTCTGCGGTATGCCCAGTGGTGGTGTTGGCCTTGCACAGACGAAGAAACTGCCATCTCCTGTCATACCCTCCTGGAGTTGGTGGGGGTGATGGCAGAACAGTCAGCAAATAGGCACCATGATCAATGTTACATAGAAATGTTCAGCGCAGTTTGGGAGTTGGGTGAGACCTCGCACTAGGAGTGGCATTTAAGCTGGGTCTTGAAGAGTGAGTCCAAGTTTGCTGAGCACCACCGGGGTAAAGGTGACTTCTAAGCAGTAGGAACAGCTTGGACAAGGAGTAGTCATATCTGGAAGAACACGGTATATTTGGGAAAATGCAGTCGATTTGAATAGTTAGGTTGAGGGGCGTCTGGGTGGCTCAGTGGGTTAAGGCTTCTGCCTTCAGCTCGGGTCATGATCCCAGGACCCTGGGATCAAGCCCCACGTCAGGCTGTCTGATCAGCAGGGAGCCTGCTTCCTCTTCTCTCTCTCTCTCTGCCTGCCTCTCTGCCTACTTGGGATCTCTCTCTCTCTCTCTCTCTGTCAAATAAATAAAATCTTTAAAAAAAAAAAAAAGAATAGGGGCGCCTGGGTGGCTTAGTGGGTTAAGCCGCTGCCTTCGGCTCAGGTCATGATCTTAAGGTCCTGGGATCGAGTTCCGCATCGGGCTCTCTGCTCAGCAGGGAGCCTGCTTCCCTCTCTCTCTCTCTCTCTGCCTGCCTCTCCGTCTACTTGTGATCTCTCTCTGTCAAATAAATAAAATCTTTAAAAAAAAAAAAATAGGTTGAGGCAGTTCCATGGTATAACAGTGAGCACTCTGGACTCTGAATAGTTAGGTTGAGCTTGTTGAAGCACACAGAAGTGGTCTGCAGTGGAAGAGGAAAAAACAAGTCAGGAAGTTCGGCACTGATTTCAGAAAAGCTTTGTTTGCTAAGGAGTTTGGACTTTGTTCCTTGGAACCATTATCTGGGTTGCTACTTAAAAATACAGTTCCCAGGTCTCTCCCAATCTACTGAGACAGAATCTTGGGAGAATCACCCCCTGGTAATCTTTTTTTTTTTTTTTTTTTAAGATTTTATTTATTTATTTGAGAGAGAGACAGTGAGAGAGAGCATGAGCGAGGAGAAGGTCAGAGAGAGAAGCAGACTCCCCGTGGAGCTGGGAGCCTGATGCGGGACTCGATCCCGGGACTCCAGGATCATGACCCGAGCCGAAGGCAGTCGTCCAACCAACTGAGCCACCCAGGCGTCCCCCCACCCGGTGATTTTTATCTGCACCCTAAAGTTTAGTTGCTGTTGCCATAGATACTGCAGCATTGGGCAAGATTTTTCAGCTGAGTGGCAATGCAGGGAAACTTACGTTTTAGAAAATAACATTGATGGAGATGGAGAGGACATGTTTGAATGGCAGACATACTAGAGCGAAGGACTCCAGGTAACGTGGTGGCAGCAAGATGGTGTGATTAAGATCGTGTGAAGGTGGGGCGCCTGGGTGGCTCAGTGGGTTAAAGCCTCTGCCTTCGGCTCAGGTCATGATCCCAGGGTCCTGGGATCGAGCCCCGCATCGGGCTCTCTGCTCTGCAGGGAGCCTGCTTCCTCCTCTCTCTCTCTCTGCCTGCCTCTCTGCCTACTTGTGATCTCTCTCTGTCAAATAAATAATAAATAAAATCTTTAAAAAAAAAAAAAAAAAGATCGTGTGAAGGTCACAGATGACCTTCATGCTGTGGAATGTCGTGGTCTGTTCTCCAGTCTCCTTTATTAGCGTATCAGCCGCATCTGACATAGGATCGCGCCCTCCCTTCAGAAACCTTTCATTCATTTGGCTTTGGGACACCTTGTACAGTGGTTCTCCACCTGCCTTTCCTTGTCCATCTCCTTTGCAAGTTCCTCCTTATCTCCCCAGCATGAAACATCAGAGAGCCCCAGTCTGAGTCCTCCAGCCTTTTCTCACCACCTGCAGCCACTGCTGAGTGATTTTGCCCCATGGGTGACTCTTAAATACTCTTAAAGACTATCTTCAGGGGCGCCTGGGTGGCTCAGTGGGTTAGGGCCTCTGCCTTCGGCTCAGGTCATGATCCCAGGACCCTGGGATCAAGCCCCACGTCAGGCTGTCTGCTCTGCAGGGAGCCTGCTTCCTCTTCTCTCTATCTCTGCCTACTTGTGATCTCTGTCAAATAAATAAATAAAATCTTTCAAAAAAAGAAAAAAAAAAAAAAGACTGTCTTCAGCCCAGATCTCTCTTTCTCAATTCCACGGACCTCTGGGCATCTCTATTAGGAGGTCTTACAGGCACTTCAAGTCAGCGTGTCCAAAACAGAACGTGTGATTCCATCCCATACTCCCTTCTTTTTTTTTTTTTATTTTTTTAAGAAATATTTGTCTTTTTCTTAGGGTTTTTTGTTGTTGTTGTTGTTTTGTTTTTTTGTTTTTTTTTTTTTAATTTATTTGAGAGACAGAGATCACAAGTAGGCAGAGAGTCAGGCGGGGGAGAGGGGAGCAGGCTCCCCGCTAAGCGGAGAGTCCGATGCGGGGCTCAATCCCAGGACCCTGGGATCATGACCTGAGCTGAAGGCAGAAGCTTTAACCCACTGAGCCACCCAGGCAGCCTCCCATACTCCCTTCTAAAACATCCTCTCCCTCCGGGTCCGTGGCGCTCCCATCCTCCAGGTGCTCAGGCCACAGTCCTCGGAGCTGGTGCAGAGTCCCCTGAGCTCACATTCAGTCCACCAACAAATCCCCCTTCAGAGCTCTGTCCCAAATCTGTTTCCTACCACCTCTGCTAACAGGACCCATGGCAGGTGACCACTGTTTCCCTCCCAGAAGTGGCCTCCTGATTGGTCCCGCCCTGCCTGCCTCCAGTGTCTTCTCCACCCAGCATTCTGGTAATCCTCAAAAACTACATGGTTCAGGGTGGCCCACCGCCACCTGAACCCTTGAAATGTGACCAGCAGGTGGAAGAACTGAAATTTTAATTGATTTAAACTTAAATAGCCACACCTGGTCGGTGGCTACTGAACGAACATTCTAGATGCATCACGGGAAGTTAAGGGTAAATCATGTTACCACTTTATCCTCTCACGGCTCCCTCTCTCCCCAGCTCTTTACTGTGGGCTTCAGTGCTCATGGTGACCTCCCCACCCCAGACACCTGCCACTCTCCCTCCCATTAGCTCTGGCCTGTCTAGTCATCGTGCCCTAGGGCACCAGGTGTGTTCTGGAATGCTGTTCTCGCAGATTGCCACGGGGCTCCATCCGTACCGAGGCGCCTTCCTGGAGAGGCTCTCCCAGGCCGGTCTGTGGACCGTACAGCCCACCGCGGTCGCTCTCCCCACCCGCAGGCGTGTGCTGAGCTTCACAGTGGCCGAGTCTGTGTCTGCCTTTGTTCACTGCTGGATCCTGAAATCCACGACTGCGCAGGGCACGTATTTTGAGTAAATACATGTCGAGTCATGGGAAGATGCATTTCAGAATGATTAGGAAGTGGAATTGTTCAGGAAAGCACAGTTCACTTAGTCTGAGAGACCTAAGGCTGCCAGTCTCTGTATGACCTATGATCTGCTCGGTGTGGGGAAGTATTTGTGTTCCCATTTTCGAGATTTGTTCATTTAGCAAAACGTGGTTAATGTTTATTTGATGCATAATGGGGGCAGAATATTAAACGGTAGAAACCTCAGTTTTTTTCCTCACATTTCCATATCTTTTTTTTTTTTTAAGATTTTATGTATTTATTTGACAGATCACAAGTAGGCAGAGAGGCAGGCGGGGGAGGGGGGAGGCAGGCTCCCTGCTGAGCAGAGAGCCCCATGCGGGGCTTGATCCCAGGACCCTGGGATCATGACCTGAGCTGAAGGCAGAGGCTTAACCCACTGAGCCACCCAGGCACCCCTTACATTTCCATTTCTTAAAAAAAAAAAAGCAGTTGGGTAGCTCTATTTTTTATTTATTTATATATATATTTTTTAAGTAAAGACAGTATAATAACCACACTGAAAGTTTGGATAACAGGAAAAAAAAAAATTCTTCCAGGAACCCCCGACCCAGCTGCAGTGACAGGGATTATTTTTACAAAATCCCCTATTCAGACCATTCGTATACTGGCATGGTTTTCACATAATGACATTTGTGGTCACTGTATCCTGCTGTTTCTGTTAACTTTGGGTCATACCTGGTATTTTCCCTGTTACAACATAGTTTTCTATCAATCATTTGTAACGAAGAAGGCATAATATTCAATTGGGTAAATTTACTTTTATTTCCTGAAACATTGTCGTCCCCATTATTGGATATTAAATTTTTTCTAATTTTTCACTGTTACAAATAATGCAATAGAGAAACCCTTATCCGTAGATCTCTTTTTTAAAATATCTTATTTGTTTATTTATTTATTTGGGAGGGAGAGAAAGCATGCATAGGAACAGGGGGGAGGAATAGAGGGAAAGGGAGAAGCAGACAGTCTGCTGAACAGGGAGCCCAGTGGGACTCGATCCCGGGACCCCAAGGTCATGACCTGAGCCAAAGGCAGATGTTTAACCAACTGAGCCACCCAGGCGTCCCATCCATAGATCTTTTATGCAGCCTTATACATTGATCTTTGCCCATGTTATTTCCAACTTCAGTTACCCAGAATGAAATGTATGGGTCAAAAGACATGAACACTTAAATTTTTTAATGTATAATATCAAATTTTACATCCATTTTAACTGTCTTATCAGGGCAGTCCATATATAATGTGAACCTGGAAAGGAGACATTGAAACTCACCGTTAAGATTTGCTGCAGGTGTTCCAGGTCTTGGGTTTCTACCTTGCCTCTTTCCTCCTGTTACTCAAATATTCCGAAAGTAACATATTCTACCAGGCTCTTGTCTTGCTTTAAATTGCTGTCATTTTGCACCTGCAGTGCTTCGGTAAATGCCATATTGATTCCAACTAGATCTGCCCTTTCTCCAGCTCAGCTGGAGATTGAAGGGCTTTTAAGCCAGAATAATTAAATCCCTGCTACGGGAATGTGCAAACCTGCACTTTAATTACTCTGCAACCCAGGCATGAATAGCCATTTGCCAGGAGCCTAGTGGTGCTTCTCTCTGGTCCTTTTGTATTCATTGGGGAAGAACAGTGTTTAGTCTGGGGAAGGGAAAAGTTGGGCAAAGCTAGACAGGAAGTCCTAGAAGGTAACCTTTCTAGTCTTTATGACTGTCAGTTTATGGCACATTGGAGTTGCTGGCCTCCAAATTAAATTTAAAGAATAAAACACCTTGGGGTGCCTGGGTGGCTCAGTGGGTTAAGGCCTCTGCCTTCGGCTCCGGTCATGATCTCGGGGTCCTGGGATTGAGCCCCACATTGCATCAGGCTCTCTGCTCAGCAGGGAGCCTGCTTCCCTCTCTCTCTCTCTCTTCCTGCCTCCCTGCCTGCTTTGTGATCTGTCAAATAAATAAATAAAATCTTTTTAAAAAAAAAAAAGAATAAAACACCTTGTGTTAGCATTTTTTTTACAATTCTTTCCATATCTATCTTTAAACAGTATAGTTTGACTTAGACTTTTTTTTGCGTTTTATGTAACAAAAACATGCAGTATGTAGCCTTCTCTTCTTTCACTTGACAGTGCTTCTGAGATTTCCCCATGTTGATTTGGGCAATTTGGTTCATATAGTACTCTGTTACATGAATATACCATCGGTTATTTATCCCTTCCACTACCAGTAGACATTTGGGTCGTTTCCAGATTTCTGCTATTACGAGCAGTGCTGCTATGAATATTCCTATATTTGTCTCCTAGGACGAATTTGTTTCCTAGGGTACTGCTGGATCACACACATGTTTTACTTTGAATGGTGGTTTCTTTAGCTAATTTCAAGGGATAGGAATATTGGAGGTGGGTGGGAAGCATGGGCTCTTGGCAAACCATGGCATACGTTCTCAAGACTGAAGAGAAATGGGTTGATCGGGAGACTAGCTAATTTGTTCAGTAGAGCTTTTAAAACCAACAGAGAAGTGGGAAGAAAGGAAGGCTCTGACAATGGCTGTTTCTTTGAGAGGTTGGCAGATTGGAAAACAAAATAAGCAGAATAGATTTCCCATGAATCATAGAGTCCTTTCCCTTCAAAAAGGAAATGAGAAACAATGCTGATGGCCTGGGAGCAGCAATGTCCCATAGAAATAGCGCACAAACCACATAATGTAACGTAAGGTTTTTGGTATCCACATTTAATAAGATAAAAAGAAACAGGGGGGCACCTGGGTGGCTCAGTGGGTTAAATCCTCTGCCTTCGGCTCAGGTCATGATCCCAGGGTCCTGGGATCGAGCCCCGCATCAGGCTCTCTGCTCCTCCGGGAGCCTGCTTCCTTCTCTCTCTCTGCCTGCCTCTCTGACTACTTGTGATTCTGTCTAAAAAAAATAATAATAAATAAATGAATAAAATCTTAAAAAAAGAAAAGAAACAGGTAAAATTCCACTTAATTTTATATATATATATATATATTCTTTCTTTTTTAAGATTTTTTTTTTTTAATTTATTTATTTGACAGACAGGGATCACAGAGAGGCAGGCAGAGAGAGAGAGGGAGGAAGCAGGCTCCCTGCTGAGGACAGAGCCCAACTCTGCGCTCCATCCCAGGACCCCAGGACCATGACCTGAGCCGAAGGCAGAGGCCTTAACCCACTGAGCCACCCAGACTCTCCAACATATATATATATTCTTTAACCCAGTATAGCTACATTACCATTTCAACCTGCAATCGGTGCTTAAAGGTTATTATTGATATGTTTACTTTTTTATTTTAATATTAAGCCTGTCGTGCTGGCTGTAAAATCGGTGTGGAAGCACAGTGCACAGGAGTGGTGTGCACACGCTGAGCTCACATTTGCTAGGCCTCCAGCTGTTAACACAGAAAATCCAACAAGCGTTCCCATTGGTTGGCAACCCTCAGCATCTCGTAGAGAGTAGAGAGGAAACAGCTGGGAGAACTGTTACTTTAACCCAAAATACTTCCCAAAATGACAGCATTGATAGGCTAAGTGAAAGTGGCTGAGATCTTGGAAGAAAACGAGTTGGTGAGCCCGGACAGGAAACATGACTTCAGACGTTTCTAGACTAGAAAGTCTGAAAGGAAAGGTGGGCAGGTATTCTTGAAACTGGTAGAGACGGGGACTCAGAAGCACCAATTTAACTCGGTTATGCTAAAGAAAGATCCAGTGGAAAGACCCAGTGGGTCTTCTGGTGAGAGCTTTCTGATGACTCAGATTTTATTTATTTTTTTTTTTTTAAGATTTTTATCTATTTATTTGACACAGAGAAATCACAGGTAGGCAGAGAGAGCTCCCCGCCGAGCAGAGAGCGATGCGGGGCTCGATCCCAGGACCCTGAGACCATGACCTGAGCCGAAGGCAGAGGCCTAACCCTCTGAGCCACCCAGGCGCCCCTGACTCAGATTTTAAAGGGGTATTTTCAAAAGATGGAAAGTAAGGGTAGCAAGCAGGGATGAATATGTGTAAGAGTTGTGTTGGGGGGTTGCACCATAAACAGACTTGCAAAACAGCAGGCATATTGGAAGAGCTTTTAGCGTTCGGTTTGGTGTGGTTCTGGTGACTGGGAAAAGAATCCCTGCTTTGGACTACTTTGTATTTGTATTAAATGATTAAATAAAAATTAAATTAAGTGAAAATAAAGTTTTTACCGCTTTTGTCTTCTCCATTAAGAACAAAGATGTTCGGGGCGCCTGGGTGGCTCAGTGGGTTAGGCCGCTGCCTTCGGCTCGGGTCATGATCCCAGGTCCTGGGTTCGAGCCCCGCATCGGGCTTTCTGCTCAGCAGGGAGCCTGCTTCCTCCTCTCTCTCTGCCTGCCTCTCTGCCTACTTGTGATTTCTCTCTGTCAAAAAAATAAAATCTTTAAAAAAAAAAAAAAGAACAAAGATGTTCAACCAAAAGGGTTAAGACAAATTAAATCCTACAACAGAGAGAGAATTTGTGAAAAGAATTGCTGAGCCCTTCTATGATCTTGGAGGAAGTCTGAGGATCTTCAAGGGGAGTTTAATAATGACAACTCCTCTTTCTTGCACAAATCCTGAATTTTTAAGACAAGATGAAGGTATATGGGGCCAAAATATCCCCTTTACCACTGAGAAAGCTGATCTTGGAGTATGTGAGCTTCCTAATCCTGAATTACAAACTTAGACAGTAGTAACTGGAAGAGGGCAACCCTCCCTATAGGTTTACTGCCAACAAGAAAGGGCAGGATGCCCGGAGTGTGATGAGCAAGGTGAGTCCCCCTCCCCAACAAGGAAGTGAGGAGAATGGGGACGTTTTTAAAATAATTTTTGAAACAGTAAGGGAAGTGGCTTAGACTGATGAACTTGGTGCCAATTCTAGGCAAGATTCTAGACTAGATATCAAAAATATGGCTTTTTGAACGTCTGTGATAGGAAATCAAGAATCATAAATTTACTAATAAGTCTTAACTGATTTTCTTTATTAATCAGTTAAAAAATCGCAGATTATAAGAATGATAGAGTTGTTGTCAAAATCCTTATTTTGACAAGCCATTTGACAAGCTGTCTCTTTGTTTTAGATAAGATGTATAAATGTAAGTTAAGTGCTGAAACAGTTGTGTGGATTAGTAAATGATTGACTATTCCCAGCCCGATCACTTTCAGTTGGAAAGAAGTTTTTACTGACATGCTACTAGATTATCTTAAGCTCTGTCACGTTCAAGATTCCCACCAACGACCAGATAGGGAAACACAAACTGGGAATAAGTGGAATAATAGGTTAGAAAAGAATTCGGTGGAGTGACTGTTAATAAGTTAAAATACCATATTCACGGGGTACCTGGCTGGCTTATTACGGGAAGCGTGCAACTCTTGATCTCAGGGTTATGAGTTCCAGCCCCACACTGACTGTAGAGATTACATTAAAAAAAATTTTAGGCAACTGAGTGGCTCAGTCAATTAACTGTCTGCCTTTGACTCAGGTCATGATCCCAGAGTCCTGGGATTGAGCCCCACATGGGGCTCCCTGCTCAGCAGAGAGCCTGCTTCTCCCTCTCCCTCTGTTGCTCCCCCTGCTTGTGCTCTCTCACTCTCTTTCTCTGTCAAATAAATTTTTTTAAAAATATTTTATTTAAATCTGGTGCGCCTGGATGGCTCAGGTCATGATCTTAGGGTTGTGAGATCAAGCCCCACGTCAGCCTCTGCACTAGTTGTGGAGCCTGCTTACAATTCTCTCTCTGGGATGCTTGGGTGGCTCAGTTGGTTAAGAGTCTGCCTTTAGCTCAGGTCATGATCCCAGGGTCCTGGAATTGAACCCCACATTGAGCTCCTTGCTCAGCAGGGAGCCTGCTTCTCCCTCTGCCTCTTCTTCCCCTGCTTGTTCTTTCTCTCTCTTTATCTCTCTCAATATCTGACAAATAAATAAAATCATTTTAAAAAATTCTCTCCCTCTCCTCCTTGTACTCACTCACTCTCCAAAAGGGAAAAAAAAAAAAACTTTTCTTAAAAATTAAGTCTTGGGGCACCTGGGTGGCTCAGTGGGTTGGGCCTCTGCCTTCAGCTCCGGTCGTGGTCTCGGGGTCCTGGGATCGAGCCCCGCGTCTGGCTCTCTGCTCTGCGGGGAGCCTGCTTCTCTGCCTACTTGTGATTTCACTCTCTATCAAATAAATAAAAAGGAAAAAGTTGAAAAAAAAATTAAGTCTTAAAAAAATAAAATACTTATTTAATAGGTATTTATCAAGCATCTACTATATGCCATATACATAAAGATAAGATCCTAAGATCAAAACATAAATTAGTACAATTCAACCTGCTTAAATATTACATAGGAGAGCAAAACCTAAAAATATTACGATTTTAATTGACAGTAAGTTTAGTGTATGATTGGGAGTTAGGGTGCAATCATCATAGAAACGGAGATCTCAGGCGTTGTTAAATAGAAGTCTGGCTTTTAACCGAACGGTTAGTGATGGCCATGTCTACTTGGTACTCGACTGCTCTAGAAAATGACTCTCTGTCTTGGGCTGTGCATTGAGAATTGGATGAGATACGCATGAAAGAATTCCTCATGTTTAGTCTGAAGATGAGACACAAAGAGCTATAATCGTCTCTCGACATTTGGAGAGCCGTCCCTGTGGAAGGATACGAGCATTTATGAAGTGCAGTTCTAAGCCTTTGATGTGGATTAACTCATAACATCCTCAATCACCAGAGTTAATATTATTATTCTAATTTTGGAGATAAGGAAAATGATGCTCAGAAGGGCTAAGAGTCACACACCTTAGCAATGGGAGCCTGTGCAGTCCGCCTGCAGCCCTAACACGTGACCAGTGTGTCGCCCCCCCACCATGGAAGGTTCATTATGTTCTCTGTGGCACCAGCTGATTCAGTAGGTTCAGAGAACGAAAGTGCAGGGAAACTCACTTCAGCTCCGTGCAAACATCTTAGACCAGCAGTCTGAAGGTGCAAGGGAGTCTTTTCTCTGTCCCTGAGGGTTCTGCAGCCCAGCCTAGCTCACTCCTGAAGACCGTGGAGAAGGAGCAGGTTGAGTCATCTGACCTGTTAGGCTCCTTCACTCTGCCTCTCTGTGCCTCCCAATGTTTGGTGTGAGAAGTCATGAATTGAAACTCCAGTGTCTCTTACCTACAGGCTAATGTATATTCCTTATGTGTATAACAGAAATACTTTTAAGCATTTATTACTTTTGTGAAGTTTGATATACTTTTTTTCCGTTTCCAGTAACAATTTCTCAGGTAAAAGTCGTATTGTCATTAAAACTTTTTGTCTTGGGCGCCTGGGTGGCTCAGTGGGTTAAGCCGCTGCCTTCGGCTCAGGTCATGATCTTGGAGTCCTGGGATCGAGCCCCGCATTGGGCTCTCTGCTCAGCAGGGAGCCTGCTTCCTCCTCTCTCTCTGCCTGCCTCTCTGCCTGCTTGTGATCTCTCTGTCAAATAAATAAATAAAATCTTTATTAAAAAAAAAAAAAAACTTTTTGTCTTGCCGAAGTCTTCCTGATTGTAAGTTCATAATTTTTTTTTGTAGAAAAATTGAAAAACCTAAATAGAGAATTTAAAAGCTCTTTTTCTTAAAAAAAGAAAAAAAGATTTTTATCTTGGGCTGACTGGTGGCTCAGTCGGTTAAGCATCTGCCTTCTGCTCAGGTCATGTCCTGGGATCCTGGGTCAAGCCCTGCTCAGCAGGGAGTCTGCTTTTCCCTCTCCCTCATCCTGCTACTCCCTCTGCTTGTGCTCTCTCTGTGTCTGTCAGATGAATAAATAAAATCTCCTTAAAAAATTTAAAAGCAAAATAAAAAGATTTTATCTTTAGGTACTCTACTCCCAATGTGGGGCTCGAACTTAGAACCCCCAAGATCAGGAGTTGCACACTCCACTGACTGAGCCAGCCAGTTGCCCCTAAAATTAGCTCTTAACTATCTCACCACTCAGAGATAACCATTGTTAACACTTTAGTGTATTTCTCCTGATCATTTAATATTTTTCACAAATACTTGTCAAGGAAAATCGTGAGTGCTTGTTTTAGACCTATTAAGACCTTCTTACGGGCGGGGGGGGGAATGTTTTATTTTGGTAAGTTCTAAAAAATGCATCTTTTTTTTCTTGTTAGGTTTCTGCCTCAATGCTCAAGCAGTTTCCCAACAGTGGCCTGAACCCAGGTCTTTTCAATGTGGGGCCCCAGTTATCTCCTCAACAAATTGCCATGCTGAGCCAGCTTCCACAAATTCCCCAGTTTCAGTTGGTGAGTAGCAGATTTTCCTCCTATAGCTTAAAAAAAAAAAAAGGCTATTTGCTTTTTTTTCCCCCTTTAACTTTGATTTGCTTCGTTTTATGCATGTTTAAGGGTCATATGAACTCAACTAGAAGTAGATGTGCCCAGTAGACCAGGAACAGGAAGGTCCTTCCCTCCTAAGCGCTTGATTCAGCCCCTGTGCTTTGGTGCACAGCTCACTGGGGTGTCTTAGTAAGTCGAGCTCAGGAAACTTTGCTCCTCTCTCCCCTCCCCTGTTTTGTAGGCATGTCAGCTTCTCCTGCAGCAGCAGCAGCAGCAGCAGTTGCTACAGAACCAGAGGAAGCTTTCTCAAGCCGTGCGCCAGCAGCAAGAGCAGCAGGTAGGCAGGGTTGGCAGGGTCCCTCTAGTGCTCTGTGTGAGGACTGCAGCTCGGCGCCTCTGAGAGCCCAGCACCAGCCACCTGCGGTCTCTGCTGGGAGGGTCGGGGTGCTGGCTTCTCATGTGTCCCTTTTCCCTCCGGTTCCCCCTCACTCTGGCCTCCTGGCCTCCAGCTGGCTCGGATGGTGAGCGCGCTCCAGCAGCAGCAGCAGCAGCAGCAGCAGCAGAGACAGCCTGGCATGAAGCACTCGCCCTCTCATCCCGTTGGGCCCAAGCCACATCTGGACAACATGGTACCCAACGCTCTGAATGTGGGGCTCCCAGACCTTCAAACCAAAGGGCCAATACCTGGATATGGTTCTGGTAAGTGGTCAGTAGTGCAGATCACCTTTAACAAAATCCGCCAGTCACGCGCTGAGCCTCTGGTGGAGCTCGGTCCTCCTTAACCCCTGTTTGCTCAGGAGCCACACGAGAGAGAGGATTCTCATCCTGGCCTTACAGCCGATAGCCTAGAGTTCTGATGGTGGTTGAAAGCTGACCACACGATGAGTAAATCTCAGAGCTGTGCTTCCGACTTCTCTGGGTCCAAGGGGGTCTTTTACTATTTTCAAATGGCAACCTGCTCTTCTGCCATCAGGAATTTTTTTTTTTTTTTTTAAGATATTATTTATTTATTTGACGGAGAGAGAGCACAAGTAAGCAGAGCGGCAGACAGAGGGAGAGAGAACCAGGCTCTCTGCTGAGCAGGGATCCCAATGCGGGGCTCGATCCCAGGACCCTGGGATCATGACCTGAGCCGGAGGCATACATTTAACCAACTTAGCCACCCAGGCGCCCCTGCCACTGGGAATTTTTGAAAGCCAGTTGAAACGTTTGTTTGCGCTGTGAGTGCCACACGCATCTGAAGTTATAATCTGTTAGAATATGTACAGGCTGAGGTGTTTAGCTCTACTGCTAAAAGTTCCTTCTTGTGGAGAAATGGAGAACTAAATGAAGCTCGGGAGACAAACTGATAGAATTCTTCTGATATTAGTATTTCATCTGATTTAAATAGAATTAGCTCAAGTAAGGTTATACCTTTGACATTCATCAAGAATTTGTTGGCAGGCAGACGGTAGCTCTTTCAGAACCGGGGAACGTGTGGTAAGCAGAATCCAGTCCATGAGGCAACAGTGACTTAAAAATAAAATGTAAAAATTAAAAAGGTACCACACACCACAGCGGGTTTTTTCTCAAAGTGATAAGATTCAGGTTTTATTTTGGTAAGGAAAATACTGTTCTGTGCGAACTCAAAAATAAGAGTCAGGGAGACCTGAAACCCTTGGCTCCTAGGAAACAAAGCGACTCTGGATGCATAGTCCTGCGCTCTGCTCTACTTCTGTGGGGTGCACACTGCCTGCTGGGTGTCCACGTGCGGAGAAGAGCAGGGACTTCCAAGGATGCCTTGATCCTGATCCTGGATAGTTTTAAGGGAATTAATTTCCAGACCCACCAATGGCATTGTTTCTTTAAAATGGTCTGATTGAGAACTGACTTAAATTCAAAATAACCTTTCTTCTACTTGACGTAAAAGAAGAGCAAACTCTCCACCAGCTCCTGTCTTACTAAGGCCTGCCCATCTTGGGTGTAGAAATCCAGGGTGCTAAGCAAGGGGGAAGCCTCCCATGATGACTAAGGAGGGTGTCATTAACTCTATGTTTCCAGGCTTCACCTTCCCCCTTTTTTTTTTTTTAAATTTTATTTATTTATTTGACAGAGATCACAAGTAGAGAGGCAGGCAGAGAGAGGAGAAAGCAGGCTCCCCGTTGAGCAGAGAGCCTGATGCCAGCCTTGAGCCCAGCACCCTGGGATCATGACCTGAGCTTTATAAAGGCAGAGGCTTAACCCACTGAGCCACCAAGGCACCCCAAGGCTTCACCTTCTTACCACGTTTTCTGTTAAGGATAAAACGAAATAAGAACCTGGGTATTTTGGTATATGTCCAGTTCCTGTGAATTTAGATGCTGTATATGATAATAAAGCAAGGTAGCTTTGCTTATTCCATCCCCTTTTGGCAGAGAGTGCATGGTTCCCAGAGTAGGGTCTAGTCATACAAAGCAAAGTGGACATCTGGAAGCCCCGGGCAGCTTTTCCACATGTTGAAATATACAGTTCTTTTGAGCTCTTCAGTCTCATCCCCTATGTCCATGTCTTAGGTGGAAAGAAAAGTATCTTCAACAACTTGAGCAACATAGGTTAGTGACACAGATATCTTAAGTACACATTTTTTCACAATTTATCAGATAAAACCTGTGAATAGACCTCTTATGTGCTTTTATTTAGGCTTTTTTTTTTTTATGGCTGAAGGATCAGAGTTTTATATACATACAAACATATTACATTTACTGAAGAAAAGGCATATTTTTTATCATATTTTTGTTTCAAAGTAACTTATAAATTTAACTATGCATTATAATCAAAATTAAGTAAGGAGAAAAACATACTTACTGATTTATGTCCATTTGGTCACTTATGAAACAGTAGATAAATTTTATTAGGTCTTTATCATATTAATTGTGATCTGACCACTTACAATCTGCCTTATAAAATACACTTTGCAATTTATTTCACAGTTAAAAATGTCCTTAATTCGGGGCACCTGGGTGGCTCAGTGGGTTAAAGCCTCTTCCTTCGGCTCAGGTCATGATCCCAGGGTCCTGGGATCGAACCCCGCATCAGGCTCTCTGCTCAGTGGGGAGCCTGCTTCCTCCTCTCTCTCTCTCTGCTTGCCTCTCTGCCTCCTTGTGATTTCTGTCTGTCAAATAAATAAATAAATCTTTAAAAAAAAATGTCCTTGGGGCGCCTGGGTGGCTCAGTGGGTTAAGCCGCTGGCTTCGGCTCGGGTCATGATCTCAGGGTCCTGGGATCGAGCCCCACATCGGGCTCTCTGCTCAGTGGGGAACCTGCTTCCTCCTCTCTCTCTGCCTGCCTCTCTGCCTGCTTGTGATCTCTCTCTGTCAAATAAATAAATAAAATCTTTAAAATAAATAAATAAATAAAATTTTTAAGATGTCCTTAATTCCTTAATATTATGACATTTATTTGAATTGAAAAATACGTTTTGGGATTCAAAGTAAATCTAATTTGGCTGCCTGTTTTGAATAACTAAATCTATAGCTATAAGATTTTGATGAGAATATACGTAATGCATATAGAGAGGTTAAATTTTTTTCAAAAAGTGTATAGCAAAGATGTAGTAAAATGAATACTATTTCACTTTTCCTACTACTGAGTATTAAACTAAAAAAGACACCTCTGAGTGAAAGCGAAGCACGAACAGTTAAAAGCCTCTTAGTAAGTCCTTTAAAAAAAGCCTCTTTTGGTATATTTTCTTAAAATTAAAAAGTTGAATGAGTTTAATGACTCTTTAACTGATCCTTGACTAATTGTTTTTATTTTTTAAAAAATGGTTTCTCATTCTCTGCTTTTAGCAGAATTGAAAATATACCTAACTGAGTTGTCTGGGGTTGTTTAAACAGCTGTGTACTTATATGTAAGATTTCTTGGTGCTTTTTGTCTCTCAGAATTTAAAAAGTAGGAATAGTGTGAACTCCCTCTCATATCTCTCATGTATAGATATCTGAACTAATCAAGAAGTAAAGTCCCTTGTCTATTAGAAAATGTCCTAGGGCACCTGGGTGGCTCAGGCAGTTGGGCGTCTGACTCTTAGCTCAGCTCTGGTCTTGGTCTCAAGGTTGTGAGTTCAAGCCCCATGCCAAGTGTGGAACTTACTTACAAAAAAGGAAAAAAACATACTTCCAATAAAACTTTACTTCTCATGTTTAAAATTAATCAAAATTTGGGGGCGCCTGGCTGGCTCAGTTGTTCGAGCATGCAATTCTTAATCTCAGGGTTGTAAGTTTGAGCCCCATGTTGGGTAGAGACTACTTAAAAAATATATATTTGTGTTAAATGAGCAACTATGGGTGGTTTGTTTCTTTTACGGTGTATTTTTATTATTATAAAAGCACGGATTTGTTTTTTAATCTATAATAAAAGGAAAAGCGGGAAAGAAAGAACTAACAGACAAAGAGTGTGAAAGAGGAAATCCCAGTTTCCTCAAGGAGGTAGCAGCTGAGCCAAGCGGTAATGATGAGTAGTCAGTGAAGCAGCATGTGTGGCAGAGAAGGCACTTCTGGCCAGGATGGATAAGGGGGGCCAAGGGTTGGATCTGTAGGAACGATAAGATAGGTAAAAAGGATGTACTGGGGACACGAACCCCTGAGAGAGCAGGAGGCATGTCTTATTTCTGTTTGTCCCTCAGCTCCTCACAGAGCCTGGCACAAATGAGGCTTTCTGTGGGGGTGCGCTAACCTGAACCAAAGGACTGTTGGACTGGAGCTCAGGTTCTTTGCTGGTGAGCCAGAGGGTTACTGGGAGGCTGTTTGGTGGACCGAGGAGTGTGGTTTTGATGAAATAGCAAGGACAGAAAGGTCTTGGACGTTGCTGGGCTTTGAGATATGGCGCCTCACAAATGGCGTAGAGGTTGTGTGTCTTGCCCATTACTCTGGGACATCGAAGAAAGACCCAGAACCATGTGCAGCCTCACGCTGATTCTTCCTCTCCCGATTTTGGGTTCAGAGGTTAAACCTTTCAGAGCAGTTTTATCTCCTGTTCTCTGCACAGCCCTCTGGGTATTTCCTTCCCAAACCTTGTTCCTTGGTTAAGACGCTGCCTTGCTTTGGTGATGTTTGATTCCCAAGTTTCTAACCAGAAAGATGCCAACTTCGCTTAAGGTTCAGATGGAACTGCTCAAACTGTCCCCTCATCCCCTCGAGATGTGTAACTCTTCATAATTTTCTACGCTTCACGTGTCACAAAAGGACTCTAAGCAGCTGAAATTAAATAATTATAATTCACGTGGGTTCTAAAGACATTTCAGAGCAACTCTAAAGAAAAAGTAACGTGGGGGCGCCTGGGTGACTCAGTTGGTTAAGTGTCTGCCTTTAGCTCAGGTCATGAACCTGGGGTCCTGGGGTTGAGTCCCACGCCAGGCTCCCTGCTCAGTGCGGGGGCAGGGGGGCTGCTTCTCCCTCTCCCTCTGCCATTACCCCTGCCTGTGCACTCTCTCTCTCTGTCAAATAAATGAATGGAATCTTTAAAAAAAAAAAAAAAAGAAAAGAAATATGTAAGGAATGGTTCTTTATCTTCTTACTAATCGTCACGTTCTTTCTAGTCTTCACCATATAATCCAGGGTTATTCCCAAAAGCTCTTCCTCCATGGTTAGAACCAAGCTTTCAAATAGCCTGGAATCCAGGCACTTGGCGTTGGTTTTCTCTGTCAAAGGTAGAGGCGTTCCTTGCCCAAGGAGCAACCCACTTAGGCCATTAAAGTTTCCGTCAGAGAAAGGCCTTATTGCTTTCAGCCCTGCTGTCCTCCAGTCTCACTTCATTTCAACTACATAGGAAAACAGAAAATACCTTAAACTCTTCTTTAAAAAAAAAAAATCAGTTAATTTGAAGTATTTCCAGCTTATGCCAAGAATTTCTGCTCCCCGCCCCCATGCTCCAAGTAATCACTTGGACTAGTAAAGTTGCTTACAAACAGTGCGAAGCAGTGTTCTTTATATTAATAGCAACATTTGAAATATAGGTCAAGGTGTTAGGAATGATTTGAACTGGATCTGTTATGCATTTATAAAACTGACTCTCACAACTCAGAAGCACAGGGAGAAAACGTGACCTGGGCCCTCATGGGATTTGGATAATAAGTAGAATCTCGGAGCCAGTGAGGCACCACACATGGTTGGAGGGTCAAGTGGGCACAGCGAGAAGCGTGGCCTGGCCGCCGTGGCGCATCTTCTCCAGAACCAGCAGATGGGGTTTGGCTCCTGCAGCCGCCTGAGCTTTCGCATGACGGGACCCCTGCTCACCCCCCTTGCGATGGCTGTTCTGTGCTCACTGCGGTCCATCCTCAGTCTCCCTCTGGCTGTTCATTGCTCTTCCCCTCCTCTGTTTCGTTTGTGTATTTTAGTACTTTATTTTGCTCTTTATGTCGAGTACATTCTGATCCACAGTGGGTGGTGGGGCCTGGGAGACCCCGTCAGCAAGCCTCTCATGCTGATTCTCCCCTGTTCCACCCGGTGCAGCAGGAAGTCATGACCCACCTACACTCATGCTAAAAGCCTTGACACCTGAGGCTTACCTGGGGTTCGTGGCAAAGTAACCTCTAAACCTCTCCTTCATTGCCTGTTCGAGCTCTGGGGTCTTCATCACTGCGTAAAGATTTCTTTCAAATTGATCTCCTGCATCTGCCTTGACCTCTATGTGCCCCATTCTTACACTGCCAGTTCTTTTTTTAAAATACAAACTTTTTTTTAGTTTATTTATTTTTAGTCATCTCTGCACCCAATGTAGAGCTCAAACTCATGACCCCAAGATTAAGAGTTGCTTGCTCTTCCAACGGAACCATCCAGGCGCTCCCTAAAATACAAACTTAGTTTTCTCTTTCTCTCACTTGTTAAAAAATGTCTTTATCTCCTGTCTTAGGGAGAAAAAGGCCCAAAGTCCTTGGCCTAAAACATAAAGAACCCTACAGAACATGACTCTCATTCCCCCCCAATCTCCTGTCACCCTGCCTCACTTCAGCCATGGTTAGCCCAGCACTAGAGTCACACTGAACTCCTCATTCCCTAAATGTACCAGATTGTCATCAATTAAAGCTTTCTGCTTAGTGTCCTTGACTTAGTTGCATACCTGCCATCAACCCTAAATCAAATATCCCTTCTTCTGCAAAGCCTTTCTTCAGCCAGACACCCTCACCCTCATGGCTATTGTTCTGCCATATTAGTTTGATGTGTGGAGATGGCACTTTGAGTTGGCGAATTCCTGGCCCCAGCATTCTGCCTGGCTCAGGCGTTAGCTGAATGAGTGAGTGTTGGGGAGTCCTGCACATTTTCATACCTGCACAAAGAGCCATTGCTTTCTTGAGCAAGCAAGAGCAAGCAAGGGCCAAGATGAGTGTTTTGAATCAAAATCTCTGTTTCTGAGTGAAGAAACGTTTTGTGAATGAGTCTTTAAATGACAAATGAAGTTGGTTCTATCTCAGATCTCTTGGTTGCTGATACTAGAAATATATAGGAAGATGTAAAATGTGGTTCTCTGTTTTAGGCTTCAGCTCTGGCGGCATGGACTATGGCATGGTTGGTGGGAAGGAGGCTGGAACAGAGTCTCGCTTTAAACAATGGACCTCCATGATGGAGGGACTGCCCTCTGTAGCCACACAGGAAGCCAATATGCACAAAAATGGTAAGAGCAAGCAAAGCCTTACGAGTTGGAGCTGTACAGCCTTCCCGGGCCTTGATGATACATCCTGTAAAATTATTTTAAAGCACAAATCTTTAGCTTTTTCTTGATCTCTTGATTTTTTTTTTTCCTCCAAATCCTATGATCACCTGTGAGAGGCAGGTTGGGGTTGTGTATATTTCAAATTATAAGAAACTTAAAATGCTAGCTGTAATTAAGGGGAGCAAAATTTCCCACCTGTAATGGGATTGAGGACAGTAGCAGTGAAGTCGAGTACCCATTAGGATGAAACCCTAATATTTGGGCTAAGAGAACAGAACCCCCTTTTTTTTTTTGAGGTATAAGAGATCACAACAAATATCATGTTGATTACTCAAACCCTTTAGTCTCCAAAAGATAGATGACTAATAATGAGATTTGAACTGTCCACAAAGCTTTCTTGTTCGTAATGAATTAGTGTCCGCAAGACAGCAGCTGAGGGACATCACGGGCTTTGGTTGTGAACCGTGGGCTCTTCATTTCCATCATTCTCTGTAAATGCTTCTCTGTGTCCCTGTAAAACAGATAAAAGGTCTTCGAAACTTCCTTCAGCCTTTGCTTCAATGTTTATTTTACTGGACAGTAATTCACGTGGACTCAACTGTAGCCTTGAGAACCAGGTATAACTGGGTGTTGGGCTGGTCCGGCCACAGTTCCCTGGCAGACCTGAGCGCCTCGGGTCTGAAAACTTCCAGTGTTCCTTTATCAACCACTCTTGAATCCGAGAGACAGTAAACTGACCACATGGAGCTTCTCCTTGCTCTCCCTGTGTGCTTTCATTTGATTTCATGCCACGAAATCAAGAATGATTTATAGAAATTCTAACACCTACCTCTAGACTGAATAATTCAGGCCCAGCATTTGTAGCTTTCGGCGCTTATCCTGCTTCCTTAGGCTGGTGATTTGTCAGGTCCCTTTGTCCCCAAAGACATGATTGGTGCACGATAATAAACACAAAATGTCATGTGAGAGGATATCTAGAAGTTTAAACTTCTACTTGCCTTTTCAGAGCTTATAGATACAGTGCTCCCCATTTCCTCAGCCATCGCCACGGTAATTGAGCTCTTCATTTCCTACGACTTGAGTGTGATGTGCCCTTGAGTCAGATATCTGTCAGCGGCTCCAGAAATGCAGGCGATGTCTTAACAGAGCGTGGAGGTGGTTTTGATAATGCTCCTACTGGGCCAACACAGGCAAATTATTTTAATCAATATTTACACAAATATTTTAATACATCATGCTGGGAATAATTTTATCTGTTTATAAACAGCATCCTGAGGGGAGATCAGGTGACACAATGCAGCATGTAAAATTCATTTGAGAAAGAAATAGGGTAGTATCTCACAGAGGCCCAAAGTTTATTGAAGGTGAAGATCCTTTTTTGTTAGGTTAAGAGAACTTTTGAGCTTTCAATGTTCTTCCTGCCTCGTAGCATCAGAAATGCATAAAAAGGGCCCAGACAGAACTGCTGAAATCTCTCAGGAAGAAAGTTACAAAAGGATTAGCTCTGCTTCGTGTGTGGGGCCATGGGCTGCAGAGCTGCAGGGTTCCCTGCTCCCCTCATGCTGGAGAGACCCAAGGCGGGTCTACATCTCATGGCTTTGGAATTCAAAGCAGTGGCAGATGCTGTTCTCTCCAGTGGGCTCCCTCTGTGTACACTGCTTCTTCCAGCTATTTGAGGTCTGATGAGCACGGAAGAACCTGGGGCGGTGGCAGGGGTTGGGGGAAGGCACCCACCATACAAGTGTCGTGAGAACATATCCTATGTACCACGGATCGTGTTTTTCCCCATTTCTCATTCTTGAGTCATTAGTATGGAAACTGGGGAGAATGATATGATTCATTGTTGATGAAAGTTTTGTTAATTTCTTAAACCATGGAATTTTAAAACTGAAAGGAAGATTCGAGAATGAGAAAAGTGCTGTGTGCCTCATTGAGACCCCAGGAGGCAGGAAGGTGAAGTGGATTGTTTCTACTCATCCTGCTTGTGAAGTGGATACTGGCTCACCAGGGCGACCTCTCATTCCAGTGCTTTTTTTTTTTTTTTTTCCCTTTTTAACTGAGTAAACATCAGAATACTGCTCTCTGCTGAATAAGAGACTTGACAAGTTGTGTTCATAAGAATCGTTTCTGGGTGTGAATGAATTTCCTCTCTCCCCTCAGGCGCTATCGTGGCCCCTGGTAAGACTCGAGGAGGGTCACCATACAACCAGTTTGATATCATCCCGAGTGACACACTGGGTGGCCATACGGGTCCTGCTGGTGATAGCTGGTTACCTGCCAAATCTCCACCAACAAATAAAATCGGAAGTAAATCCAGCAATGCCAGTTGGCCTCCAGGTACTGTCCAGGCCATGTTTTTTTTTTTGTTTTTTTTTTTTGTGTTTTGTTTTTTTTTTGTTTTTCTGATATATCATCTGTTTTTAATTCTTAATCTTGGGTTCTGGGCAGATTGCTTTTGCCAGTTATTAAGGCACTTACTTTATTTTTTCATTTCGTAATTACTGTCTGGTAAGAGCCAGGCATGTGCTGTGCTGTGGGAAAGATAGGACATTCACAGTAGATGGGGTCTCCTCTGCTCCTTCGAGTTCAGTCAGGAAGGTAAGGTGTGGACGCTGGTCCCCTGCAAGGCAGGTAACTGTGATGAACACTGCAGAGGCACGGACGAGCTATAGGAGGTCAGAGGAGTGGAATTTGGGAGATCAGAGAAGGTGATGTGGGAGCATTGGCACTGTGGCATTCATCCATGCATAGGATGCCTTGTAACATGGGATCTTCTGAAATGTCCATGTAATTGACTTGTTTATTCATGAAACAAGTATTACCAGTTAGGTCCCAGGTATGCAATAATGCTGCCGTGAGAGTCTTTGTTACTTTTTTCCTCTCTTTTTATTTTGATACAATATTTTCATTGTAAAAATTTTTCAAATTTAGTTAAGCAAAAATAAAAAATCGGCATGTCTCTCTCTAAACCTCTTCCTGTATGGGTGTGTTTGTAATAGGAATCCATTTCGTTTCCTCCCATTGAGGCTCATATAATGTATATGGTTTGTGTGTAATGCTGTATCTCTCTGTGTCGTAATTGGGAAAACAAAAGCTTGTAAATCCTATCCCATGGCTTTGAGTAGGATTTAAATTAACCGATAAAAAAAATTGCAGACACGTGTCCACGTATTCTAGGCTTTCTCGTGATAAGCTGGCTCATTCCTGCTGTTTGTCCCTGGCCGTTCCACGTCACAGTGGTCACTTGCGTTGTGTTTTCTTTTGTGCATCTGAGCCAATTTTCAGTGAAATAAATGGGAGAAGTCACTCATCTCCAACCCAGATTTTCTCCCAGTTCTTGTTCTGGATGCCCGGACAGTTCTCCTGAGCACCAGGTTACTTACCTCTGACTTTGCTGCCCTCAGGCCCGAACTTCCCTGGGAGCAGGAGGAGCAGCCACCTGGAACAGGCACTGACGGGCTCTGGCTCAAAGCCACAGAGACGGAAAAAGTCAGCATGCTTGATAATATAGAGGTGCTGGCACAGTACCTGTTCAGGCTGAGTGTTTTGTGTTTTAAGATTTTTATTTATTCGACAGAAAGAGATCACAAGTAGTTAGAGAGGCAGGCAGAGGGGGCGGTGGGAAGCAGGCTCCCTGCCAAGCAGAGAGCCCGATGCGGGGCTCAATCGCAGGACCCCGAGATCATGACCCAAGCCAAAGGCAGAGGCTTAACCTACTGAGCCACCCAGGTGCCCCCAGGCTGAGTTTTTTATCTTTAATTTTATGATAAAAGTCTGAACTAAAATAGATTGAGTATTCTACTTTTCACAGATCTGTGTCTTATATCAAAAACTAACTTGAGGGGCATCTGGCTGGCTCAGTCAGAGGAACATAGGACTTGATCTCGGGGTTGTGAGTCTGAGCCCCACACTGGGCGTAGATATTCCTTAAAAATAAAATTTAAAAAAAGAAACTTGATTTTTATCATTTTTTGAACAACCTCCTACCTCTAATATTTGTTCTCCTTCTTTCAGAATTCCAACCAGGAGTGCCGTGGAAAGGTATCCAAAACATTGACCCTGAATCTGACCCCTATGTCACCCCAGGAAGTGTGCTGGGGGGTACAGCCACATCTCCCATTGTAGATACTGACCACCAACTTCTGCGGGATAACACCACAGGTAAATGAGTGAGGCATCCTTTGTGTTTATTCAATATCCAACATTCTGTATCTGTCAATCTATGTTTTCATTTGGACCTGCTAATAATCTAATAATTTAATCAGAAAACATAAAAATATATAGTTTTTCAGGGGTTTTTTGGATACATTTTTAGATACATTTTAATCTTCCATCAAAGGCTAAATACAGTACTTACGGTTTCACTGGTTATACTGACGTCTGTCTGCAGTATTTTCATCTCGTTCTTCCCGTGTCACCCAAAGGGTCTAATTCTTCCCTCAACACCTCGCTGCCTTCACCTGGTGCCTGGCCCTACAGTGCCTCTGACAACTCCTTTACCAACGTTCATAGCACTTCAGGTACAAGTATGAGCTCTCTTTCCCTTGGGCTAGCACTTCCCGTCAGGTCCCCTTGACAAAGGAGATGGGCACCTATTTCTTAAGGACGACTTCAACAGAAGCTAACTGGCTAAGTCAGCCGAAATGGAGGCACACCTCTTCTGTTGGCCGTGTTCTCAAGGAGCTTCCTGCGGCACAGAGACAGGATGAGACACACAGCTTTAGGACAGGGCAGATGGTGACATAATTGCAGGGAACCTTGTGGGAATTGAGAGGGCAGAGGTTAAATTTGGTGCCACAAGTGCTTTTCTTGAACCAGAAGGAATCATGGGCCATGGGAAGAGCCGGGGAAATCCAGGTTATTATTAGGCAGCCAATTATGGCTTGCTTTTCTAAAAAAAAAAAAAAAAAATCCTTCCACTTATGGACAAAGGCTACAGGCAAATGGCCAAGGGGGGAAAAAAAGAGGCCCTCCGTTAATTCTACCAACAACATTTGTTGAATTCCTTATGTGTATGTGTGTTACTTTTTTTTTTTTTTTAAATGATAGGGAATAACAACTTAATGGATACAGTAAAGCCTTTGAAGTCACTCATTCAACACACTGCCTCACAGATTGGTAGAGAGATTATTTCTGATTGGCACCTTGGTCTTGGAAAAGTTAGACCTCAAGCCATTAAAGTCATTAAGGCTTCTGTTCTGTCCAAGCAAAAGCAAATGGAACAAATCCTTAGCTACTTTCTAAGACACTGTAGGTGAATGGCTTTACAGATTATCTTCTCTTTCTTTTCACCTCTGTGTCACATCGACAGGGTCACAATTGCCTGTCACATATTGACTGCTCCTGGAGACCAGGCTGAGTCTTCAGCATGAATCCTTACCTTACCTTCATCAAATACTGGGAGCAGGTCCTGGCCTTCTCCCAATTTTATTGATGAAAAAACTCAGACTCAAAGAGCTGATACTGTTTGCCTCAGGTCTGAGTGAGTGTGTAAGGGCGCAACTCAGCAGTCCATGTTTCTAACCACCACCCTACATTATACTTTTGTGGGACTTCTTTACACATAAAAACTCATTTTTCAACCCAACTCTTATCCCAGTAACTGCCCGTTGTCTTCAGTTGAACTGTTTTTATCCTTTTGTCTACAGTTGGACATTCACCTGAGAGGTGACCCAAGAATCACCTCAGACATGTCTAAACTGAATGTATTCTTTTCTGCACACCCCCCCATTATCTTTTCCTAACGAAGCCTTTCCATTCAGTAAATGTCTTGGATGTCTCCCAGGGGGTGTAGTCTGCAGCCCCATCTCCCATCCATGTCTTCTGCTCCATCCTACTTGCTGTCACCCAAGATGAGAGCCAAGTTTAAACACTACATGCTCAATCTAGTACCATCCTCATCGGCCCCCAGCCCAATTTTCCGGCCTCCTATACCTGCTCCTGTGAAATACTGTTCAGCCAGAACTGGAGGAAAACATATTTGGTACAAATAGAGTTCAGATTGGACATTGGTCTATATTCTCCTGTCTCTCTGAGCCCATCCATTTATGTAAATCCTTCCAGACCTATCTTTGCAAACCCTTACGTGATGGCCAAGCGGTGTCATCTCTGTGTATTGAACACGTGTAATGATGCCTAAGGTTACCAATGCTCTTATTTATCTGTTCTGTCTTCCCCGGTGAACTCTTGAGAATAACTGTTTGTATTACCCACAGCATTGATTTAGTGCCTTTAAGCATCTTAAGCCCTTAGCAAATGTTTGTTGATTGTTTTTTGAATGTTGGGGTGCCTGGCTGGCTCAGTCAGTAGAGCATGTGACTCTTGATCTCAGGGTTGTAAGTTCGAGCTCTGTGTTGGCTGTAGACATTACTTTAAAAAAACCTTGCAAGGGGCACCTGGGTGGCTCAGTGGGTTAAAGCCTCTGCCTTCGGCTCAGATCATGATCCCAGGGTCCTGGGATGGAGCCCCGCATCGGTCTCTCTGTTCAGCGGGGAGCCTGCTTCCTCCTCTCTCTCTCCCTGCCTCTCCTCCTGCTTGTGATCTCTCTCTCTCTGTCAAATAAATAAATAAAATAAAATCTTTTAAAAAAAAAAAAAAAACCTTGCAAAAAAATTTTTTATTTGAATGTTGATAGCTAATAATCTGGATCAAGAAAAGTACAAATTTCTAATTACTTTCCATTCAGTCAATGACTATTTATAGAATAGTTTTACTAGGGTTCACATTCTACTGTATCCGTAAGACTAATGGTTCTAGGAATACTTCCCTTCAATTAATCTTCCTTTTCATGTTCTGTTTGACGAAGAAAGTAGTAGAGAATTAGTTATCATATTAAATCTTCAGTTTATATGTTGTCAATTCAGAGTAATAATCATTGACATTTTTATATTTAATAAGCTCAAGGGGCAATGTTACTTTGCATTGCTACTCTCAAAATATTTTTTTAACTATTTTTAGAATATTATTTATGAGCATACACAAATTTTATGTATATTGACAAAAGTGACTGGTCCTAACCTTATTCCTTCCTTAATTTTCTCTTCTTTATAGCAAAGTTCCCTGATTACAAATCAACATGGTCCCCAGATCCCATAGGACACAACCCCACTCATCTCTCCAACAAGATGTGGAAAAACCATATTTCCTCAAGGAACACTACACCGCTGCCCCGCCCACCTCCCGGTCTGACCAACCCCAAACCGTCATCTCCCTGGAGCAGCACAGCACCCCGATCAGTCAGGGGGTGGGGGACACAGGACTCGCGGCTTGCCTCGGGTGAGAAGGATCCGCCAAAAGGAGCATCGCTGTTCAAACACAAGGGGTTCATGTTAACACCAAACAAGAACATAAAGTCTTCACAAGACAGGCAGTCTGGTAGAGGAGGGAGTATCTCTTGAGTGGAAGGTAGCATTCAGTCTAGGGCAGAGGGATCCGAGAACTCTTAAGGGACTGTTGAAGCAAAAATGATGACCAGCAGAGGGAGAACATTAGGAGGAAAACGTTGTCTTACCAGTGAGGTACGCGAGTGCAGTGTTCAAGGTCTAGGAGAAGGGAGCTGGCCATTCAGTGACAGGGTGGAGGGGGTCGGAGGGCGGTCGAAAAGAGAAGCCCGCGGAGAACAGGAGAGAAGTAGTATGTTGGCTGTGTGAAAGTGTTTCTCACACGTGGCTTCCTGACTTTTTTTATTGCTCTTCCTAATTGTTTTTCTGGTTGCTTCAGCCTCTACCTGGAGTGATGGTGGTTCAGTCCGTCCCAGTTACTGGCTGGTTCTTCACAATCTCACTCCACAGGTAATCATGTTTCCTTGTGATTTTCGAGACAGGACTTGATTGCATTAAGACAGGGAAACTCGGGTTTGGGATGTCGGCAGAGAAGAAAGCTCATTAATTTCCTGGTCACTGCAGAGAGGTCCAGCGCACAGGAGTGGGTCTGCCCACCCAAGGGCTTGAAGCCTTCTCCTAAATGGGGATTGTAGGCCCAGCAAGGCTTAAGGCTCAATATCCTCCCATTTTTATGCTTCATAAATAATTAACCATCCATCTCGGCAGTAGAAGAAATCTGTCAATTTCATAGTGTGAATGTCACATGGGTGCTTTCAGTTTTCCGTCTGTTACTCTCTTCTTTGTAGATGGCATTACTAATTTGCTCTCTTCAGAACATGCCCTCTGGGTTGTTTTTACAGTGATGGGTTTCATTTGCCCCAAGCCACTCTGTCACCTTGTTTGCTTGATAACTGACATGTTTGCAGCAGTATTACGTTGAACACTCACATGAGATTAAATGAACCCACTGCAAGTGAGCCCGTGACCTTCATTTGGACTTGACAGGACCCCCTTTACAACACCTTATTCAAAGGAGTCAATTATGTCTCCCTCCCTTTGACACATAAAATGAATTGTCTAGCATTTAATTCATAAATGGATTCATGCACACTTTAGTAAGCCAGCATGTTCTATAGTGTTCCCATGGGATATTAATAGGTCTCTGGCCTACTATGTTTGGAATATATACTTGATTAAACAAAATTAAGCAGGTTTCTTCACTATGAGACTTCTTAGATCCTTTAATATGCTAACATGTATTATGATCCTCTGTGGGGAAATACAGCTTCTCCTAAATTTACTTGCCCAGTGAATCTGTGCAGAGTGTACCCAGGGCTTGTATTTCAGAGTACATGTGGAGAAGGGTAGTTTCATAAATACAGTTAACATGAGGAAAGGTTTGGGTTGGCTCTTAATCTCTGTATCAATTCAGCTAAAAGCCCTAGGTAGGGGTTTTTTTTAGCTGATAATTGACTGAAGTATGAAGATTTTATATGACTTTACTCAAAACTGTATATGCGTCATTAGAACATTTTTAAAGAATTTGAGAGTGAGCACAAGTGTGGGGGGCTGGTGCAGAGGGAGAGGGAAAAGCAGCTTCCCCACTGAGAGCCGGACACAGGACTAGATTTCAGGACCCCGAGATCATGACCTGAGCTGAAGGCAGCAGACATTTAGCCGACTGAGCCACCCAGACATCCCAGAATATGACAACATTCTAAAAGTTGTCACTCGGGGGACGCCTGGGTGGCTCAGTTGGTTAAGCGGCTGCCTTCAGCTCAGGTCATGATCCCAGCGTCCTGGGATCGAGTCCCACATCGGGCTCCTTGCTTGGCAGGGAGCCTGCTTCTCCCTCTGCCTCTGCCTGCCACTCTGTCTGCCTGTGCTCACTCTCGCTTCTCTCTCTATGACAAATAAATAAATAAAATCTTTAAAAAAAATAAAATAAAAGTTGTCGCTCGGTGTGGTGGTTATATGGTTAGGATGAGAGAGACAGTAACGGATACGCTGTTTTGAAAGGAACCTGGGGAAGCTAACGAGCTGTCCACTTCTGTTTTATTCTATGAAAAATAGTGAATACATACGTATATGTGTGTAAAATGAATCAAGGGGTTGGTTGTGTTTGTAGTAAAAAGAATTGTTTAATTTTAAAGCTCAGAACTACCTAATAGACTAATCTACATCATAGCTTAGAAGAAGGTTTTTAGGGCAAACCTTTGGAACTTGGATAAATTTACTTTCATTACCTAAAATCGTTTAGAGGGCATCTCTGCTGAAAGGTCACTTGTAGCATACTCTAGCCCGTGCTCATATAGTTGCTTATCATTTTCTGTAAAGAAATTTGGTGAACCTGCTGGTTTCCATCCTGCAGGGTTTCCGTGGCGAAACCACACAGCATTTCCACGGCTGCCACCAGTAGCAGGCTGTTCCGATGGTCATCTGTTTCCCTTCCAAAGAAATGAACCGAGTGTTGGACTCCGCAGCCTATCTCAACCTAGTTAAGATCTCGATACAAATAAGTTGATCAGAGTGAAGAAGTAGGTTTGTTCATCCAAGTCCTGGGCGAGAGAAACAGTCTCGAATCACTGGGCATGAGAGTCTGGCTAACAGGAGGCTGAGGCAGCAGAGTTCACAGAGAAGGAGACAGAAAGTCTCACCCCGGGTTGGCCGCCGTGGGAGTCCAAGGACACCACTGTAGTCCGTGAGCTAGGTCAGTCAGCAGCATCCCACACCATGAGGTGTGATTAGCAGTGCTAACCTCTTAGTTCTCTGTGAGATCATTACCCGGGGAAGTGGAGATTACTGCACTGGCGGTGATGCCAAGAACTGGGCATGTTCTCTTAAGTTCTTACTCAGGTGCCGTCTTATTTCTGCTCCCTTAAGCCTGACAGATCAACACACGTTCACTTGTTTAGCTCTTCAAGGAAAGACACTGCAGGTTGAATCATATGATTTGTTTCGAGCTGTGTTTTACAAACGTTTTTATTTCTAGTATGGACCCATTAGATCTTAGCCCAGGGCTTTGAAAGTCTTAAAATTTGCCTTTAAGACCTCTACTCAGTGCACTCTTTCCTGCTCAGAGTTCTTTCTTCCTTTCTCCAAGATGCATTTTGTGCTGATACCGTTATTTACAATCCCGAAGTCCTTCTTCTTCTCCTGCATAAGAAAGGCCACTTGTGTTCCCTTCACACCCCACGTCCAGGCTTTAATCTCGTGAATGTCATTACCCCTCAGATTGATGGGTCAACGTTGAGAACCATCTGCATGCAGCATGGCCCACTGCTGACATTCCATCTGAACCTAACCCAGGGCACCGCCCTGATCCGATACAGCACCAAACAGGAGGCGGCCAAGGCCCAGACCGCACTGCACATGTGAGTACCCATCGTACCCTCACTGAGACAGACGCGCATGAAGGTGCACACGTGAGTGGCCTGCCACCTGCTTGACGGGACACAGGTACACAAAAACAGCATCATGGCTTAAGCGATTGCTTGGTACTGAGGGGACTGCTTTTCTCTCCCTACCTAAGCACAGACTGTCCTGTGCATCTCATAGGCCACTCACCAGAATTCCAAAACTAAGGAATTTATGAAGTCGTGAAGTAGTGAGTAAATTTTGAGTGCCGTGAAACAAAGCCAGTGTTTATGAGACTGTGAAACATTGTAAGAAGCGCTGTGACTTTTTGTAATAGAACCTAGCAACCTACCTTGGCTTCTTTGTTGGTGAAGGTGAAACGCAGTGGTCTGGGGGTGGGGGGAGCCGTGGTTTTGTCTAAAGTAGGTGGGACTGGATCACACCGCGACCGTCCCCACTCCCAGCTGCTATCAGACTGGGAGCCAGCAGATGCCACGGCAGAAAGCTACCAACAGAGGGAGCGGGCAGCAGGGAGGCTCAGGCATGAGTGGGGCCGTGACACAGCAGCAGCACCTCCAGATGTCTAAAGCTGAGTCACCCCATTGCCTGTGGTGTGACCTTCCACCTCCCCTGGGGGAAAAGAGGCGCGACGTTGTTCTCCACGTCTGAATTCCATATACCCAAAGGTTACTGATACGTGGTACCCTCTAGTAGTCTTTGGATGTCCTGAGATTAGTGATCCCTTATTGATTGAAAACAGTGCTTGTCGAGCACCTGGTTGGGTTAAAACCAGGTGTTGATCCTGGAGGCCTGGGGTGGGGCCCACGATGCGGCGTTCTGCAAAGCTTCCTGGAGATGTGGAAGCTGCTAGTCAGAGGGGTACCCAGTGACCCTCGAGGACTCAGCACCCTCAGTCCCTGTGGGTGCTTTAGAATTGCCCTCCAATCCATAGCTGTTTCCTCCCCTTTTTTCTAGGTGTGTGTTGGGAAACACTACCATCCTGGCTGAGTTTGCCACCGATGACGAAGTTAGCCGCTTTCTGGCACAAGCTCAGCCCCCTACACCTGCAGCAACCCCAAGTGCACCCGCCACAGGTTGGCAGTCGCTGGAGACCGGCCAGACCCAGTCAGATCCCGTTGGACCGGCTCTGAATCTTTTCGGTGGGTCCACAGGGCTCGGGCAGTGGAGCAGCAGCGCTGGTGGCAGCAGCGGGGCCGATCTTGCTGGCGCTTCATTGTGGGGGCCCCCAAACTACTCTTCTAGCTTGTGGGGAGTCCCAGCTGTGGAAGATCCCCATAGGATGGGCAGCCCTGCTCCCTTACTACCTGGTGACCTTCTGGGAGGAGGGTCGGATTCAATCTGAACTTAGAACTTTCAACTCTGACCTCGTGACCTTTTTTGGAACAGCAGCAGCACTAACTTGACCTTTTCGTTTTTTTTTTCAACTTGCAATAAATACATTTTTAAAAGGAAAAAAGAAAACGGAGAGAGAAAAAAAAGGTGGGTCATTGACAGACTGTCTGAGCACATAGTTGCCTCCCTTAACTTCAGTTTTTTCGTTTGGAATATGAATCCAAAAAGAGAACATATCACTCTTGAAATACTTGAATCATGAACGCCAACCTAGAAAGACAATGTGAAGCAAGTACACATACCATTTAAATTTAAACACAAAAAAAATTAAAAAAATTAGTTTCTAGTTTTTCACTTTTTTCATGTTATATGGAAGTTGTTGCTAAGAAACATATATACTGAAAAAAAAATAGCTTTTTAACTTTGTTTGCACTGGGTGTGTTTCCGTCCTTAGGTCTACCACGTTTGGGAGGGAGGGGAATTCAAAAGAATTGTTGGGGTGGGGGGGGAAGACTTGACGGAGCCTCACTTTAAAAACAAAAACACAGAAAACCTAAAAAAAAAAAAAAAAAAAAAAAGGAAAAAATTTGTGATTGGCTGGTTGATAAATACCAGTGTGTTCTGGCACATGTAACTGCCCAGGCATGCTCGTTCTGGTGTGTGTGTGCACGTGTGTTCATGTGCATCTGCGTGCATCCTTCTCTCTGTCTCTGTGTGTGTGTGTGTGCACACCCGTGTCCTCCTCCTCCTCCCCCACTCGATCTCAGAAAGCTGCGTTGCTGACAGTCTGCAGGCTGGCTGGCCGGCCATCTGCTTTTTATTTTTTTTTCTTTTTTTTAAACTAAGAGAACACACAAGCGCGGGGAGCCACTGCTTACTAAAGCAACTCCGTTGGGCTGCATTAAGATAAACAGAGTGCTTTTTAATGATTTCATAAGCAGGGAGCTCCTTTCCTTTTGCAAATTAGCCCGAGTGAGTTTTCTCTTGCTTTTCTTTTGACCTAGCAGTAGAGCGGAGCACTGCCAAGTCCAAAAAAGTAGGAGAGCAGGAGGCACCTCGTGGAGCAACCGTGTGTTTACTGACTTCTGTTTTGTTTTTGTTTTTTTTTTTTTTTAAAGTTCATGGCCACCGGGCACACGGAATACCCACTAAGTTTTATCCAGGCCTTTTCTTTCATCAGTCTGACTGGGAACAGGCGATTTTTTACGTACACCACGTCTCAAAGGCAGAAAAAGAACGCTGCCCCTTTCATGTCATCAGTAGGAGGAATTGAGCAGACGTGAGGTAGTGCCGAATTAAAGGTTTCCATTGGTTCTCTTTTTCGTTTTGTGAAAACGGACACAAATCGGTTGCGAGCAGCCTCCTGAGAACACCTGCAGCTTCTCCCTCTCTCTGCTCCTCTCTCGCCGAGCGTTACCTGTGCCAGGCCGCGGCGTGTTACAGCACGAGGCCATCACTGACAGAAACGTTTACTTAACGAATGTCCTTAAACCAGTGTGGACTTCAAGTTTCTCCTTTCGTTCCTCTGTGTTGTGTGTTTCCTGTGTATGTGGTTTTCGCTTAGGCAGGTATAACTTAGCAAAGACTTTTTAAGTATTGCACCTTTTTTTGGTTTTGACCTCTTTATTTTTTTTTTTTCCTTGTAATGTTGCTTTTTTTATTTCGGTATTTAAAGACTTTTTTTTTTTTTTTTAAGCATCAATGTAGTAGTACTCTGGGCCGACTAGGGGGCAACTTTTAATCCACAGTTACCACCAACATGTATGTACTTAGTTGGAATCAACATGTATCAGACTGCTTTTTGTGAAGAGTTCTAGCAGACCCGAAAACCCCTTTATACAAAGCGGATGGCTGGCGGGGCGGGTGGGGTGGGGGGAGGGGAACGTATGCCGGTAACGTGCTAGCACTTGGTGTGGACATCCCAGTCTGCATTATACTGTTTAACATAAAGTGCCGACATTCTGTACCAGCAAATACCTGCCCATTCCAACCCTTGGTGGGAGCAGACCTCTACTGTCCTCCGTAACTTGCTGCTAGTGAGGACAAGGGAGTTTTTCTTTCTTCAGCATCTTCAGTGAAGGATACAACAATGTCTAATGTATTTGACTTTTAGCTTGTGTCTGTGTGTAGGTGGGTGGGTGGGTGTGTATAGGAAAAGGCAAAAACGAATTATTTGCATTGAAGTGGTTTTAGGAGGCAAAGAATGGGAATTCTGTAGTCCTCTGGCTTACCCCGTTGATTGTAAACCTAGCCTCAGAAGAGATTGACATGCATAGTTCAAGTGAGCGTTGGCTCAGCTAAGTCTTTATGCGCCCTTTGTGGGTAGGTGGTCAGACTTGAGTCTCCAGCCTTGGTTCGGTCCCATTGGATGCCTTGTAGAAAGCTAACTGCGCCCTCTTCCTGCTCTCTGGTTGTCATCACCACCACCGTGCCCCTTCCACCCCTGCCCATGTACAAACGTCTCCTTCCGGGCCCCTCCGCCTGCTCTCTGTGTGTGAGGGAAACCCTGTGGTGTGTGGTGATGTCCAGGTGGAGAGCGGCTGTGTTTAGCCATCTACAGGAGGCGAAATCTTAGTGGCCCTGGGCCAGGAGCATGTCCTGAGCCCCCCCCCCCCCCCCCACGAGCCCGTGGCGACCCTGTCCACTGCCATGGTTCCTTGCCGTGCCCCGCCCCCACCCCCTCCTGCCTGCTGGTTCCTAGGCCTGCACTATGGGTTAGTTGGGTTCCTTACGATACTACGGTGAACGCCGGGTGCTAGAGCCCCTCTTGTTTACAAGACATAATGAGGGATTTGAAATATGTAAAAATAAACATGAGAAGCTCAAATGTTCTTCCATCTTAAGCTTAAAGGGAAAAAATTAAAAACTTAAAAAAAAAAAAAAGACCAAAAAGTGCGTATATATATACATATAAATATATATTTTAGATGAAGACTAACTCTGGGAGCATTTAACAGTGTTTTTTGTTTTTGTTTTTAACATTTATTTTCCTGCTTTAAAATTTGCAAGCATTCTCAGGAATTCTAGGGTAGGAAGCCAGTTTTTTGAAGATGGTTTATTTAACCGTATCTTATCCTAGATAGACGGCTGTTTCTTTCCTGTTAATAAACTTTTACAAGTTCCTGAAACTTCAAAAAGTTTAAACAATTTTTACTTAAAAAAATGTAAAAAGAAAAGTCTCCAAACATTATTGTCATACTGGGGATCACACATTTTAAAACACATAGAAAAAAATATTTTTTAAAAATTATGAATTTAGCAGCAACAAGTCAATTCGTTATCGTAAAAATATGGGAGAAGGTTTAGCTTTCTAAGAGCTTTATCACGGATTTATTTGAAATTGTGTGTCATTTAGTGGGAGTGTTTGGTTTGTGTAAATGGGAATGCCATCACTTTTTTCCTTTCCATTTAAGAGTGAACTGACATCTCCCCTAAAGATTTTTTTTTTTTTTTAAGGGAACCCTTCTCCCTGTCCCTCAAACCCCAGCAACAAAAGAAAGAAAGATAGAAAGAACAACTTAGAAAAACAAGTAAACTCTAATCTGTAAAATAGTACGGTTGGATTGCTGAGAATCTGTGTGAAGAGCTAGGAAATATAGGTTAATAATTTTTGGAACAAATTTTAAACATAGGCATTACTAGAGGAAAATATCTATGGACTGTTCTGTTAATGAAGAATGTCTGTCTTACCTCCCCACTTGTTACGGGAGGAGGAGAAAATAAGCAGAATCTAATGAGGAACAAGTGATTTTACTTTTTTAGCTCCCAGCTACTGTTGTGCTCATTTTAATTGCTGTTTTGAAGATCTGCTGCTTAATTACCCCCATCCCTCAGCTGGAGATGTGGAGTATTTCCTTTCAGTTTTTCCTGATGTTGAATTCTCCTTTTGTATTCCCTCCTGGGGCCAGGGGTCAGAATTCCCAAGCATGACCACAGCTTCTTTTAAACATCTAAGCTTCCCAGTGGGAAAGAAACTCCAGCTCGACAGGTAATGGGAGTGGGTGGGGTTGCTGCCTGCAATTTCTCTAAAACCACTTTAGTGCCTTCGTACATACACCCAGACATCCTAAGCAGGGGGAGCTCGTGTGTATGTGCATGTGGTCCAGTCACTCCGCAGACATCACCTACGCTTGCCCATTAAGGAAATTGGAGTGGTTCTGGACAGGCCCCAAAGGCAGTGGGCTAAATTTAAAATAAATAAACAGAAGTCAAGGAAGTTAAATACGCTTTCATGTCTGGATAATGCGGAATGCCAAGATCCTTCCTTGTGTTATTGCCCTCGTTACTGTGCACTGACTTCTCCAGGTGTGTCATTGTGACAACTGCATACAGTGATTTTAAAGTCGGTTTGTGTTGGGCCAGTCGAAAGGGGTTCCTGTTTTTCTGCTCTTGTCCTACTTTGTCTCCTCTTTTCCCCAAGCCCCCACCCCGACCCCATATCTTTCGTCAACTTGCTGGAAGCTTTGCTTTATTGGTTGGCAGTGACCTAAGAACAGGATATAGTGAGGATATAATGGAAGAGAAAAACTCTTTTCTTTCCATGGTATTCTTTGGCAAGAGCCATGTCTGCTGAGAGGTTAGGTAACTTCCATAACACTTAAAAAATTCTGTGGGAGTGGCCTCTCTCCACCACATTCTGGCATGTGTGCAGAGGTTTGCTGGTCCGCTCTCCTTAACGTAGATTTATTTTATAAACACTTTGATCATGTAAATTTGAGCTTTCCAATTTTTACTAGTTTCCTTTATTTTTTTAAACACTTGGTTACTAGTGGCTGGAGGTGCCCATCTTTCAGACATCACAAACTTGGTTTCGGTCTACCACATGAGTAGCCAAAAGGAAAAAGCACTTGTCGGGAAGAGAGGTCTTCCATCAGACTGGAGACCTCTACTGGCAATTGAAATCCAGTGCCATGACCTAATTTTAGGTGTTTAAAAAACAAAAACAAAAACAACAACAACAACAACAAAAAACACAAAAAAACACACAAAAAAAAACCAAAAACAAAAAAACAAAGTTCAGATCTCCGAGACACTGTGAAGAAATGGATGGCCCATATGGCATCTCTGATTCCTCCATACCTAGCCTTGACCTTTTCCATTCACAACATGCACAGAAGTTAACTTAGCAGTGCTACATGTTAAGGTTCCAAACCAAATTCTTCACCGGTGTCCCCCAGTAAATCAATATTATCCATTGATTGCCATTCGATCAGTTTTACTTACAGCAGCTTAATTTTCTAATCGTATGGCTCCTGTTCTAAGAACTTTCCCAACTCTTCTGATATGAATGTAGCATGAATTAACAATTGGTTCTTCCAAGTTCCTGTGGGTTGAATGTGGTATCTGAGATACGCAAAAAAAAAAAGGAAAAGAAATTCCTAAGAATTTGGAAGAGCTTATATTAATATATCTAGCAGAAACTAGCATTTCACAGGCTGTTGACTTGTTACAAATAGTCACTTGAATTTTTGCCATGGGGGCGGCAGTTTTTGTAAGGTTAACAGCCAGATTCCATATCGACCTCAGATGCTGTGTACTTTTTAATTTTATTTTTTTCTATTTTGCCATCTTGACTCTTCTCTTAAACAAAATGAAGATGTCTCTGTGCTGAGCAAAACGCTTGAGCCAAGCCTGTTTTCCTCTGCAGTGTAAACAAGATGTTTTCGGCAGACTTGGGCTGTAATAGCCATCTCTAAGATTAGGGAACAAGTGAGTCTTTATGTAGAACAGATCCCCTTCTACCCCCGCTCAGAGTTCAGATTCAGTATGTAACACGTTGTAGGATTATTGCTTGGATTTTGGGTTTTTTTCTTTTGTTTCAGCTATCTATAAGGTCTTTTACTAGGAGTAGAGGTACATTTTCAGCTGGTTGAAAAAAAAATCAAACTTTTTCTTCTCCAGTGTTTTTGCCAACTATTGTCAATCTTCATGCCTGTGCATTAATTCCGCATCTTAGCGTTGCTGCAAAAAGAAATCTTATTCTTGAGTCGCTTCCCTTCCTGTGAGTGTCCAGCTCGGTCTGCATGTGATGGTGCAGATGAAAATATTCCAGCTTCTGTGTCTGCAGCGAATTCTCAATCTGTAGACCTCAGAACCCATTCAGAAAGTGGGATGCCCTCCCCCTCTGCTGCACGCTGCACGACACCCTCTTAGCTTTCTTACCTACGAGTGCAGGGTGTCCACACAGGGTGTCCACACAGTCTAGAAACAGACAAGTATACATAATGTTGTCAAGAACATCATCAATCTTTTTTTTTTTTTTTTTTAAACCCACATAGAGTGTTCTCTGTGTTTCCAGAGTTAGTGCGTACCCTGTAATAAGTTCTGTAGGTTTACGGCCAGTGCCAAAAGTGTGTGTAATTTCCAGAGATGGTCCCTGCTTATTAATGATAGTGTTGTTTTCCTGACTTCGAATTAGACAAAGGAGGTACTGGCATCCCATTCTTTAGATTTAAAATAATTATCAACTTCAAGAACTTGTAAACATAGTAATAACCTAATAAAAATAGAACACTGACCCTCCCTCCCCTGCCCACAACACCTCCCTGCGCTGCCTGTACCACCAAAGGAAAGAGGCCATGAACATTCACAGGATGGCGGAGGCAACACTGGTCAGGAAACAGAACGACTCCCCACTGGCAGGGCATTCCTTCTGTCCTTAGGTGCGTGGTCACTAGGACTAGATCTGAAGGAATTACCAAGTATTCTAACATGTGAGTGGTTTCTAAATGGTCAATCTCTTGTAGTATCCTCCTACCACCACCACTTAAAAAAAAAAAAAAAATGACAGCAGCTGACAGTGTTTGCCGCACAGAATTTAGGTAGTTCTTGTCAGTTAGCCACACAACTTGTTTTTAACGAGAAGCTCTGCACATCAGGAAAATTGGTACCGCCCTGACCCACGGGTCTCTGCCGGACCCATCATGGGGTCATCATTGTGACAGATGCTTGCTTTCTCCATGGGAGAGGAAAGGTCAGATGGAGGCAAAAACTGTTCTGTTTTAAATAAAAAAGAATTCGCGTTTCCCCAAAGCACTTTGTGCCTCAGTTGAGTTTTCCCACTATCAGTCCTCACCTCCCAAGCCCCTGGCCTGTCCAGAGCCAAGGTTAATACGTTGAGACTGTCTTTACAAAAAGAGAAATTCCTCTTTACTGGGAACAGCAAAAGAAAAATTATGAAGGTAGTTTACAATATCATTGTAGCAGAGATGTGAAACAAAGTGCTTTTCTTTCCCTTCTCCCCTGCTTTCTGGGACCTCCCGGGGAATCTGGCGCGCCTTCTCCCTGGGCTCCCGACAGGTGTGCAAGGTTCTCTGAGGGCTGGGCGGTAGGAGGTCACCAGGGGTGAGCTGGAGCAGCCTTACTGCGGGACTAGCCTTACAGCAGAGCTTTATGGAAAGGAAGAGAGAGAGTCTTATCCTAAATGTGTTCACCAAAAATGAACAAGAGGAGGGGGAGGGGTCTTTATACAAAACAAAGCAAAAACCTTTGGAATCCTCCCAGAAGTTACATACCTTTTAAAGGTAGTATAGTTTCTCACCAAGTGACGCATTCAGCATGACACTTCTCGCCAGAAATTTCAGGATAAGTTGGAATAAATGTATTTAAAACACCACCCCTACCCCTCCCTTTTAATTTTGTCCAAGGAATTAATTACTTAAGTGTAGTATTTCTGAATGTGCCTTTGTGAGTACAGAGACCGTCTGTTTTAGAAAGAAGCTATCCGTGAGGATGAAACAGAAAGGCGGTCAGCGTAGTCTTTTTAGGGAAGTCAGCGATTCTCCCGGCGGTCCCCAGGGGCAGCTCTGGAGTTTCCATTAGCATCAATATTGCACAGTGTAGAGTTGTGTGGAAGAGATCCTGGGGCTCGGGAGGGAGAACGAGGTGATGGTGCACAGCGACAGAGACCCAGGGTCGTCCAAGCATGCAGGTCGAATTTATCTGCAGAACCTAGTTTCCTTCGTGTGTATATGTGTGTGTGCAAGCGCGCGCGTGTGGCTGTGCCTATCTGAGTTTTTGTGTTTCTGTAAGCACTGGAGAACTGAAATACGGTGATGTTCGTGACCCATTCATGCATGTCAAGAAGGCGTTTTCTAGCTTCTGCCGTGTGCGGGGCGGGCAGCACCTGTTCCCCCCCTGAGTCTGTCCTGAGAAGGCAGTTACTTTCCTCACATCCTCTGGCTGTTTATGCAAACAGGGTATTACACGCAAGGCAAAAGCTTCTGAAAGAATAAGATGGAAATGTTTGAGAAAGAAAAAAGTCTGAAGTCATATTTTATTTCTTCCGAACTATTATAGTTAAGCATAGAAATCTGCAGTGTCTCTTCATTTGTTTTTGTGTTTGTTTTCAACGATTGCACCTCTTCTCCCCATGCCCTCTCTTCTAAAGAAACCGCAAGTGAATGCTAAGGGCCATTTCCATAATTCCTCAGAACTCCCCAAAGAGGAAAACAATCCCTCCCGCAAGATTCCTTCAGCTTCATTCAGGAGACAAAGGGAGGAGAGATGCGGCTTTCTGTGCTTCTCTCTCATTCCTCTCTAATGGCCTTGAAATGTATTATTATGCAAATGTGAATTTTGATACTGAATTTAAGAAGAGGTTGTTGGATTTTTTTTTTCTTTTTTCAAAAAAAAAAAAAAGGTCCCATATGTGGTCATTCATTGCTTCTTTATTTTGTAACGTGAATTGTAACTATGCATTCTGCAAAAGGGGGGGGGGAGGGCAGAAAGGGGAAGGAAGTAGCTTTGCATCCTTGTTCTACGGTTTCTGTGTCCATGGTATCCCCACGTCCTGGCGGGGAAGGGGAGTGAGAGCGAGAAGCAGTGGAGTCTGTACAGTGAGGTAGAAAGAGGCCTGGAGTCCAGTCCTCCCCGCCGTCCCGGGGCCGGTGGGGGGGCGGGGGGGGGCATGGGGCCTGTGGTCCCTGCCAGCTGCTGTGGTACCAGATTCTCCGCCCCAGCCGTGCAGTGTTAGCCCAGGGCGACAGGGGGCCCCAAAGGCCCTAGTGTTCTCTGGGACAAAGTACTCATCCTTTCCTGAATTCAGAACCCTTTCAAGCTCAGGAAACCATGCCTCCCTCATGCTGACCTTCAAGTTAATCTTTCTGTCGGGTTTCCAGAACTTCTCCTCCTGCTCCTCCCCCTCGCTCCTTTGAATTTTTCTTTCTTCTTCCGTCATCCTTTTCGAATGAGCTTATTTATAAGGAAACTGCCCTGCTCTGTGGGGAAGGGGACTGTTGCTTGGCAGGCAGAAAGAATTCTCTTCCTCACCCCCTACCCCGCAGCCCCATGTAATCTCTCTGCGCCCTGGCGTTCATTCCGCAGAGAGCTAGTGAGCGGCGAGGTGCAGGCCACGGGAGCGCCCACAGCCTCCCCTCGTCCTGACAGAATTCCTTTGTTGATTCTGGCCTGTGGTGGGTCCTGGCACCCGCCTCCCTCTGGTCTAGGCCTTGTTTGCAGCCTGCAGTATCGTAAGCCACAGATCGTTCCACAGATCGTCCTGCCCGTTTTCAGTGTTCCCGCGCGAGCGGTTCTAGTCGATGTTCACAGTACTGTAGCGAGTGACAGACTTGATCACAGTCTCCTCGTGCCCGTGCAGGGCTGTGCAGGCGCGATCTTATCAGGGTTCCAATCTGTTAGATTGCCTTTAGACAAAAAAAAAAAACAAAACAAGAAAAAAAAATCCTGACGTTTCAACTGTCTGACACAAAACGATACCTCGAGGTACATTTCTCCTGCAATGTAGACCCCTCACCCCGCCCCTCTCCTTTTCTGACATCAGTGGGTTATCTTTTTTGAAATATGAATGTGTAAATAGTAAGATAACTTTTACAATTTTCAATTTTCTTTGCTGTGAAAGTAGTCCTAAAATATGATATTTTTCCTTTTTTTTTTTTTTAAGCCATCTGAAGTTTCAGATCTCCTTTCATGCTTAAGAAAAGAAAGTAGAACAGGTCAGGGGGAGCAGACGTGCATTTGCGGGGCGGTGGTCTCTCCATTGCCTGCCATGCACAGTGCCAGCCGACCCGAGTCTAAACCCTGTTTCGGAGAGATGCCATCTACTCCAGATCTAGTTCCAGGGTGGGGCAGTGGCTGAATTTCTCTCTTCCAGAAGATCCATCCCCTCCGGGCACTCCAGGATGTTTTTTAACCTGAGACCTTGAGCTCTCAACCTTTCCTGCTTCGCCCGCAGGCTCACTTTTAGAGTCATGGAGTAGCATCCTGTAGTTCACAAAGGGCCTTACTCCTGGCATTTCAGTCTGGCGCTGTAGAATTCACAGACTCCTCACTTTGCAGTGCTCGAGAAATGTATTGATTTCTTACCGAGAAGGAAGTTCATCTGAGACGTGCAAACCACCTTCCTGAAAGGTGTGGGCCCCCTCGGGCATTTCCCTGAATGCCACCCTACCTGAGGCTTGAAGCTGACAGGATGGAGAAGGAAATAACATTTTAACAAATGCTGCTTGTAGGATCTGTCCGCTACCGCTCTCTGGGATTTGGCCGCTCACAAGGCAGGGTCACAGTGGATCGTTTTGAACAGCTTCTTCACCAACACCTCTTTCCCGCTCCACCCCCACCTCAAAGATCAACCCTGTATCTGTCTAGAGGCTGTTTTTAGTTTGAGCCCCCGACCTTGTATAGTGACGACTTCCTCTGAAGGGAAGAAGCTTGAGAATAAATGCACATCTGCTAGCTCACCGCCCACCTTCTGATTTGGGGCACTGACCACCTTAGGATTTTATTTCTCATGTTTGTTTGAAAGGTCCCTTTTCTGTCCATCTCCTTCCTCTCGTCCCCCGTCAGTTCTCCCTGCCCTCACGTCGTCCACGAGGCCCCCAAAGGGCTTTGCTGATCTCTGCACTTCTTCCCTGGGACCCTCCCCCGCCGCCGCCCTTTGCACACGCCAGTGACCAAAGTGTGTCCAGCGACCTCACAGAAGTCATCAAAAATGGTGCCTGCACCACGAATGTGCTCACAGAGACACGTGCACAAGATTCTGCACCCTTGGCCTTAACCTCTGTATGACTTAAGGTGCAGGAACATTTTTAACAGGTTATTAAAAAAAAAAAAAATCCTTCTGGGAGGGAAAAGCAGACGAAACAGCTCAATTGTGCCCACTCCTAACTCTACTATTTGCCTACAACTTCATTCTGTGCCCACCCAACCCATCCCTGTTTTGAGTAACCAAAAAGAGACAACAAAAGCAACCTGAGGAGAGGTTTCTGTACTATTTTATCTTTCTCCATTTAGCTGGAGATATAAATGCTGCTTTGGGTTCCATAATCCTAGGGGCTATGTTTACATAGTAAAATATATCCTACCAAATCAGGAAACAAGCATGGGGATCTCTGCAGTGAGAGAGAGCTAATTAGGTCACCGATGGTGAACAAGAGAAGTGAGGGGATCTGGTGGGAGGGGGACACGGGGAGAGAAGATGGAGAAGCGCTCCCCTCCTCCTTTCTCCGCCCTTGACTTCTCTCCTTGCCCCCTTTGAACAGAAGGCACAGAGAAGGGCATCAGAAAGAGGCTGGAGTTTTAAAAGGCAGCTTTCCAACTTTGCACACAAACAGGTTCACAGGAAGGTACAGCAAAAAATCTTCTCATCTGAAACACTCAGCAGAAACAAAGCCTCCCAACCCGACTCCACAGCCGCACATAGTGACGCTCTCTGCAAGTTACCTAGAAGTGTTTGGTTTTCTTATACTTGAAATAGCTTTGATGATGTTACTTTGGCGGCTTTCTTTTCTCTCTTCTGGTGGGCGACAGAGGAAGCGGATGATGGGATTCAAGGAAGTGTGAGGGGAGAAAAGGGAGGATATGGCATTGTCTTTTTGTGTGTGTGTTTCTTTAAACATATAGAGGTTTAATCAAACTCCCATGTGTTGAAATTGCTCCTCATGTTACTGGTTTTACATGGACACAGAAACTAGGCACTTTAGAGGTGCACTTGCATGGCAGGCTGGGCCCCCCTTTTCTCTGTTTTATTTTACTTTTTTTAGTATAGTGGTACTTAAAATCACTGGTTCACTTAAAGAAAAAACAAACAATAAAATGTTAAACTCTACTAATGTACAAATAAGCTGAAAAGTTGCATTTTATGTGTATTTTTCGCCATAGCAGGTACTGTATTTCTCATGCTGGATTTAAAAAAAAAAACAAAAACAAAAACAAAAACAAAAAAAAACAAAAAAAAATCTCAAAAACCAACAAAAAAAAAAAACTAAAGGGTGGTGTTTATTGGATTGTGACAGGTTGCGTACTGAGGAACTAAGTCGCCGTCATTTCATTAAAACTGAGAGATGATGTAATGCATATGTAAGAGTTTTCTGAAGGGTTTTTTTGGGCTTTTAAACAGCTTATTTTTGTTTTGTTTAGTTTTTTATTTTATTTTATTTTGGAAAGATATGATTGTATTATGTGCAACTCAGTTGCTTACATTATAACTACAAAATATTTTTGGGTTCCTGGAAAAAAAAAAAAAGAAAAAAGACTAATAAATGTGTTTGGCTGCTAAGCATTGATTGTGGCTTCCTGTTTTATTCCGCTGATTTAGTTGGCTTGTTTGTGGAAGGTTTAGATTTTGTTTCTTCTTCTCTAGCCCTCCCTGCTCCACACACGGAAGCTCCCCGAAAGTCAGCATCTGAACTGGGCCTCCGTGGTCTCTGTCCTGCCCTGTGAGGTCATGGCTGTTGGGGTGGTCAGAGTGGCGGGTGGGCCGTGGCCCCGGCTCCCCGCTGCCTGCCCCCTGCTGCGGGGTCCAAAGTCTCTAAAAGAAACTGATGTTCTCCTTCTGCCTCTTGTTGTCCTGTTGAATCCCTACTTGCCTTTGGAGTGAGAGCCACGAGAGCGGAGAGAAGCGCCCGGTGGAGGCCGTGGTCGAGAACCTGCCCGCGACGCCCGCTCCCGCAGCCTCTTACCCGTGCTTAGCCGCGCAGACAGAGACCCGGTAGACATGTGGCCCCGAAGCGCCTCTAGAATGGCAAAGGGGAGGAACGGGAGGAAACGAACATTTTCTGATTCCCAGGTACTATTGTCTGACTTAATTCTCAGGATGCTTTGCCAAACATGGCAGCAGACGCGTTCCTTGAGGAAACTGTCTCAGAAGAACTTAAATGAGCTGCTATAGCGCTGATGGACTGCTTACCATAGACCGGGCGCTGCTCAGGGAGCCCTGTAACATACAGGCACTCGCTTACCTGACCCTCGTCTCAATCACTGGTGAAACCATACCAGGAACCTGGACGGGATCCCACAGTTACCATGCCAAAACGCCCTCTGCGGGAAACCACTGCGGGTCTCTGAGAAAATGATCTTAAGTGAGTCTGTTGTAGGAAGCGGTAGGCCACACACCTTCCAGTTCTTGTGTTGTAAAATACATCAGTGCCGGGAAATGGGAGAAGAGGTGAATGAGATGCCCGAGAACATCCCCAGGGCCCACCTGTCCAAGCAAGTAGATCGCACCTGTCATCGCGGACTAGATCGCCGCAGGAGCTCCGAAGACCTGTATCGCCAAGGACTTTGTTTTAAATCTGGGGTATTTTAGGAATGCATCGATGGTGAAGGGTGGGGATGGGGTCGTAGAAGGAGAAGTAGTGGTTAAGGCTCATCGTCTGACTCGCCTTCCTCTCCCCTGTAAGGCCTGCCATCACCTTGGGCGACTCCCAAGTGTCCACATGGAGAATCACCCTAACAGCCCAAGCTGCTACGTTCCTTCCTCCAGGCCAACCCAGCCGCACACTCGCATAGTCACTCCACATCGCTCCCCTCCACAATCACAAATGTCAGCATCCTTGACTTTGCCCTCGTGTCCTCCCAACTGGGTTCTTTCTCCTCTCTGTGTTTTAAAACTCATCAGCCACTCCAGGACACGACGTTATTTACTTTCTCCAAACCATCAGCCCTCTCCTTCCTCTTTCCTAAGCAGGTGAGGTTTTATAGCCCATCATTTCAATAACATGGTTGCAGAGTCCTTTAAATTCCTTTGCCGCTCCTATGTTGACACCCACGTGACAAAATCCCCACTTTGGAAACCCTACTCTCTACTTTCTGCCAGTACCCAAGAGCAGTATTGCTCAAAAAAAAAAAAAAAAAAAAAAAAAAGTCACAACGAGGCAAATAAGGACTCCTGTCAGTCTGTAACCAACCAGCAGAGAGACCCTGACGCCACACAATGCGCACCCTGATGCACAGAGAAAGAAAATGAGAGGTGTCAGAAAACCCCCTAAATTCCTGCTTCCAAAGTATAATCAGAGAGCGGTGCTTCCCCCTGCAAGTGCTGCTTCCTCTGGTGTGTGGGACCCTTTCCCTTCCGGCCCTCTAGGTGCGTTTGACTCTCCATCATCCATTCTGTCTTCACGTGTTTGGCTGCGAGCCCTGGCCAGTCAGCCTGCTCAGTCAAGTCCGTGCCATTGTACACACCCTCCTGTGGGCCCCCGTTCTGGCCCCTGCCCCCCACCCCCGGCTGCTGTCCCATGTTCCTTCTGGAGAAACTTTCTCTCCTCCTCCTCCTCCTGGGTCTCTGCCTCTATCGTTCCCCTAATGTCACTAACAGCCTCCCTAGTCCAGTGGACACGGCCATTTACCTCTTGATACCACAGCCCCTGGATTTCCTTCTATGCCCTACCGTGTTCCTTTACCTCCTCCTCCATCTCTCCCAGCCTCTGTTGCCTTGGCCAACAAATGTTGGATTTCATCAGTGCTCAACCCCAGTGTTCTCTGTGCCAAAATCCTAGGTGGTGTCCTCTTGATGGGCCGCCGTTCTTAGTCTCCTTTTTCCTCTGACTGAGCTCTAAATTTTAAATTTTGGAATGCCCCGGGCTCAGGCCCAGTCCTGAATTTTGCTCTCTAGTCACGTTGCTCCTCCTAGATGAGATCAGCCAGCCCAGTGTCCCCATCCTGCCCAAATTCTATCTCCGGCCTTGGCCTTTCTAATGTCCTGTCTATTCACTGACACAGTCAACACTGTCGACAGCCAAAGTCTAATGGACAAATCCCTCCACCTTCCTGGTCAAATCTGCTTCCCTGGTCTTAACCATCTCAGTAAATGGCACCACTATTCACCTAATGGTTCAAACTCACAGCTGCTTCACGCCCCTGAATCAGCTATCAGGAAGCCCTTCAGCTGTATGTCAAACATCCCCGTGTGGTCCCCATCTTCCCACAAGCAACTTGGGTCCAGCTACCACTGCAGGAGGCCCTCCCCATCGCCCATCCTCCCCTGACGCCCACCCCAGACTTCTCTATTGGTTTATGTCACTACCCTCCAGGGCTTTCTCCTAAAAATTAAAATCCAAACTCTATATCATGGTCCACAAAACCCATACTCGGTCTCATTCTCTGCGATTCTCAATCTCAATCTTACAGGACCCTTGTCAGCTTTCCTTTCTCTCGGTCGCACCAGACTTCCCGTGCCCACCTCAAGGCATCGTATTTATTTTTCCACTGCCTGGAATGCTCTGGTCCCTGCGTCATTGTGTGATCTGTGGTCAAATGTGAGGTCTTAGCCTGCTTGTCCTATCAAAAATAGATGTCACTGGGGCGCCTTCAACTGGTTCAGTTGATCTTAGGGTTGTAAGTTTGAGCCTCACGTTGGGTGTAGAGATTACCTAAATAAATAGACTTAAAAAAACAAAAAATAGTTGTCACCCCCCCCATACCCACCTTAAGTTACTTTGTGCTCTTGTCCTGCTATATTTTCTTCCAAGAACTTAGCACTTTCCAAAATCGTCTTGTTTATTTTTTAACATCATCTCCCTCGCTGGAATGTAAGCACTGCACAAAAGGCAGAATTCGTCTTTTTTTTTTTCTTTTTTCTTTTTTAAATTAAGTAGGTTCCATACCCAACCTGTGGCTTGGCTCAACGACCCTAAGACCCAGAGATGGAGTTCTATGCCAGGCAGGCGCCCCAAGGCAGAATTCTTTCCGTGTTGTTCATCAGCTCCAGGGCCTAAAACTCCTATGGTTTTAATTACCATCTATGTGCTAAGGACCGCTAAATTTATATTTCCAGCACTTACCATTGGGCTCCAGACCTGGATATTTCATCGTCTGCTCAACATTTCTTTTCTTTTTTCTTTTTTTTAAGATTTTATTTATTTATTTGACAGAGATCACAAGTAGGCAGAGAAGCAGGCAGAGAGAGAGGAGGAAGCAGGCTCCCCACTGAGCAGAGAGCCAGATGCGGAGCTCGATCCCAGGACCCTGAGGTCATGACCTGACCCTAAGGCAGACGCTTAACCAATTGAGGCACCCAGGAGTCCCAAAACACCTAGATAACAGCACTGTTAACACATCCATGACAGAAGTCCGTTCTGCCTGCAGCCCCTCCTCCCACCCCATGGTATGTGGCATTATTATCCATGCAGTGATAAAACCTAGAGACCTAGAAGCATCCGTGACTCCGCCCTGTCCCATACACCCCAGAACTAATCTGTCACTAAGATGGATTGAGTGTACCTTTTAATCTCTTCCCATTCTTTAATTCCTCTGCACACACTTCTCTTATCCAAGCTAGATTACCCATACTCCTAGTTCTTACCTAGTCTACGGCATTAGCCCAACCGGCTTCTCGTGTCATTCACCCCAGTTTCCCTGCCCCTGATCCATTCCATACATAGCCAATGGGATATTTTCAAAACACAAATCTGATTAAGTCACCATCTGTCATTAAAACCTTTTAGTGATTTTCCATGGGTTAGAATAAAACCCCCAAATATCCTTCTTTCCAACAAGGATCTCCTGGTCTGGCTTCCATCTACTTCTCCAAATTTACCTCCTTTTCTCACCTTTGTCCTCTCCACTGCAGCCTCATCAGCTGACCCCTGTATCCCAATGCCTAGTACAATGCCTGGCACACAGTATGCACCATTGTGGAATGAATGATCCTAATGGGTAACAGGACATTAGATGAATAATGTTGAGTGTCGAGCCCACTTAGAATAAAAAAATTTTTTTTTATTTTTATTTATTTTTTTTTATTTTTATTTTAAAAGATTTTATTTATTTATTTGACAGAGATCACAAGTAGGCAGAGAGGCAGGCAGAGAGAGGAGGAAGCAGGCTCCCTGCTGAGCTGAGAGCCCGATGTGGGGCTTGATCCCAGGACCCTGGGATCATGACCCGAGCCAAAGGCAGAGGCTTTAACCCACTGAGCCACCCAGGTGCCCCCCCAAAAATTTTTTTTTTAAATGTAAGACTCCTGGGGTGCCTGGGTGGTTCAGTGAGTTAGGCCTCTACCCTTGGCTCGGGTCATGGTCTCGGGGTCCTGGGATCGAGCCCCACATCAGGCTCTCTGCTCTCTTCTCTCAGTCTTACCTTTTTTTTTTTTTTTAAGATTTTATTTATTTATTTGACAGACAGAGATCACAAGTAGGCAGAGAAGCAGGCGGAGAGAGAGAGGAGAAAGCAGGCTCCCTGCTGAATAGAGAGCCCAATGCAGGGCTCCATCCCAGGACCTTGGGATCATGACCTGAGCTGAAAGCAGAGGCTTTAACCCACTGAGCCACCCAGGCACCCCACCTTTTTTTTTCTCTTTTAAATATTTTTTTATTTATTTGACAGAAAGAGAGAGAGAAATCACAAGTAGGCAGAGAAGCAGGCAGAGAGAGAGGAAGAAGCAGGCTCCCTGCCAAGCAGAGAGCCAGATGCGGGGCTCAATCCCAGGACCCTGAGATCATGACTTGAGCTGAAGGCAGAGGCTTAACCCACTGAGCTACCCAGGCATCCCTGGAAGTGACCTTTGAAGATCAAGAACCAAAGCTCTGGAGAACCTGCAGACTCAGAAGGCAAGCCTTGCAGATGTGCAACCCATTTCCAGTGGGCAGAAAGGTGGGTTAAGTCTTGCAGAAACTCCCACTGCTTCCTTTTCCAGAAGTGAGAAGGGGAAATGTTAGCGAAGGAAGAGCAGTCAGAAAGGGAGGGGAATCAGTACGGTTCTGTTTTCAAAGCAAGAGGGAGGGAGGGCTTGTCAAAATTGCTAAGCACTTCAGTCTACCAGGAGGGGTGATTTAATATAGGAAACAAGAATAATTATTGGACTCAAAACTGAAAATGACATAAAGACGTACATTAGGAAGAAAAAAAAAAGCTGGCTCCCTGTTCTTTCCCTGCTAATTTCATTCCCTGCATGTCCCCCAGCACACAGATTTTATTAGTGATCCTTTGTTTTTAATATTTTATTTATTTGACAGAGAGAGACACAGAGAGGGAACACAAGCAGGGAGAGTAGGAGAGGGAGAAGGAGGCTCCCCGCTGAGCAGGGAGACCAATGTGGGGCTCGATCCCAGGACCCCGGGATCATGACCTGAGCCAAAGGCAGATGCCTAACAACTGAACCACCAGGTGCCCCTAGTGATTCTTTAAAAAAAACAACCAAACAACAAAAACTGATATGTAACACACAGTGTTACATATTAGTGGTTCTTCATGCAAATATAGGCAAACGAACATATTATAGGCAAGGGCCTTTTGATGTGTTTATTACAGGAAGTTCTCAGTGATGCATGAGTGTGGTTTGGAGGAAGCCAGAGGGCAGAGGTTATATGCAAGTGCTAAGGAGTAAAGTGGCGGCGGAGCACATTTGTCCAACACAGGCGGATCCTGGACAGTGAGTGATCTGGGCAGTCAGCTTCTGTTCTTGCCTTTGCTCGTCAGTCACTGTCCGCCTGGGGATCATCAGCCACCTCCGGCAGGGGGAAGGCCCAGGGGCTGAAAGGTTAAGCAACTGCAAATCACACGGTGCCGGTGCCGGGAATGGTTGGTGAAGACACAGCCAGAAAGAGAGGTTCCCGTGTTAAAGAAGTAACAGGGCAAGTGGAAATGCTTCTATAGTGGGAGAGACCTGTGCTTTTTTTTTTTTTTTTTAATCACAAGAAGGGAGGAAGAACTAGAGGGATAAAAGATTTGACATCGAGTAATTGAAAGAGCAAGATCCTTTCCTGAATGAGGATCTAGAAGAACTGGAGACGGAAACTCCTATGTTGAGGGGGTAAAAGTGAGAGCAGAGTGAAACAGAGGCAAGAGAGAGAGCTGGAAGACGGAGGGGACAGTTGAGTTTGCAGCAGTCACAGTGGAAAGTGAGAATAGGACACTCGTCACTGCACATCCAAAGCAGTGACAGCCCTGCCACACTCTACGAAGAGCGGGAAGCTCCGGGAAGTAAATTCTCCGTCTTCCCAGAATTGTCTGCCCTCACCCCCAACACCAAGCCTCTGCAGCTCCAGAAGGGACGCAGAAGACTTGAGTGCTGAGCCCAGGTAACTGATGGGCTTCTCTGACGGCCAAGGTATTCTGGAATTAGTGCTTTAGTCAATTCTGGCTGCTAATTCTGAGGTCCAGGTGGAGGCACGAAGGATCCGTGGAATGGGGACATGGAGGAAATGTGAGAGGTGGGGAAAGAGGAAGTGTAATGTTAGGCTCTAACTTGAATCTTGCCTACTGTGGGCCTTATTTCTCTCTCTCTGCTAGACTCCTTTGAGCAGCATTCATTCGTTCATCCAGTAGACATTGACTGAGCACCCACACTATGCTAGATAGATCCTGTGCTAGGTTCCAGGGACACAGTGACTGAGATGTCATGATCTCTGATCATGATGAGATGACATCTCTGCCCCAACCAAGTCTGCTATCAGTTGGAAAAGCAAAAACACTGAACTCTGGGGACGCCTGGGTGACTCAGTTAAGTGTCTGCCTTTGGCTCAGGTCATGATCCCAGGATCCTGGGATCAAGTCCCACATGGGGCTCCTTGCTCAGCAGGAGGCCTGCTTCTCCCTCTGCCTGCTGCGTCCCCTGCTTGTGCTCTCTCTCTCTGACAAATAAATAAGTAAAATCTTTTTTTTTTAAGATTTTATTTATTTATTTGACAGAGATCACAAGTAGACAGAGAGGCAGGCAGAGAGAGAGAGAGAGAGGGAAGCAGGCTCCCCGCCGAGCAGAGAGCCCGATGCGGGACTCGATCCCAGGACCCTGAGATCATGACCCGAGCCGAAGGCAGCGGCTTAACCCACTGAGCCACCCAGGCGCTCCAAATAAGTAAAATCTTTTAAAAAACAAAACCAAAAACACTGAGCTCTGGTGAGAGTTATGAGAGGCCTATAAGAAGCCAGGAGGTCGGGGCGCATGGGTGGCTCAGTCATTAAGCATCTGCCTTCAGCTCAGGTCATGATTCCAGGGTTCTGGGATCAGGCCCGGCAGCATCAGGCTCCTTGCTCAGCCTGCTTCTCCCTCCCACTCCCCCTGCTTGTGTTCTCTCTCTTGCTATGTCTCTCTCTGTCAAATAAATAAATAAAATATTTAAGAACCACAACAAAAAAGAAGCCAGGAGGTCATTTGTCATCTAGGAGATACCACAGGTGTGGTCCATAGGGTTTCGAGTGAATCTATGAATAAATGAAAGCAGAAATGGAAAGGTGACAGAAAAAGAAACTGTTGTCAAAAGTTAAGATCTTGAAGCCTTGAGATCTAATCCACTTTTTTTTTTTTCCATAGTAAGCTCTACACCTAAGGTGGGGCTTGAACTCATGACCCTGAGATCAAGGGTCGCATGACTGGGCCAGCCCGGCACCTCTAATCAGCAACTTTTAATATCCCTGAAGTATCATGATTACCGGCAAAGGGGAGGTCACCTCAGCAAACAAGCTGGGACTTCAAATTGGAATTCCCCTGGGAGGTCTCCTTCTACTGAGAAACTCAGAAATAGGTTATTTCAAAGCAGCATAGTGCCTGCTACAGCAGCATGAAGGAAGGTGTGCATTTGGAGCTGCTAAGAACCAAGTTTCTGGAGCCTATCTGCCTGCATTTAATGCCTAGCCTCCCCCCCCCTCCACTCTCTAGAGGCTCAACCTGCCCACGCCTTTGTCTTGCCACCTGCAAAATGGGGATCATAACAATGGCTGGCATTTACTGAACACTTACTCTGTCCTTTGAGGCAAGAACTTTATTTGGGTCTCAGAACCCTGAGATCATGACTTCAGCTGAAACCAAGAGTCCCATGCACTTAACTGACTGGTCCATCCAGGTGTTCCTAAGATTTTATTTTCAAGTAAGCTCTATACCCAGTGTAGGACTCGAATTTAACACCCTGAGATCAAGAGTTGCATACTCCAACTGAGCCAGCTAGATTAAATGAGATTGAGTGTAAAAACCTACTGCCTGTAGGTAAGAAAAACTTACTAAGACCTCCACAAATGTTAGAGGTTGGTTGGTTTGTTTGTTTTTAAGATTTTGTTATTTATTTATTTATGACAGAGATAGCAAGAGAGGGAACACAAGCACGGAGAGCTAGAGAGGGAGAAGCAGGCTCCAGGGCTTGATTCCAGGACTCTGGGATCATGACCTGCGTTGAAGGCAAACTCTTAAGGACTGAGCCACCCAGGCGCCACAGTGTTCCAGGTTTCTATTATTATTGGCCAGCCAGAGGAAAGAGTGGGATCATTAGGGAACATTTTCTGGACTGAGCCTTAAGTAGAAAGTTGTGGGGGCGCCTGGGTGACTCGGTGGGTTAAGCCTCTGCCTTTGGCTCCGGTCATGAACTCGGGGTCCTGGGATCGAGCCCCGCCGGCGGGCTCTCTGCTCTGCGGTGAGCCTGCTTCCTCCCCTCTCTGCCTGCCTCTCTGCCTACTTGTGATCTCTCTCTCTCTCTCTGTCAGATAAATAAATGAAATCTTTAAAAAAAAAAAAAAAAGTAGAAAGTTGTGAAGGAAAAGAGAGAGGTGTTCCAGACTGAAAGGAAATGCCTTTACCAGGGGTTGACAGGGCATGGTGTGTGTTGGAAACCATACAGCACAGTGGCTAAGAGTGCAGAATCTGAAGTGGGGTGGTTCCACTTACTAGCTGGGTGGCCTTCAGCAAGTCACTCAGTTTCTGGAGTCTCAGTTCCAGCACTGGTCGAAATGCATTCTTACTGCAGTTTTGTGCAAGGGGCTCACTTGGACCTCAACAAATGCTGATTTCGCTTGGACACCATTTCTCCTCGGAACTGCTGAACCTGGGCTGGGCGGCGGCTATAATGAATAACAGCAAACACAGGGGCATCTGCGTGGCTCAGCCAGTTGAGCATGGGCTCTTGATTTCCGGTCAGATCCTGATCTCAGGACCCCATCCGGCTCACGCTTCGCGGGGAGTCTTCCTGAGATTCTCTTTGTCCCTCCCCCTGCTCATGCGCTCTCATTCCCTCTAAAATAAATATTTTAAAAAAATAATAGCAAAACACATAGAGGGTTTTCTAAGTGTCCCAGACATCGGTCTGATACCCTGACACTTCACGGTAGTCTTAAAGGCAGGTATTAGTGTACCTTTTTTCAAATGGGGACACTGAGGCACAGAGTGGCTAAGTAACCAATGAAACGCTAATCACGCTCCTTGTCCACGAGGAGAAACCCGCCAAACCTCACCCGCGGGAAGCCCAAGCCCGACAACTTTACGCGCCGGCGTCTCCCAGAACCCCGGGGCGGGACCAAGTGGAGAAGGTCCCGCCCCGAATGGGGGAAGTCCCGCCCCCGGACTTCCGCTCCAGCCCTCGCTGGCCCTCCCTCACCTAGTAGGTACTCCGGGTCCGGATGGCGGAGAGCGGCGACCGCGGCGGGCAGCAGGCGCCCTGCGGGTACGACAGCTACCGCTCGCCGCTTGCCTCCCGCTATGCCAGCCCGGAGATGTGCTTCGTGTTTAGTGACAGGTACAAATTCCGGACCTGGCGGCAGCTCTGGCTGTGGCTGGCGGAGGCCGAGCAGGTAACGGGCCACGGGGATAGGGGCCGGGCTGGGAGAGGCGGGCCCGCTCGGCACGTGCGCGGCTTGGCGCCGGGCTTGGGCTTGGACATGGGCCTGGGCCTGGCCCCGGACCTGGCCCCTGGGGGCAGCTGCCCCGCTATTTTCGGCCGAGTATCCCTTTCCTGAGGCGCTGTGGCCCGAGGAAGGTCAGGGCAGGAGGCCCGGGAGCGACACCTGTTGCCTTCCTAGTTTAGACTCACGGAGGGTTAGAGACGCGGAGGCGGCGGCGAGAAGTGCACGCTGTGGTTTTAAGCATTTATCTTGGCCATTCCTGCAGGAATACTCGGCTGACCACGGACACTGAGCGCTCCTTACGTGCTTTTGTGCTGTCCTAATATCTTTACACATCTTTCCCCGTTTAACACGTAAAGATTTCGCAAACTAGATGGTGCTTTTTCCACATTGTATGTGGAAAACCCACATGATATGGGCGAAATCAAGCCTCAGTGATAGGCACGCGCGTTATTGGCTCCTAACCATTAATAGCGGAACCGGGCTGTTAACTTGGGTTCGGTGCAGAGCCTGAGCACTCAGCCACTTTGTCTTCCACGGTGCCTCGATGGAGTTAGGGACAGGAGTGTCACTACAAAATTCGTATTTCCTAGGCCGCTATTTCCCGTCCACTCGGCTGCGTTTTGCCTTTCTAAGGAGGGAGAATCGGGGTAGGGGATTTATTAGATGGGATTTCTGGTATCTTTTTTTAAGAGCTGCATACAAAGCTGTTTAGCTCAGCGCTTTCAGAAATAGCTCCAGAGGGGCCTTCCCAGAGGATTTGAAGAGAGCTGAAGGTGATCCAGAGAGCTATAAAGTTTCGGAGGAAAATGCCACAACAGGCAAGATGGCAGTGTCCTCTCAAAGGGCATCAGTAAACTTGGAAACAATCTGAGCACGTGCCTGGGGCCGAGGTATAGCGGAACTCCCCAAGCAGAAAACTCACTAGATTTTCCACTTCCCCTTCATTGTGCTCAAGAAAATTAAGTGACATAATAATAGACACATTTATCATGTCTACTCTGTGCCAGGCACTGTCTTAAGACCTTGCGTACTAATGGCTCATTAACCCTCAGAACGGTCCTGTATGCTAAGTACTGTTTTACAGATGTTTGACAGATGACAGAATGGAGACACAGAAAGACTTCATCAACTTTCGGCTCAGATGACAGTAATGGGTAGAAAAGGACATTAATAGGGTGTTGTGATTTATCATGTATTGGCATGTACTCTTTTCTGTTTCATATGATACTCCATTATATAGATGAGGGTAGTGGCATTCAAAAACGCCAGGATCACCATAACTAGGAAATGTCTCCTAGCTGGAATTGAAATGTAGAGTCATCTGAATATGCATTCAGATTTCAGATTCAGATTACGCATTTCCTCTGCCTAGTCAGCGCATTGCCTGAAATGCATACATGATTGCTATAATCTGAGTTTGGAATATGTTAGGGTGTCGATATTAGCATAAACTGCGCAGTAATTTTAGTAGCTAAGAAGAAAATTGAATAAGAGATTGGGAGGAATGCAGAAAAGCAGGGGTCGGGGATGAATTTCAACAAGATGCCTTGCTTGGGGGCAGGAAGCAGTTCCGCCACACTGCCCCCTGCTGCTTTGCTTTGGGAGGAGACCTGAGATACCATCTGTTGTCATAAAGCTTGGCCCCTATGGCTACCTGAGCTATGGAAATTTGGCTAGTGTGACTGAGGAACTGAATTTTTACTTTTTAATTTCAATCAGCTTAAATGTAAATAGCCATATCTGGCATGTAGCTACTGTTTTAAACAAGATAGGCCTTCGATGCACAAACCTCCCCAGGGTCAAGGCTTGGGAGTTTCAAGACAGGTTTGAATGAATTTCACCAGTCTGTGTATTTAGCACTTGAATCCAGGATTCTGAGCTGCCTCTGGGCTGCAAGCTGTTTTTTGCCAGTCTGGTTTTTCCAGTGATGAATGAATGTAAGATGTTTATGTGTTTATTTTCTCAATAACTTCCTGTAGTGGTTTTCAGTTTTACTGAGTTTGCTGTATGTAATTTGTTGGCAAAACCACTTGCAACATTCTTAATTCTCATTTCTCTAAGTAAACCCATCTGGGTCAAATGTAAAGTTTTGGCCTGGATCCCTCACTTTGGGCACTTACAGACCAAGCACTAAGGGGTAAGCAATAAAGACAACAAACTCTCCTCTTATGGAATATATATTCTAGGGGGAGGACAGGCTAATGCGTTTATAAAAGTGTCATGTGGTATTAAGTGCTGTAGATAAATTTAGGTTAAAGGGATAGTTGAATGACATACAAGAAGGATGTTTCATTTTGGACTTGGGAAAGACCTCTTTGAGGAGATGACATTTGAGCCCAAAGACCAAAACATGTGAGCCAGGCAGAGATATAAAGGCAGAGAGAACAAAGATCAGAATATATTGTTGCATATTTTGGCATTTACTTAGAATGTAATTTACATTATTTAAGAAAATCATGCCCTCGGGTGCCTGGGTGACTCAGTTAAGTGTCTGCCTTCTGCTCGGGTCAGGATCCCAGGGTCCTGGCTGGTTGGGGAGTCTGCTTCTCCCTATGCCCCTCACCCCCACTTGCTGGAGGGCGCAAGCTCTCTCTCTCAAAAATAAAAAATTTTTTTAAAAAGAAAAAAAAAAAATCATGCCCTCCAGGGAGTCTGGGTGGCTCAGTTGGTCAAGCATCCAACTCTTGGTTTTGGCTTGGTGGTGATCTCAGGGTAGTGGGATCAAGCCCTGCGTGGTGCTTCCCACTCCAGGCAGTCTGCTTGGGATTCTTTTTTTTTTTTTTTTTTTTAACGTTTTTTTTTTTTTTTTTTTTTTTTTAAGATTTTATTTATTTATTTGGCAGATCACAAGTAGGCAGAGAGGCGGCAGAGAGAAAGATGGGGAAGCAGGCTCCCCGCTGAGCAGAGAGCCCGATGCAGGGCTCAATCCCAGGACCCTGGGATCATGACCTGAGCTGTAGACAGTCTTTAACCCACTGGGCCACCCAGGTGCCCCTACGCTTGGGATTCTTTCTTCTTCTGACCCTCCCCGTGTGCATGCATGTTCTCCCCCCCATAAATAAATACAATCTTTTTTTTTTTTTTTTTAAGTTTTTATGTATTTGAAAGAGGGAGAGTGAGCGAGAGAGAGAGCGCCGTGCATGAGCATGAGCAGAGGGAGGGAGAGAAGCAGACTCCCCTGCTAAGCAGGGAGCCGGATGCGGTTCTTGATCCTAGGACTCTGGTATCCTGACCTAAGCTGAAGGCAATATCTTAACTGACTGAGCCACCCAGGTGCCCCATAAATAAATAAAATATTAAAAAAAGAAAACATGCAGGGCGCCTGGGTGGCTCAGTGGGTTAAAGCCTCTGCCTTCGGCTCAGGTCATGATCCCAGGGTCCTGGGATCGAGCCCCACATCGGGCTCTTTGCTTCTCGGGGAGCCTGCTTCCTCCTCTCTCTCTCTGCCTGCCTCTCTGCCTGCTTGTGGTCTCTGTCAAGTAAATAAATAAAATCTTTAAAAAAAAAAAACATGCCCTCCTCCCCATGTACTTTTCGTTGCCCCAAATTTTATTTTTATTTTTTTCTAAAGATTTATTGATTTATTTTAGAGAGAGTATGTGCGAGGGAGGGTGGGGTAGGGGCTAAATGGAGAAGGAGACCAGCTGACACCCCCGCTGACCAGGGAGTCTGTGGCAGGGCTCCCTGCCAAGACCTTGAGGTCATGACCTGAGCTGAAATCAAGAGCCCACATGGCTCAACCAACTGAGCCACCCAGATCCCCACCCCAAATTTGAATTTAAGAATTGGGAGGTGGGGGGCGCCTGGGTGGCTCAGTGGGTTAAAGCCTCTGCCTTCGGCTCGGGTCATGATCTCGGAGTCCTGGGGTCGAGCCCCGCATCGGGCTCTCTGCTCAGCAGGGAGCCTCCTTCCTCCCTCTCTCTCTGCTTGCCTCTCTGCCCACTTGTAATCTCTGTCTGTCAAATAAATAAATAAAATCTTAAAAAAAAAAAAAAGAATTGGGAGGTGCGGCGTAAATGCTAAGATGAACCATTTTTTTTTCTTGGTGTCACTTCAAGTCATTGTGACATTTGAGGTTATTTATTTTGTTTTGCCTGTTCTGCAGACATTGGGTTTGCCTATCACAGATGAACAGATCCAGGAGATGAGGTCAAACCTGGACAACATTGACTTCAAGATGGCAGCTGAGGAGGAGAAGCAGTTGCGACATGATGTGATGGCTCACGTGCACACGTTTGGCCACTGCTGCCCAAAAGCTGCAGCCATAATTCATCTTGGCGCCACCTCCTGCTACGTTGGAGATAATACGGTAAGAGCCTTTGTTTTGTTTCCACTTAGGATTCAGTCTTCATAATGGATTTATGAATTTTATGTGATTTTTGTCTAATTTTAGGAAGTGATTCCATAGATCATTAGCTTTAGGGGTATCATAAACTCAGGAATTTTCTGCTTTTGTTATCCTTCCAGTCTAAACTATAAGCCTCTAATGACTTCCATAATGGAAGACTGGCAGATACAGTTTATGCATTGGTTGGCTGGACCCAAGTCAAGGTCTTAGTGTTTTAGTGGCAAGGCAATTGTCCAGAGGGGGTTTCTTTCCGAAGTCCTTTATAACTCTCTGTTGTAACTTCTTGGGGCGGGGGAAAAAAGGTTTGCGTTAGGATTCTTTCACAAAACACTTAATTGGCAGAGTAGTTTATCGTCAAACATGAAAAAGTAATACCACATTTTCTTAAGAGTACTAGGCCCTTGGCAGTGTTCTGACCACTTTATATGTCTTACTTCATTTATTCTTTACAATCATAAGAGAGGTGCTTTTATCTCCATTTTTCGATGGCTTCTTGAGGTGTAGTTTACATACCATAAATTTCCCTATCTCAAATGTGCAGTTCAGTGAGTTTTAGTAAATTGTTACAGTTCAGCCTTCGCTACAGTCCGGTTTTGTGGCACATCCATCACTCTAAGGAGTTCTTACGCCTGTTGGCAGTCAGTCCCCACTCCTTCTCTCCAGACCAAACAACTGTTGACCTGCTTTCTTTCTCTGTAGTTTTGCCTTTTCTGGTAATGTCCTATAAATGGAATCAGAATGTGTAGTCTTTTGAATCTGGCTTTATGATTCCTGTCTCTACGGATGAGGACACTTAGGTTGAAGAACTTGCCTAATATCACACCGCTAGAAAGGATACAAGCCCAGGGAGAATGGCTCCAAAGCTGTGCTCTGCATCACACTGTGCCGGGGGGGACCAGAAGTTCCATTCCAGATACCTTTCCAAGTCAGAAAGAGGCCACTGATTTTTAAGTTGCCCCAAATACTTGTAATCTCAAGTGGTACATAATTAAAGGCATCTGTGTGTAATTGGTGACTCAAGTAATAGAAGAACAACAATCCCTTCCCTTGGAATATACTTTTTATTTTTTTTATTTTTTACATGTACCCAGTGTGTAGTTGGGCTCAGCAATTACTGTCTCATGTGAGTTGGCCTGAAATGCATCTCCTATTTCCCTCAAGGACAGCTTCAAATTTCCTAAACCTTGATATTCTGGTTCGTGTCTTTTTGTTGTTGTTGTTGTTAGCAATGGTAGATGTGGACAAAGGAGGGGAAACTAATGGAATGTTCCCCCTGGAAGCTTCTCCGAGACTCAGGCATTTCTCTTTGGGAGCTCGGTGACCCGGACATCTTCACAATATTCAGGATGGAAGTTTGCCCTGTGACTGTTTTCCAGTCATTTTAATTACCGTGTGCACTGGCCTTTGAGGGGATAAGGGATTTGTTCCTTGGAGATCGCAGAAGTACTGCTCTCCAGGTTGATGTGCTTTTAAAACAGTAACCTGAAAAGAACAACTTCTGTTAGGATCTTCTGGCTTGCACCGAGGGTAGCTAATAGTGAGATGAGTGGCTAGCTGAGAAGCCCAGATGTGAGGGCTAAAAGGGGTTATGGAATATTGTTTGGGCCAAGCTGTTTAATGTGAGACCACTGCATTTTCCTTCGCAGGACCTGATTATTCTTAGAAACGCATTTGACCTGCTTTTGCCAAAGGTAAGGAGTTGGCGGCAGTTTCCTGTCAGCCCTGGTTTCCCCAAGATAGGACATGGCACCGCTTTCAAATAAATCAACACAATGTGACTATAAATACGTTGTCTTTTACTCAGGCGAACGATCCTGTGTCGTATCTGTAGAACTAATTGTCTCTTTGGGTTAAAATGCTTTAAGCAAATGCTTTTTAAAACATAGCCTTTATAAATAAATACATACATACATACATACATTAATTAATTAATTAATTAAAGCATAGCCTTTTAGGAGTACCGGGGTGGCTCAGTGGGTTAAGCGTCTGCCTCAACTCAGGTCATGATCCTAGAGTCCTGGGATCAATCCCCCTGTGGGCTCCCTGCTCAGCTCGAGCCTGCTTCTCTGTCTCTCTCTGTTGCTCCCCCTGATTATGTTCCCTCTTTCACGGTGTCTCTCTCTGTCAGATAAATAAAATCTTTAAAAAAAAATGAAAATATGGGGCACCTGGGTGGCTCAGTGGGTTAAAACCTCTGCCTTCAGCTCAGGTCATGGTCCCAGGGTCCTGGGATCGAGCCCCACATAGGGCTCTCTGCTCCAAGGGGAGCCTGCTTCCTCCTCTCTCACTCTGCCTGCATCTCTGCCTACTTGTGATCTCTGTCTGTCAAATAAATGAATTTAAAAAATCTTAAAAAAAAAAAATTTAAAAAATGAAAATAAAACATAGCCTTTTATTTTATTTTTTTTAAAGATTTTATTTATTTATTTGACAGACAGAGATCACAAGTAGGCAGAGAGGCAGGCAGAGAGAGAGAGGGAAGCAGACTCCCCGTTCAGCAGAGAGCCTGATGTGGGGCTCCACCCCAGGACCCTGAGATCATGACCTGAGCCGAAGGCAGAGGCTTAACCCACTGAGCAACCCAGGCGCCCCAAACATAGCCTTTTAAATGAAGGAAGTTAACTACCTGCTTGTTGTTGGAATATGTGGGTCAGATTTGTGATTTTATCCTGTTTTTTCTGCATGAGCACATAAGTGATCTTTAAATTGTGCAGAAAAAGTTCATGACTCTAGGTAGTCAACTCAATTTTCAAATATTGGTTGCTTTGAACTCATGAAGGCGCTTTGGGATACAAAGATGAAAAGATATGCCTCTGCCTTCCACAGGCTGGAGATCTAATTTATATTTATATTTATATAATATAAATTTATATTGTCTAAAAGTTTAACTCCTGATTATATAACGAGCTCATGGTGAACTCATTCTTCTCTACATGGTCTTTCTTACAGCTTGCTAGAGTGATCTCTCGGCTTGCTGACTTTGCTAAGGAACGAGCTGATCTTCCCACCTTAGGTTTCACACATTTCCAGTAAGTGATATGATTACTTCTTGGGACTTGGGCTAGTTTGTGTGCATTTGGCTTTCATTTCTTTCGTCAGGTTCCCTTCTCTGTGGAAGCCTGGAGGTGAAGAATAGTTTAGCAGATAACTTGGGATGCTTATGAGGAATGAACCTTGTCCCTACCGTAAAAGCTAGATTCTTAAGAGTTCATTGGCGGAACATTGGGAAATCTGGATCAAGAGCCGTAGAAAATATTCATGCTCCTTGATTTAGTAATTCCATTTTTAAGACTCTAGCCCAAGGAAGTAATCTAAATTATGCAAAAAGCCTTATGTACAAAGATCTCTGTTAAACAACATGCTGGTTTTGGTAGTAAGCATTGGAAATAATCTAAATGTCCAGAATAAGAGAATAATTAAATAAGGTATAGTATGTAGTATATTCATAGGCTAGAATAATATGCAGCCATTAAAATGATGCTTGGAAGTCTAATATCATGGAAATATGCTTAGGTTAATGTTGTAGAATAAAGACAGCATATAAATTGTATAAGGATTGGAAGAAAATACACCAAGATATAAATCCTGATTTATCTCGTTTGTGGCATAATAGGATAATTACATTTTTTCCCCTATATTTTGTTTTTTTAAAGTGTGCACATATTTTTATGATTATCAACTAAAATCCTTTTCAAAAGCAGAGAATGTCATTTTTGGAATGCTAGTAGTGAACTTCTAATGATGACATTCTAGTAGTGGCGTGTTAGCGTTTGCCTTACATTTTAGTGGGGTGTCGAGTGGCAACAAGGATATTATCTCTTATAACGTAGGAGAGGCTGTAGAGTTTAATCTTCTCGAAGTTCAGGTCTGCATTTCTCGGTAGCAGAAAGCTGAGGGAATTGTCATGAGGAGTCTGTGTGCAGTATGTGGGGTGGCCATGATGAATGTGGCCTTCCATCGGCTCCTGAGCTTTACCTGACTTGCAGCTCCTCTTCCGCTCCTGTGAGTAGTGGAGAGTGTCCGAGAATGCGTGCATCCCGGTGCGGTGCGTGATGAGGGCACCTACTGCCCCAGTTAGCAGCATTAGGCGCTCAGAAAAGTGCTGATGCATCGGTATTACCTCAGCATAGGTCAGTTCCTGCTCTTAAAATGCAGCAGCTCTGGGGCACCTGGCCAGCTCAGTCAGTCGAGCACGGGACTCAATCTCAGGGTTGTGAATTCAAGCCCCATGTTGTACATGAAGCCTACTTAAAAAGGGGGGGGGGGGGGGCGTGTGCCTGAGTGGCCCAGTGGGTTAAGCCTCTGCCTTCAGCTGAGGTCATGATCTCAGGGTCCTGGGATCGAGCCCCGCATCGGGCTCTCTGCTCAGTGCCTGCTTCCCCCTTTTCTCTCTGCCTGCCTCTCTGCCAGCTTGTGATCTCTGTCAAATAAATACATAAAAAATCTTTAAAAAAAAAGAAAAAAGGAGTGGTGTGCCTGGGTGGCTCAGTCAGTTAAGCAGCTGACTTGGTTTTGGCTTAGGTCATGATGTCAGGGTCCTGGGAGCCAGCCCTGCATTGGGCTCCCTGCTCTCTCTTCTCTTCCCCTCAAATAAATAAATTTTTAAAAAGGGGGGGAAAGGGAATCAGCTTTATTTTTTTTTATTTTTATTTTTTTTAAGATTTTATTTATTTATTTGACAGAGATCACAAGTAGGCAGAGAGGCAGGCAGAGAGAGAGGAGGAAGCAGGCTCCCTGCTGAGCAGAGAGCCTGATGTGAGGCTCAATCCCAGGACCCTGGGATCAGGACCCGAGCCAACGGCAGAGGCTTTAACCCACTGAGCCACCCAGGTGCCCCAGGAAGCAGCTTTATTGAGATAAAATTCACCCTTTTTAAGTCTGCAACTAATGATAGGTGTTTTTTTTTTTTTTTAAGATTTATTGATTTTAGAGAAAGAGCATGAGCCAGGGGAGGTGCAGAGGGAGTGGGAGAGACACTCTCAAACAGACTCCCTGCTGAGCACAGAGCCTGATGCAGGGCTTAATCCCATTACCTGAGATCACGACCTGAGCCGAAATCAAGAGTCGGATGCCCAACTGATGGAGTCGCCCAGGCGCCCGTAATGCATGTTTTTTAGTACATTTACAGAATTACATAGTCAACAGTACATAATTCCAGAATATTTCCATCACCTCTCAAAAAAACCCATACCCACTTACCAGTCGCTCCTATTACCCCCCTTAGCTATCCCCTGGCAGTCACGATCTATTTTTCTGTCTATGGATCTGCTACTTCTGGATGTTTTATTTAAATAGAGTCACGCAGTATTCCTCTTATTATGACTGGCTTTGTTCGCTTAATGTTTTCAGGGCTCGTCCATATCGTAGCACGTAGAGTGCTTCATCTCTCTTTGTCGCTGAAGTGGTGGCTATACCAGATTTTGTTTTCCATTCTTCCATTGATAGACATTTGAGTTGTTTCTACTTTGTGGCTGTTATGTGCAATGCTGCCATGAACAGATCCAAGCAAAGCCATCCGTTTATATCTTTCCTTGTAGCAGTAATCTGCTAGCGAGAGTTAGTTAGAAAACCCCGTGAGATTAATGGGGGACATACTGTGGCTCATGGTATGCCTTCATGGTGCCAGCTGTTCATGTCATTAGCCTGATGGAAGCGAAAATCCATCTGGGATGAGCTAGACCATCTATTAGAACTCCAACCTTACTGTAGTATATTCATACTTATATTTTACATTCAGAAACAGACCTGCAGTAGATTGATTTAGACTTAGGACAGGGAGCAAAGCCCTCGTGTGTTACATTAGAGTCCGTTGGTTATATCTGTTTCGGGGCTGTTCTCCACAGCTTGGCTAGCTCCTCTTCAGACCTTGTCTCACAGAGGTCTTCCTTTGTTGACAGTTTAGAGTAGCATTCTCCAATGTCCTCATTATTTTATGTTTTCACATTTCTGACCAAAAATCAGTAGTTACTTTGTTTGCTTGTTTATACCACAGTGTGAGCTCCATTGGACAGGAACCTTCTCTGTGTCGTTTGCTGTATTTTCAAAACCAAGAACACATTGGATATTTGGCAAGTGTTTGTTACATGAGTGTATTTGACTTGCCAAAGTCTGGGAACAAACAAAACAGATATTGTGCCTGCCCTTCCATTGCCTCTTAATGATAAAGAACTATGTTAGAAGACCTTTAGTTATATAATCATTGAATATTTATAAATGACATTGAATTTCCTTAACCTTATTTACTCAAACCTCTTAGCTCTGGTTTTGTCTACACCATTTTCTCTATCTCTTACTTTAATTCTTACCCTTTCCAGGGATAGCAATAATTGTTCAAAAAAGGAATGAAGCTTTTATGAAGTAAGTCCTTGGTTTGAGACTTCTGTGTGTCCTTCTTGGGTCATTTTCAGGCCTGCTCAGCTGACCACAGTTGGGAAACGTTGCTGTCTTTGGATTCAGGACCTTTGCATGGATCTCCAGAACTTGAAGCGGGTCCGAGATGACCTGCGCTTTCGGGGCGTGAAGGGCACCACTGGCACTCAGGCCAGCTTCCTGCAGCTCTTCGAGGGAGATGACCAGAAGGTATTCTGAGAGCAATTGGGGGACACGGAAACTCAGTGGTGAGAACACCAGAAACAAAGCTGACCTCCAGGATGAGAGGAGGATTGATCTTGGGATGAGTGGAGTCTTTGGACCAGAAGCAGTACCAAGGGTTGAAACCTGGGCAGGATGTTGAGATGTTCTCATACTGGTCACACCTGGATTTCTACAGGGAGGTCTTTTTCTTCCAAGGTAGAGCAGCTTGACAAGATGGTGACAGAAAAGGCAGGATTTAAAAGGTAGGTAAATGGGAAAAGTGTTGGCTTCCCTATTCCCTGTTAAGTGATGAAAGCCCTGTGTTCAGTGTACCTCTTGATTTGACCCTAACTTTTTCTTCCTTCGTTCTTCTGCCCATTTCCTTTTATCTCTGGCCTGGGTTTTTATTTTCTTATAGTCTAGATTCTACTTTTTTACAGTCTATAAGGAAAAAGGAAAGTGTTTACTTCTGAGATTTTTAGAATAGTCTCACCCACATCGAGGTCCTCCCGTGGGTTCATCTAAATCTGACCATTTCCACTGAGGGCCACCAGGCTTCACCATGTCTGCTTGTTCCATGCATTTCCATCAGGTTATGACAAGACACGGGTACCCCAGGCCCACACTTCCTTCTTGGGCCTGGGTGTTAGGAAAAAGGGTGGAAGAACAGTTTGTTTCAGAAGCATTTTATCAATGAGGTCATGGGGGCTCAGTAGGACTTAGTATACCAGTGAGACCAAGCTTTTGCTTAAGGTCTGTTTTTGCTCATTTGTTTGACACGGTCACATTTTGAAAAAACTTTTTTTTTCCCAGATTTTATTTGTAAGTAACCTCCACACCCAATGTGGAGCTCGAAAAACAACCCTGAGATCAAGAGTTGCATGCTCCGCCAACTGAGCCAGCCAGGTGCCCCTGAAATATTTCACTTATGATTCTTTTCCATTTATTTCTAGGGCTTTCATCATCACAGGGCAGACCTACACACGGAAACTGGATATTGAGGTGCTGTCCGTGCTGGCTAGCTTGGGGGCATCTGTGCACAAGGTGAGTGGTAGTGGCAGTTTGTGGGAGAGGGGCTGAGAGCTTTGCACACTGCAGAGAGATGGAATTTGCCACAGACTTCTATCTAGACTTATCTCTCAAGAGATGTCAAACTTCATTTTCACTATCTGGGGTCTGCAGGTGACAGCTCTTAAAATAAGTGTGTTAAAAGACAGGACTAGCTCCAGCGTTCTCATTAAAGCTCATCTTGCCTTGTCTGTCCTTGCTGTTCTTCAGCAATGTTCCACACCGTGTTTCCATGCTCCCCTCCTTGTCATTCCTGCTCTTCAGGAGCCAGAAGGAGTCTGAGCGAGATATTCTCCAGGAGCTCTTGGAGAGGATGTGCTCACCTCCTTCATCAGTCTAGCCCCTGCTCCCAGAGTCCTGCGCACCAGCAGTGTGGGACGATGCCTGTGGCCCTTTCCCCCCAGATTTGTACCGACATAAGACTCCTGGCAAACCTCAAGGAGATGGAGGAACCCTTCGAAAAACAGCAGATTGGTGAGTGTTCTGGGAAGATGTGGGAGCGCTGCAGAGATGCTGGGAGGCTGGTGGGCATGTGTTAATAGCTCACCCAGCAGTGTGCTCGGGCACTCACTGTCCTCTGAAGTCTCTGCATTTGCTTCACCTTGTATGTGGCAGGCTCAAGTGCAATGCCATACAAGCGGAACCCTATGCGCTCAGAGCGGTGCTGCAGCCTCGCCCGCCACCTGATGACCCTTATCGTGGACCCGCTGCAGACGGCATCTGTGCAGTGGTTTGAGCGCACACTGGATGATAGTGCCAATCGGTCAGTAGAAGGGGGATGCCGTGTACAGCAAGTTGGGGGGAGAACCAGCAGAGGAGCCTGAAGGATGTTTTGAGCATCTGTGCATTTTCTCCTTGTCACCACAGAGCCTGGAGGGGTCTTCTTGTCGCCATAGAGCCTGGAGGGGTCTCCTTGTCCCCACAGATCCTGGAAGGGTCTAGCAGGGAGGCAAGAATATAGAACAGTGTGATGCGTGTCAGGATCAGTGTGTGTATATGAGATAATCTCTGTGGGAGCTAAGATGGGGGAGTAGAGGAGGGTAGGGGAGAGGGGGTAGAGGAGTCAGGGAAGGCTTCACAGAGGAGGTGATGCTCTAAGACTCAAGAAATAACAGACTTTTTTTTTAAGATTTTATTTATTTATTTGACAGAGAGAGATCACATGTATTCAGAGAGGCAGGTAGAGAGTGTGGGAAGCAGGCTCCCCGCTGAGCAGAGAGCCCGAAGCGGGGCTTGTTCCCCAGACCCTGAGATCATGACCTGAGCCAAAAGCAGAGGCTTTAACCCACTGAGCCACCCAGGTGCCCCTAGATTTTTTTTTTTTTTTTTGAGATTTTATTTATTTATGTATTGAGAGAAAGCAAGAGAGCACAAGCAGATGGAGGGGCAGAGGGAGAAGCAGGCTCCCTGCTGAGCAAGGGTCTGACTCCGGGCTCGATCCCAGGACTCTGGGATCATGACCTGAGCCAAAGGCAGACGCTTAAACAACTGAGGCAGTCAGGTGCCCCATACTGTACTTTTTTAAAGTAGTTTCACATTACTCTGGTTTGCTTGCATTGTAGTAGGATCTGAAAAAAAAATACATAGTTAAAGCTAACTCTCTGGGATCTTTGTGTAATCCAGGGAATAAGACATTGATGGAAATAAAACGTGTGAACTCATTCAGAAGTCAGCCGTTGCATACTTCTCACCAGGGTGTGACCTAATCAGATGTGCCCACTAAAGCACCCTGTAACAGTTTGGAGAATCGGATGTAAGGGGACATGGATCTGGTCAGAACACATTAGGAGGCTACTTTAAAAAAATCCATGTGCACACTGGCACAGTGGCTTTGCGATCAGAGAGGAAGGGTATGGGTCTAAAATCGGGGGCAGATTGGCCGGCCTTGGTGGTGGAGGAGTGAGAATTAAAATCATGATGTGGTGCTAGTGCCATTTACTGAGCAGGAGCCACAGGGAGCAGAAGAGTGGGTGTGACATGTGAGCAGGAAGCAGTGGAAAAGTGGCTGATTGTAGTTTGGTGTTTGAGGTGCCTACAGATCCACCAGGCGGAGCTCTCCAGTGGGGTGTCTGGTCTGGCATGGAAGCAGGTGGCCTGGACAAGGGGTGATAGATTGCGGGGTCATCAGGATATGGGGGTAGCTGAAGTAATGAGATTAAAGGAAGTTGTCCAAGTAGTACATGTGGCGTGACAAGTCAGTGAGGCAGCTTCTTGGGACACACCCTACACGTCACTCAAATTGGTATTTGTTTAAAGAAATAACTGAATGGGCTGTTTGTTTTCCAGACGTATCTGTTTGGCTGAGGCATTTCTCACTGCAGATACGATACTGAATACGCTGCAGAACATTTCTGAAGGATTGGTGGTGTACCCTAAAGTAAGAAGCCTCCATTGAACAGCAAAATGTTGGGGGTGGGTGTTAACGTGGGAGGGGGAGTGTAATCTCTTCCTGCTCTGGAGTGAATATGTTTGGGGAGCTGCATCCCTGTCCAACCTGAGCACATTCTGAAGGTTATGACGTAAGCTCTAGAGAACTAACCTTGGGATCCACAGACACATTATAGAAGAGAGAAAAGGAACTCGTTTGGCTTATACTCTTCATGAGCATGAATCATCAGCTGTGGCGTGACTGGCAGAGCAGACAATTTCCTTTGCCCGTTTTTAAGTACCTGAGGCAGATGGGTTCATTTCCATTACATACTTGGCTCTTCAGGTCGGGCATAGAAATTTCAACAAAGTTCTAGTTTCAGAGATCTTTCCAATGAAGCAATTTTTAAAAATTTATTTAAATCAGTATTCGTTTTTTATTTTTTATTATTTTTATTTTATTATTTTTTTAAAAGATTTTATTTATTTATTTGTCAGAGAGAGAGATCACAAAGAGGCAGAGAGGCAGGCAGAGACAGAGGGAGAAGCAGGTTCCCTGCCGAGCAAGGAACCCGATATGGGACTTGATCCCAGGATGCTGGGATCATGACCTGAGCCGAAGGCAGCTGCTTAACCAACTGAGCCACCCAGGCGTCCCAGTATTCGTTTTTTAAATCAGAACAATACTTTGAGGAGGGTAGCAGGGATGGGAAGGATGGGGTGGCTGGGCGATGGACATTGGGGAGGGTATGTGCAGTGAGCGCTGTGAGCTGTGTAAGACTGATGAATCACAGACCTGTACCCCTGGAACAAATAATACACTATATGTAAATAAATAATAATAATACCTTGGATTAGAAAGAAAACTGAAAAATATACTGTTAATGAAAACGATCCATTCTACTCTCTGTCTTTACAAAAACGATAGTTTGTGTCCTTGTGTGCGTTTTGCTGGTCACTTGGATCTCTTATTGCGTGTGTGTGACTTCGTAACCTTGAGCCATCTTAGGCCTGCATTCGTTCTTCTAGGTAATTGAACGACGCATTCGGCAAGAGCTGCCTTTCATGGCCACAGAGAACATCATCATGGCCATGGTGAAAGCTGGGGGTAACCGCCAGGTTCGTTGATCCCTCATGGTCCTGGATGAGTGGAAAGGGCACCTTTAGTCCTGTTCTCCTCCCTTAAGGAGAATGAAAACATTTCTGTCTTCACCGTCAGTCATGGCAGTGGTACAGAGCAGTAACCGTATTCTGCCATAGAACAGGCTTGTCTCTAGAGAGTGATTGTGGTGAACTTGGGTTGTTAAAAGTGAATCACTTAGTCACCTGTAGAAAAGGTCCATTCCTAGCGAAGAAATTAGGTCTGAATTTCCAAACAGGAAATGGTGGGGAGTGGGCAGGACAGAAGAGCACACGGTTCATGAGGCTTTAGAGGAGGGAGTGCAAGTTGGGCATTTACTTCAGGTTCAGCCTAGGATAAGGTCAGAGGGTCAAGATCTTGGAGTCAGACTGTGAGGGGAACCACCTCAGCCTAGAAGGGCTTTGTGTACCAGCCACAGACAGCATGGATGTGATGTTGGATGACTTCTTAAGATGTTCAGATGCCCTCTTAGTAAATAAGCCAACAGTACCTCACTGTCTTCCTAGGATTGCCATGAGAAAATCAGAGTGCTTTCCCAGCAGGCAGCTGCTGTGGTCAAGCAGGAAGGGGGTGACAATGACCTCATAGAGCGAATCCAGGCCGATGCCTACTTCAGTCCCATTCACTCCCAGTTGGACCATCTACTGGATCCTTCTTCGTTTACAGGTCGTGCATCCCAACAGGTAAGCACCAGGACACTTCCATAGTGCTGTAAGCCTCCCCAAATGCCCTCTTTTTAAAAATTTTTATTTTTTAATTTTTTTTGAAAGAGCCTGTGCAAGTGGGGGCTAGGGCGCTGGGGGAGGGGCAGAGGAAGAGGGAGAGTCTTAGACTCCACACCCAGCATGAAGCCCAACACAGGGCGTGATGTCATGACCCTGAGATCATGATCTGAACTCAAATCAAGAGTTGGATGCTTAACCAAGCCATCCACATGCCCCCAAAATGCCCTCTTTTTACACTGCTGGGCTGCAGAACCTAGAATACTGTCTTCAATGTTTCTACTTTTATAAGAGGTATGATGAGAATGAGGCTAGTCAGAAAGCATTCAGAGCAGGCTAACGTGATGATTTGGTTGTTTTGAGCTATCTTAAGTATTTCTCCCTGTGATTTCTCTGAATTTTGGTTTGGAGCATGTGGTATAATGGACAAAGATTGGGTTTTACCCTCAGGCAGATCTGTCAGGTTCGTTCCTGACTTCTGGCTTTCATTGGCCAACAGGATAAGAATACATATCTCACAGGCTGGTGGTTACATGGATTAAAAGACCTAGCACAGTGCTTAGTGCATAGTAAGTATTCAGTAAATGTCATTTTCCCTCTTGGTCTTTTAGAGACTACAAGAGCTAATTCAAAAAGATGTACGAGTGCAGACTAGCTGCTCATTATGCATTCGGATACTATGCTTCGTTCCAGGGGACAAAACTTGGTGGGGAAGTCTTATAAAGAGGTCATAACACCAAGGAGTGCCTACAGGATTTGTGGGAAGCACATTCTTTGGGATCACAAAGGAGGAATAGAACAGCTCTAAAATAGGAGAGGTCCGGAAAGGCTTCCTGGAAGACTTGACATCTGAGTTGAATCTTAGGGACAAGTAGGAACTGGCATATGACATAGTTCAGCATGGGAGAGAAACTACAATCATTTGAGTGTTGCTGGAGCACCAAGTGCCCAGAAATAGTTACAGGCTTTCAAGTTGGAAGAGAGACTGGAGGCAGGAGACCAGCAAGGAAGCTGCCAGAGGCGGCCACGCAGTACATGATGAGGGCGTTGAGCCAAGGTGATGGTAGATACAGATAAGGGGAGAGATTGCAGGGCCGGTTAGGAAGTTAGTCACTTGGCAGCTGGTTGAATGAGGAGGAAAGAAGCAGTGATGATTTTAGCTTGGGGAACTGGGTGGGCAATGGGGAGACCAATGGAAAGAACAGGCTGGGCTGCTTTGTGGGGAAGCACATGGGGGCAGGGTGGGTTGAGCTGCCTCAGTCTAGGGCCAGATTCCTGATAGGTGGTTGAGAAAAATGGAAGTTCACTGGTGGAGTAAGAGCTTTATCAAATTATTTTTCAGTGATATAAATGGACATTGAAAAAAGCGTTATCAAATTTACATCTTGACGTTTTCTTTTGTCTTACATTTGCTTTCCTTTTTGGCAGGTGCAGAGATTCTTAGAAGAGGAGGTGTATCCCCTGCTGAAACCATATGAAAGTGTAATGAAGGTGAAAGCAGAATTATGTCTGTAGCGTTGGAAAAAATTAAACAAGAAGTCGTTGGCTTCATTAACTTTTATTGCCGAGTCTTGGAAAATGTTATTCTGATGCCTTATTTTACCTTTTACCTGTCACCTTAAATTGATACGGCGCTTTTTTCTTTGCATGGTGCCTTCAAATTCTCAAGGTTTACAAAGCAGAAATAAATCATGTTGGGGCGCCTGGGTGGTTCAGCTGGTTATGCATCTGACTCTTGTTGATTTCGGCTCAGGTCGTGATCTCAGGGTTGTGAGATCGAGCCCCATGTGAGGCTCAACGCTGGGTGTGGAGCCTGCTTAAGATTCTCCTTCTCCCTCAGCCCCTCCCCTCCTCTCCCTGCTTTCCCTCTCTCTTAAAAAAAAAAATTATGTTGAATTGGACTCTTGTTTTCTACAGCAGCACAGCTTGTAGTTCATAGTTCGCTCTGTTCTTTCAGGCATATTGTCCAGCTAGCCTAGTCTGTTTCACATGCTCACTTGATCATGAGCGAGTAAGCAAACTCCTGGTCCTCTCTTCTGAAGGTAAATTTGATCTGCGTCCAGCAAAGTAACCTGGACCCTGATTCAGTATGGTTGGATACCTTTGGTATCCGGTTACGTTTTGCCAGAATATGTAATGAAAGTCAGAGGTACAGTGAATTTTCAGGTTTACTCACCTGACGTTGTACCCAGGCCGACTTCATCTTTTGGTAAAACTTATATATCAGAGAAATGCTAATTGGGTTTATTGATTTCATCAGGGCTTTCGACAGTCTTTAATCCTGGTTATACAGATCAATAGGTGATTGAACCAGCTGTAGCCAAAGATCATTAGGAACTGCCCTGCACCTAGAAGGGGAGCACTGGTATTAGTCCGCAAAGCTCCATCCTCAGCCCTGTCCAATTTCACATAATGGTTTCAGCATAGATGAAAATGAAGAAAGTCTATTTATCAGATTTGCAGATAATACAAAATTAGGACAGTTAACCAATACATGTATTTGGTAAGATAACTAAAATTTATCTAACCTGAAATAGATTGAAATGATGTTGCCAAAATTAAGAAGAAAAAATTAAGATAAATGTAAATAAATTTGGCTTAAACTTCACTGTAGTCTTACTGTTCTATACCTACGGCATTATGTTCTAGTTTTTTTGTTTGTTTATTTTGTTTTTAACATACAATGTATTATTTGTTTCGGGGGTACAGGTCTATGATTCATCAGTCTTACACAATTCACAGCACTCACCACTGCACGTACCCTCCCCAGTGTACATCACCCAGCCACCCCATCCCTCCCACCTCCCTCCCCTCCAGCAACTCTCAGTTTGTTTCCTGAGATTAAGAGTCTCTTCGGGTTTGTCTCCCTCTCTGGTTTCGTCTTGTTTCATTTTTCTCTCCTTTCCCCTGTGATCCTCTGTCTTGTTTCTCAAATTCCTTATATCAGTGAAATCATATGATAATTGTCTTTCTCTGATTGACTTATTTCACTTAGCATAATACCCTCTAATTCCATCCATGTTGTTGTAAATGGCAAGATTTTGTGTGTGTGTGTGTGTTTTTTATGGCTGCATAATACTCCATTGTATATTTATATATACCACATCCTTATCCATTCATCTGTTGATGGACATCTAGGCCCTTTCCATAGTTTGGCTACTGTGGACACTGCTGCTATAAACATTGGGGTGAATGTGCCCCTTCGGATCACTACATTTGTATCTTTGGGGTAAATTCCCAGTAGTGTAATTGCTGGGTCGAAGGGTAGCTCTATTTTCAACTTTTTGAGGAACCTCCATACTGTTTTCCAGAGTGGCTACACCAGCTTGCATTCCCACCAACAGTGTAGGAGGGTTGTCCTTTCTCCGCATCCTCACCAACATCTTTTGTTCCCCAACTTGTTAATTTTAGCCATTCTCACTGGTGTGCGGTAGTAAATATCTCATTGTGGTTTTGATTTGTATTTCCCTGATGCCAGGTGATGTTGACCAGTTTTCATTGGTCTGTTGGCCATTTGGATGTCTTCTTTGCAGTAATGTCTGTTCATGTCTTCTGCCCATTTCTTGATTGGATTATTTGTTCTTTGGGTGTTGAGTTTGATAAATTCTTTATAGATTTTGGGTACTAGCCCTTTATCTGATATGTCATTCACAAATGTTTTCTCCCATTCTGTTGGTTGTCTTTTGGTTTTTTGACTGTTTCCTTTGCTGTGCAAAAGATTTTTATTTTGATGAAGTCCCAATAGTTCATTTTTGCCTTTGCTTCATTTGCCTTTGGCGATGTTTCTAGGAAGAAGTTGCTGTGGCTGAGGTCGAGGAGGTTGCCTGTGTTCTCCTCAAGGATTTGGATGGATTCCTTTCTCACATTGAGGTCTTTCATCCATTTTGAGTCTACTTTTGTGTGTGGTGTAAGGAAATGGTCCAATTTCATTCTTCTGCATGTGGCTGTCCAATTTTCTCAACACCATTTGTTGAAGAGACTGTCTTTTTTCCATTGGACATTCTTCCCTGCTTTGTCAAGATTTGTTGACCATAGAGTTGAGGGTCCATTTCTGGGCTCTGTATTCTGTTTGATTGATCTGTATCTGTTTTTGTGCCAGTACCATGCTGTCTTGATGATGACAGCTTTGTAACAGAGCTTGGAGTCCGGCATTGCGATTCCACCAGCTTTGGTTTTCTTTTTCAACATTCCTCTGGTTCCATGCAAATTTTAGGATTATTTGTTCCATTTCTTTGAAAAAAGTTGATGGTATTTTGATAAGGATTGCATTAAATGTGTAGATTGCTCTAGGTTACATAAACATTTTCACAGTATTTTTTCTTCCAATCCATGAGCATGGAATGTTTTTCCATTTCTTTGTGTCTTTCATGAGTACTTTATAGTTTTCTGAGTGCAGATTCTTTTCTCTTTGGTTAGATTTATTCCTAGGTATCTTCTGGTTTTGGGTGCAATTGAAAATGAGATTGACTCCTTAATTTCTCTTTCTTTTGTTTTGTTGTTGGTGTATGGAAATGCAACTGATTTCTGTGCATTGATTTTATATCCTGACACTACTGAATTCCTGTATGAGTTCTAGCAGTTTTGGGATGGAGTCTTTTGGGTTTTCCACATAAAGTTTCATATCATCTGCCAAGAGTGAGAGTTTGACTTCTTGTCAATTCAGATGCCTTTTATTTCTTTTTGTTGTCTGATTGCTGAAGCTAGGACTTCTAATACTATGTTGAATAGCAGTGGTGAGAGTGGGCATCCCTGCTGTGTTCCTGACTTTAGAGGAAAAGCTCTCAGTTTTTCCCCATTGAGAATGATATTCGCTGTGGGTTTTTCATAGATGACTTTGATGTTATTGAGGTATGTGCCCTCTGTCCCTACACTGTGAAGAGTTTTGATCAAGAAAGGACGTTGTGGGGCGCCTGGGTGGCTCAGTGGATTAAGCCGCTGCCTTCAGCTCAGGTCTTGATCTCAGGGTCCTGGGATCGAGCCCCGCATCTGCTTCAGCATCCCTGCTGAGCGGAGAGCCTGCTTCCCCCTCTCTCTCTGCCTGACTCTCTGCCTACTTGTGATCTCTCTCTCTGTCAAATAAATAAATAAAATCTTTAAAAAAAAAAAATGATGTTGTACTTTGTCAGATGCTTTTTCTGCATCTATTGAGAGTATCATATGGTTCCTTTTTTTTTTTTTTAAAGATTTTATTATTCATTTATTTGACAGAGATCACAAGCAGACAGAGAGGCAGAGAGAGAGGAAGGGAAGCAGGCTCCCTGCTGAGCAGAGAACCCGATGCGGGGCTCGATCCCAGGACCTTGGGATCACGACCTGAGCTGAAGGCAGAGGCTTTAACCCACTGAGCCACCCAGGTGCCCTGAGAGTATCATATGGTTCTTGTTCTTTCTTTTATTAATATATTGTATCACATTGATTGATGTGTGGATGTTAAACCAACCTTGAGCCCAGGAATAGATCCCACTTGATGATGGTGAACAATCCTTTTAATGTACTGTTGGATCCTGTCAGCTAGTATTTTGGTGAGAATTTTTGCATTCGTGTTCATCAGGGATATTGGTCTGTAATTCTTTTTTTTTTCCCCCCTGGGTTTTTAAAATTCTTTTTTTATTTTTAAGATTTTATTTATTTGACACAGAGAATATAAGCAGGGAGAGCAGCAAAGGGAGAGGGAGACACGGGCTCCCCACTGAGCAGGAAGCTCAATGAGGAGCTCTATCCCAGGACCCTGGGATCATGACTTGAGCCGATGGCAGACTCCCAACTGACTGAGCCACCCACATGCCTCTGTAATTCTCCTTTTTGATTGGGGTCTTTGTCTGATTTTGGGATCAAGGTAATGCTGGCCTCATGAAATGAGTTTGGAAGTTTTCCTTCCATTTCTATTTTTTGGAACAGTTTCAGGAGAATAGGTATTAATTCTTTAAATGTTTGATAGAATTCCCTTGGGGACCCATCTGGCCCAGGCTTTTGTTTGTTGGGAGATTTTAGATAACTGCTTCAATTTCCTTACTGGTTATCAGTCCGTTTGGGTTTTGTGTTTCTTCCTTGTTCAGTTTTGGTAGTTTGTACGTCTCTAGGAATGCATCCATTTCTTCCAGATTGTCTAATTTGTTGACAACATAGTTACTCATAATATGTTCTTATAATTGTTTGTATTTCTTTGGTTTTGTTTGTGATCTCTCCTCTTTCATTCATGATTTTATTAATTTGGGTCCTTTCTCTTTTGTTTTTGGTATGTCTGGCCAGGGGTTTATCAATCTTACTGGTTTTTTGAAAGAACCAGCTCCTAGTTTCGTTAATCTGTTCTACTGTTCTTTGGTTTCTATTTCATTGATTCCTGCTCTGATCTTCATTATTTCTCTTCTGCTGGGTTTATCCTTTATTTGCTGTTCTTTCTCTAGCTCCTTTAAGTGTAGGCTTAGGTTGTGTATTTGACACCTTTCTTATTTGTTTCCTTTTTTTTTTTTTTTTTTAAAGATTTTATTTATTTGACAGTCAGAAATCACAAGTAGGCAGAGAGGCAGACAGAGGGGCGGGGGAAGCAGGCTCCCCGCTGAGCAGAGAACCCGATGTGGGCGGGGCTCGATCCCAGGACCCTGAGATCATGACCTGAGCCAAGGCAGAGGCTTAACCCACTGAGCCACTCAGGCGCCCCTCACCTTTCTTGTTTCTTGAGAAAGTCTTGTATTGCTATATACTTTCCTCTTAGGACCGCCTATGCTTAATCCCAAAGATTTTGAACAGTTGTGTTTTCGTTTTCATTTGTTCCCATGAATTTTTTGAATTCTTCTTTAATTTCCTGTTTGACCCACTCATTCTTTAGTAGGATGCTCTTTAGCCTCCATGTATTTGAGTTCTTTCCAACTTTTCTCTTGTCATTGAGTTCTAGTTTCAAAGCATTGTTGGCTGAAAGTATGCAGGGAATGATCCCAGTCATTTGGTACCGGTTGAGACCTAATTTGTGACCCAGGATGTGATCTATTCTGGAGAATGTTCCATGTGTACCAGAGAAGAATGTATATCCTGTTGCTTTGGGATGGAGTGTTCTGAATATATCTGTGATGTCCATCTGGTTCATTGTGTCATTTAAAGCCTTTATTTCCTTTTTGATCTTCTGCTTAGATGATCTGTTCATTTCAGTGAGGGGTTATTAAGGTCCCCTACTATTACTGTAGTATTATCGATGTATTTCTTTGATTTTTTTTTTTTTTAAAGATTTTATTTATTTGTCAGAGAGAGAGAGAGCGAGCACAGGCAGACAGAATGGCAGGCAGAGGCTGAGGGAGAAGCAGGCTCCCCGCTGAGCAAGGAGCCCGATGTGGGACTCGATCCCAGGGCGCCGGGATCATGACCTGAGCCGAAGGCAGTTGCTTAACCAACTGAGCCACCCAGGCGTCCCTGATTTTGTTATTAATAGGCTTATATAATTGGCTGCTCCCATGTTAGGGTCATAGGTATTTAAAATTGTTAGATCTTTTAGTTGGACAGACCCTTTAGGTATGATACAGTGTCCTTCCTCATCTTTTATTATAGTCTTTGGTTTAAAATCTAATTTATCTGAAAGAAGGATTGCCACCCCAGCTTTCTTTTGCTGTCCATTAGCATAGTAAGTGGTTTTCCATCCCCTCACTTAAAAGCTAGAGGTGTCTTTGGGTCTAAAATGAGTCTCTTGCAGACAGCATATCGATGGGTCTTGTTTTTTTTATCCATTCTGATACCCTGCGTCTTTTGATTGGGGCATTTAGCCCATTTACCCTCAGGGTAACTATTGAAAGATACAAATTTAGTTCCACTGTATTGCCTGTAAGGTGACCGTTACTGTATGCTGTGTCTGTTTCTTTCTGGTCTATGTTACTTTTAGGATCTCTCTTTGGTTAGAGGACCCCTTTCAATATTTCCTGTAGGGATGGTTTGATGTTTGCAAATTTTTTAAATTTTTGTTTGTCCTGAAAGCTTTTTATCTCTCTCTATTTTCAATGACAGCCTAGCTGGATACAGTATTCTTAGCTGCATATTTTTCATGTTCAGTGCTCTGAATATATCATACCAGTCCTTTCTGACCTGCCAGGTCTCTGTGGGTAGGTCTGCTACCAATCTTATGTTTCTACCATTATAGGTTACAGACCCCTTGTCCCAAGCTGCTTTCAGGATTTTCTCTGTCTCTGAGACTTACAAGGTTTACTGTTAGATGATGGGGTGTTGATCTATTTTTAATTGATTTTTTTTTTTTAAGATTTTATTTTATTTGTGTATTTGAAAGAGAGAGACACAACAAGAGAGGGAATACAAGCAGGGGGAGTGAGAGGGAGAAGCAGGCTTCCCACTGAGCAGGGAGCCTGATGTGGTGCTTGATCCCAGGACCCTGGGATCATGACCTGAGCTGAAGGCAGACACTTAACGACTGAGCCACCCAGGCACCACTATTTTTATTGATTTTGAGCGGGGATTCTCTGTGCCTCCAGGATTTTTATGCCTGTTTCCTTCCCCCAATTAGGGAAGTTCTCCGCTCTAATTTGCTCCAGTATACCTTCTGCCCCCCCACCCTTTCTTCTTCTGGGATCCCAGTTATTCCCAAATACTATTCTGATGTTATGTCTTATATTATCATTATCTCTTGAATTCTCCCCTCGTGATCCAGTAGTTGTTTCTCTCTCTTTTTCTCAGCTTCTTTGTTCGCCATCATTTGGTCTTCTATACCACTAATTCTTTCCTCTGCCTTATTTATCCTAGCCGTTAGAGCCTCCATTTTTTATTGCACCTATTAATAGCCTTTTTGATTTCAACTTGGTTAGATTTTAGTTCTTTTATTTCTCCAGAAAGGGATTCTCTGGTATTGTCTATGCTTTTTTCAAGCCCAGCTAGTATCGTTATAGTTGTCATTCTGAACTGTAGTTCCGACATCTTACTAATGTCTGTATTCGTTAGGTCCCTGGTAGTCGATACTGCCTCTTGTTCTTTTTTTTGAGGTGAGTTTTTTCGTTTTGTCATTTTGTCCAGAGAAAAATAGATGAATGAGAGAACAAAATGCTAAAAGGGCAACAATGACCCCAGAAAAATAAGCACTAAACGAATAAGAAGAGACCCCAAACTGGGGGGAAAAGAAAAAAAAGAAAAAGAAAAAAGAATATGGTCAGGCTGTGAACAGAACAGAGCCCCACACTAGATTTTGGGTGTATTTTGGTCTGTTAGAAGAACATGCCTCTCAAAATCTTAAAGAAAAATATATATATGCAAAAATAAGGGTAAATAAGATGAAGGGATGGAATATGACTATAAAGATGGAAATTTAAAAAGATTTTTAAAAAGGAATTGATAAGAAATTCATTGAAAAAAGAAAAAAGGGAGGGAAGAATGTGATCAAGTGGGAGACTAGAACAAAGCCATATAGTAGATTTTGGGTATATTTTGGTCCGTTAGAAGAAACCATCCCAAAATTTTAAAGAAAGAACATACATTAACAAAAAATAAGGTTAAATACAATGAAGGGATAAAATATGACTGTAAAAGTGAAGATTAAAAAAAAAGATTTTTTTTTTTCAAAGATTTTATTTATTTATTTGACAGAGAGAGATCACAAGTAGATGGAGAGGCAGGCAGAGAGAGAGAGAGAGGGAAGCAGGCACCCTGCTGAGCAGAGAGCCTGACGCGGGACTCGATCCCAGGACCCTGAGATCATGACCTGAGCCGAAGGCAGCGGCTTAATCCACTGAGCCACCCAGGTGCCCCAAAAAAAAGATTTTTAAAAAGGAATTGATAAGATGTTGGTTGAAAAGTGAAGAAGAAAAATTCGAAAAAATAGAAAAAGAAAAAATGAAGAAAATTTAAAATTAAAAAAATTAACTTGGAAAGACTAAAGAATCATGGGGGAAAAGCCATGAATTCTATGTGCTATATTCCCTGAACGCTGAAGTTTTGCAGTTTTCATTGATTGGCAAACTTGGTCTTGGCTGGATGTTCTTGCTGATATTCTGGGGGAGGGGCCTGTCGCAGTGATTCTCAATGTCTTTGCCAGAGGCGGAATTGCACCGCCCTTACCAGGGGCCAGGCTAAGCAACCTGCCCGGGTTCGCCCTTGGGAGCTTTTGTTCCCTGAGAGCTTTCCACAGAGCTTTGGAGGATGGAAATGAAGATGGTGTCCTCCCAGTCTGTGGCCCGGGAGGAGCCGAGAGCTTTGAGCCCCCTCTTCAGTGCATTCTCAGAGATAAGCAGTCACTCACTCCCTGTCTCCGGCTGTACTCTGCGCTCACCCAGCTAGTGACCGAGCCTGTGACCGAGCGTTTCTATCTCTGAAACACGACTCTGTTCGGAGTCTCCAAACCCAGCAGATCTCTGTGGTGCGCTCCCACACCACTCCTTCCCAGGGGAGGAAAGTGAGCCTCCCCAGAGATCTGCCGCTTGTAGGGTCCCTGCTCGAAGAGTAGTGGCCAAACTGGGCTGCAGATCACGGTTTATGGCAGCCCCGAGCTGAGAGCCACACCTCAGCTCTGCCTCTGCAACCCCCTTCCCTGCTTTGATACCTAGGAGCTCTGCCACACTCAGGCACCCCTGGTCCTTCTGTGACCCCTCTACTGTCCCTGCAAGGGCTCACCCCCTGCTTAGCCACCGGAGCGATGTCCCTCAGCGGAGCAGACTTCTAAAAGTTCTTATTTTGTGCTCTGCTGCTCTGTCACTTGCTGGGAGCCCGCTGACAGGCTTCCAACCCCTGTGGTCTGTCTTCCCTATATCACCTCAGATTCACTTCTCTGCACATCCTACCTTCCAGAAAGTGGTCGCTTTTCTGTTCATAGAGTTGCTGCTGTTCTTTTCTTTGATCTCCTGTTGGGTTTGTAGGTGTTCAGAATGGTTGGTAACTATCTAGTTGAATTCCTGGGACCAGATGAAATTTAGGCCTCCTACTCCTCTCCCATCTTGCTCTACCATATTCCATTTTGGACAGCCAGTCTGAGGAACAGATATAAACTAGAGAGCCAGCCTCCAAAGGAGACCTTGTCCTGTGTTGTGCAGTGAGGAGTGGTAAAGGAGTGTTAGGGCACTCGATCCTATAGGAGAAAAACCTATCAGTGCTTCAAATACCGCTTAGAGGAAGAAGAGTGACTTAAGTAGCTGTTGCCCCAAGAGACACAATTTTTTTTTAAAAGACTTTATTTATTTGACAGAACGAACAAGCACAGGAAGCAGAGGCAGAGGGAGAAGCAGGCTCCCTGCAGAGGAAGGAGCCTTATGTGGGATTTGATCCCAAGACCCTGGGCCCATGACCTGAGTGGAAGGCATATGCTTAACCAACTGAGCCACCCAGGCAGACCCCAAGAGACACAATTGAGACCCACATCCATTGTGGAGAGTCAGGCCGGTTTGGGCCCATACAGTAAAGCTGTTCTGAGTTAATGATTCTCCCTCTGCCCTACCTCATTCTTTCTCTTCAGTTCAGTCAGAAGCCAAACTGCCTAGTTGTCAGGAATGGGGATGTTGAGAGAAAAGAGGCTGAGTTGACTCCAACCATATACAATCAAAGGTAGTCCGGAGTAAAGAGCTCAAATTATTAGAAGGGAGAATAGGAGACGATCCTTAACCCAGATTCTAAATGCAGTTCAATGTGGTAAGCAAGCTTGGAGCCATAGAAGGTCTCATCTCTTTCAGAAACAGTTTATTATTCTTATTCTTATGGTGTTTTTTTAAAGATTTTGTATTTATTTGACAGCACAAGTAGGCACAGCGGCAGGCAGAGGGGGAGGGAGAAGCAGGCTCTCCACTGAGCAGGGAGCCCAGTGCGGGACTTGCTCTGACCCAGCTGAAGGCCGCTGCTTAACCAACTGAGCCACCCAGGTGCCCCTCTTGTGTGGATCTTTTTTTTTAATTTTTTTTTCTTTTTTTTTTTTAATTTTATTTATTTTTCAGAGAGAGAGAGAGAGAGTGTACAAGTAGGCGAAGTGGCAGGGAGAGGCAGAGAGAGAAGCAGGCTCCCCGCTGAGCAAGGAGCCCGATGTGGGACTCGATCCCAGGACACTGGGATCATGACCTGAGCCGAAGGCAGCGGCTTAACCCACTGAGCCACCCAGGTGCCCCTCTTGTGTGAATCTTGAGGGGACGTTTGAAACTGCTAGATCTGATGCAAGGAATTAACTCACTGGACTCTACTTCCCAAGCATTCTATTTCCTTCTCTAGTCTGGGCCACCTAAGAGGAAGTAGCTACTGTCGATGTGTCTTTAATCAGAATTTAGGTTATACACCAGACACACAGGATACCGCGTGCCACGGATTTTACTTAAATTTTCTCACAGAAAATAAGGAAATAAGGTGACAGTCTTGTGATGATTGTTAGACGTCTGATCTTCAGTAATTTGTGATTTGGCTGGTTTTTCTTCCTGGGCAATTTGGGTGGGTTTATTGTGTCTTCTTTCCTTTTCTAGTCTCTTTTGCTTTTATATTAACATACTGAAGTTATACTATCAAGTGTAATTTTGTTATCTGCTCTAATTTTCCCATTTAACATTAAAAAATTAAAAAATATATTTTTAATCTCTACGCTCAGCATGGGGCTCAAACTTAGGACTCTAAGATGAGTCACATGCTCCACTGACTGAGCCAGTCAGCCCCCCGCCCCCAGTTAACATTAATTAAGGGCATTTGGGTGGGCTGCAGGTTGGCTGAGAAGAGAACACTCAGGCCTTCTCAAAATTAGGTTGAATTCAGTTAACCAGTGATCTGAACTCCAGGATCTAAATCATGTAGAAATCAGGATCTGGGCAGCTGTGGGGTAACCATCTTCTGTTCAGCTGCAGTCAGACACCTGGTACTTAACTGCTCTATTCCCTGGGCTGATGGTAGATTTTATCTGATAACCCAGAGAGTCTCCTGTCCTTAAGTGGAAGCACAGAGGGTAAGTGACTCCAGATTGGTGATGTAAATCCTGGATGGATGTGAGGACTAGCTGGCTGAAATTGTGTAGCATAGGGTCTGACATTTTTGAAGAAGGTACTCAGGAAATGATTCTCCTTTCTGAGCCTGGGAGAGTTCACCAGCCAGTCAGGGAGCAGGTTAAAATTTGAGGAGGAGGCTGTTGTTTGGTTTGCCCACCATGGAAGAGTACATTCTGAACTTGAACCAACCAAAGAATGGGGAATGAGTCAACATAAAAAATAGGAAAAGTTGGGGCACCTGGCTGGTTCAGTTGTTGGAGCATGGGACTCGTAATCCCGGGGTCATGAGTTCAAGCCCCATGTTGGCATAGCACTTAGAGACAAAGTAGAATAGATAATAATAAAGTTACATAATGAAATACTGTGTGGTTTCTTGGGTGATGAGTTTAAGGTGGTTTTAATTTTCTTTTAAGTTTTGTGTATTTTTTCAAGGTTTTTTTTTTTTTCTTTTTAAGATTTTTATTTATTAGCACAAGTGGAGGGAGGGGCAGAGGTAGAAGCAGACTCCCCACTGAGCAGGGAGCCCAACATGGACCTTGATCTCAGGACCCTGGGATCATAGCCTGGGGCAAAGACAGACACTTAACCAACTGAACTACTGAGGTGCCCCCTTTTTCAGGTTTTGTTTTTTGTTTTTTGTTTTTTTTTATTTTAAGATTTTATTTATTTATTTGTCAGAGAGAGAGAGAACACAGGCAGACAGAGTGGCAGCAGAGGCAGAGGGAGAAGCAGGCTCCCTGCCAAGCAAGGAGCCTAATGTGGGACTTGATCCCAGGATGCTGGGATCATGACCTGAGCCGAAGGCAGCCGTTTTACCAACTGAGCCACCCAGGCATCCCCTTTTTCAGGTTGGTTTTTTTTTTTTTTTAAGATTTTTATTTATTTATTTGACAGAGAGAGATCACAAGTAGGCAGAGAGGCAGGCAGAGAGAGAGGAAGGGAAGCAGGCTTCCTGCTGAGCAGCGAGCCCGATGCGGGACTTGATCCCAGGACCCTGGGATCATGACCTGAGCCGAAGGCAGCGGCTCAACCCATTGAGCCACACAGGCGCCCTCCTTTTTCAGGTTTTAAATGCAATTTTTATTTAAACTGAATTTTAGAATATTTTTATATTGTAAAGATAAAAGTTTCCATATACCTCACACTTCATGTTCCTTATTAACGTCTTGCATTAGTATGGTATAGTCATCACAGTTAATGAACCAATATTAATATGTTATCAAAAAAGTCCTTAACTTTTTAGCTAATGTCCTTTTTTTGTTCTAGAATCCCCATTTAGAACAAATTACATTTAGTCATAATAGCATTTTTAAGTGCCGGGATTCGTATATATTGCTTTCAAGCTATATTCTTTATCAGAGGTGTGGTCTAATGGACACAAATTTTAGCTCAAATTTAGCTTATCTGGAACATAACCAGAAGTCAAGACAGAATTTGGGGAGCATGACTGACCCCAGTGTTTCTATCCATGAATGATCTAGCCTTTCATTGCTGTGGCTCTATGGTCCTGAGAAGTTTAAAACCATGAGAAAACGTCATACCTCTCCCACGGCTTTAAACACTAATTGTTTAACTTAGTAATTTTCCTTTAAACTTGAAAAAGCTGTAATTAGGATAATGCCAGTTGTAGAGCACAGGCCAGGTGTACTTAAAATTATTAAAGCAGGGGCACCTGGCTGAGTCAGTCAGTGGAACAAGTGACTCTTGTGATCTCAGGGTTGTGAGTTCGAGCCCCAAGTTGGGGGTAGAGGTAACTTTAAATCTTTAAAAAAAGCAAAATATAGGGGCGCCTGGGTGGCTCAGTGGGTTAAAGCCTCTGCCTTTGGCTCAGGTTATGATCCCAGGGTCCTGGTATCAAGCCCCGCATCAGGCTCTCTGCTCAGCAGGGAGCCTGGTTCCCCTTCTCTCTCTGCCTGCCTCTCTGCCTACTTGTGATCTGTCAAATAAATAAATAAAATCTTAAAAACAAAAAACAAAACATATGAAGCAGAAATGCAAACATAAAGAGCAGATCTCAGAGGGGTCCATTTCCTAGTTCCTAAATAAGTTGCTCATTTCTTTCAAGAAAGGGGTTAAATCATACCTTACATTTAGAAAGCATTTCTTTAGTGATAACCTGGAGGTACTAGGTATTTACAAGGTATTTTTATTCTGTTCCAGATGTCATACTTTAAGACTTATTAGAGGGACGCCTGGGTGGCTCAGTTGGTTAGACGACTGCCTTCGGTTCAGGTCATGATCCCGGAGTCCTGGGATCAAGTCCCGCATCGGGCTCCCAGCTCCACAGGTAGTCTGCTTCTCCCTCTGACCTTCTTTTTTTTTTTTTTTTTTTTTTTGTCAGAGAGAGTGAGCACAGGCAGACAGAGTGGCAGGCAGAGGCAGAGGGAGAAGCAGGCTTCCTGTTGAGCAAGGAGCCCGATGTGGGACTCGATCCCAGGACGCTGGGATCATGACCTGAGCTGAAGGCAGCCGCTTAACCAACTGAGCCACCCAGGCGTCCCTCCCTCTGAACTTATTGCTCATGCTCTTTCTCACTGTCTCTCTCTCAAATAAATAACTAAAATCTTGAGAAAAAAAAAAATTTATTAGGGGGAGAGAAGGAGAAAGTCCACAAGCAGATTCCCTTGCTGAGCGTGGATCCCCATGGGCTCGATTCCAGAGATCATGATCTGAATCAAAATTAAGAGTCAGCTGCTTAACCAACTGAGCTACCCACGCGCCCCCAGATTTCATGCTTTAACACGTTTTCTTTTTCAGCACCCTACTATGTATTGGGAGTACAGTGGTGAATGTCAGTCTGCCCTCCTGGAGCTTATGGAGCAAAGTGCTGAATGGCTCCTCAGTAATGGGACATACACTGTTTAACAACTGAACACATGTAAGGTTCATTAAAGCACCACTGAGAAAAGGCGCTTTTGAAATGTAACTTCAACAGATCCACACTGCTTCCCTTGGTTTTTATCACCTTGTAGGCCTCCCATCGTCATGATACAGATAGTGCTTTTCCCACCAGCCTGGTGCCTGGCAGAATTCCTTCAGTATACTTGGCTCTATCCACTCTTCCCGTGGCACAAATTGAGAAGGGCTTTGCCTTGAGTGGCATCCTAGGAAGCTTTTAAGACTGGCGTTTTTCTTTTTTGTTGTCTGACTAATGGAGGTGAAATGTGTCTATAGAATTCTCACACCACACTTACAAATAAGAAAGTTTCATAGAGTTGTCAGGTCATCTACCAGTTTTTAAAAGGAAGTACTGGTTTTCTATCTCCTGTGGCTGTTGGACGTACCTAGTTTTTTTTGTTTTTGTTTTTTGTTTTTTTTTTTTTTAAAGATTTTATTTATTTATTTGACAGAGAGAAATCACAAGTAAGCAGAGAGGCAGGCAGAGAGAGAGGAGGAAGCAGGCTCCCTGCTGAGCAGAAAGCCCGATGCGGGGCTCGAACCCAGGACCTGGGATCATGACCTGAGCCGAAGGCAGCGGCTTAACCCACTGAGCCACCCAGGCGCCCCTGTTTTTGTTTTTTTTTTTTAAATTATCTCTACACCCAGCATGGGGCTCGAACTCACCACCCTCTGCAGAATGAGCCAGCCAGGTGCCCCTGGCCTACCCCCCAGTATTGATCTCTGATAGATGTTCCACTGGAATGCCAGTGGGGGAGGGCTAGAAGCTTTATTTGGCAAGTGTTGACAAGTCCTTAGTTCCTTATTAAGTGTATAGGGAAAGTTAGCAAAAATGAAATGCTAATGACTTATTGCAAAAACCTGAGGGGCCCGTGCTGAAGCTAGCATTACTTAACCATTGAGTTTTGACACCTCAGCTGGTGTGACAACTGTCTCAAGAAATTGTGTTCTCCCATAAACTTAAGAAACATAGCCCCTGCCACAGTTGTGAGATGAGAAAAAAGGATATTATCAAATTAAAAAGGCTGGAATTCATTGCTCTAAGACAATGGGTATTTTGGGGGGCGGGGGTGTTTTAAGAAAACAGAATTTGGGAAGGAAAGTGAAGGTAGCCCCAGGAACAGGGTTCAGATCTCTGCTCTGCCACTTACTGGTTTTGCCAATGTACACTGTAAAATTCAAATGATAAAATTCACCGAGCTTTCGTAGGGATGTAAATAACCTGAAATTGCTTTGCAAAGTGAGCACAATACAGTGAGGTCACAATTGAGATTGCCTTGCTGTCTGTGTAGACTTTGCCAATGGTCCATTCCTTCACCCAGGCATCACCCCCTTGGAACACCATTGGGAACCCATGCTTAGGTTAATAAGCAGCTCTAAATCTAAATAATCTCTTCTGGGTAGGGAGAAATTTCTAGGAGAACACTCCGGAAATACTATTGTAGCTTTTTTTTTTTTTTTTTAAGATTTTATTTATTTGACAGAGAGATCACAAGCAGGCAGAGAGAGAGGAGGAAGCAGGCTCCCTGCTGAGCAGAGAGCCCGATGTGGGGCTCTATCCCAGGACTCTGAGATCATGACCTGAGCCGAAGGCAGCGGCTTAACCCACTGAGCCACCCAGGCGCCCCTACTATTGTAGCTTTTTTATTTATTTATTTATTTATTTATTTATTTATTTATTTATTTATTTATTTATTTGACAGAGAGAGATCACAAGTAGACAGAGAGGCAGGCAGAGAGAGAGAGAGAGAGAGAGAGAGAGAGAGGGAAGCAGGCTCCCCGCCCAGCAGAGAGCCCGATCCGGGACTCGATCCCAGGACCCCGAGATCATGACCCGAGCCAAAGGCAGCGGCCTAACCCACTGAACCACCCAGGTGCCCCTATTGTAGCTTTTGATGACCTTCTTTTTCTTTTTCTTTCTTTTTTTTTAATTTTTAAAAAAGATTTTATTTATTTGACAAAGAGAGAGAGATCACAAGTAGGCAGAGAGGCAGGCAGAGAGAGAGAGAGAGGGGGGTAAGCAGGCGCCCCATCGAGCAGAGAGCCTGATGCGGGGCTCGATCCCAGGACCCTGAGATCATGACCAGAGTGGAAGCCAGAGGCCTAACCCACTGAGTCACCCAGGTGCCCCGATTTTATTCTTTTTAAGTAATCTCTACACCCAACATGGGGTTCAAACGTCAACCCCAAGATGGAGTGGCATGCTCCACGGACTGAACCAGCCAGGCACCCCAACACATTCTCTTCAGGATAGAATCTACCGTCTACTAAGACCTGGATATCAAATGGAGATGGGCCTGCTACCTTCCTGGACTGTTCATTCGTACTGTGCCTTAACATTTTTTTTCAAACAACCTCTAGTTCTCACAGGCATAGGTTCACATTCTCATTTCATGGATGAGCTAAATGTTAGCATGGTTGAGTGACTCAAACACAGCTTTCTGACTACACCCACTGCATTATACATGCCGGGAGAGTGAATTTTTCCGGCATGCCCTCAACCAAATTTTTTCCAATTTGTGGCTCCTTGCAGAAGGAGCTTGTGAATTGTGTAAGAGTGGTTCAGGCTGCTTTAGGGCTGGTTCTGTACACCTGTGAAGAAGGCACTTAAATATTTAGAAAATGAGCATCAAGTAAGGGCCGCTCTTTTCCAGAGTCCTGCCTTGTCTATCCCGCATCCCAGCTGCTGGTCTACCCCATATTGCCCTGAGCTCCTCGGGCTGCAGTGAAGACGAAGACCAGTGGGTATCGCTGAGCTTAAAAAATGGGCTTTGAAGGACTTCTGTGCGCCCCCTCCCCCCTTCACCGTTCGCCAGGGGACCGGGTCTCAGCTCGGAAAGGAGGCTCGTGTGTGGGGTCCGGGAGGGCGCAGACCCCAGTGCCGCCGCAGTCCACTGTCCCCAGAGGACTACAGCCCCCAGCATGCTCAACGGCACCCCCCTGCCCCCCGCTCAGCCCAGCGCGCGTGCGCGGTGGCGCCTCCCAGCGTTGACTGGGTCCGAGCGGTGGAGCGGCGAGCCGGACCTGGGTTGGCACTGAGGTGGCGGGGATTTGGGGCGGCGAGGCAGCTGGACATCCCGCGCCGGGCAGGTGAGTGCGGAGGGAGAGGTCGGCCATGACTCGCTGGGTCTGTGAAGCCCGGAGCCCACACCTGCCCCTCAGGTGGGGTCGCGGGGGCGGCTGTGGAGCGACCGACTGAAGGACTGACGGGCAGACGCGGCAGACTAGGGGGAGAAGCACCGCCCGCGGCCAGGAGAGCGGCGGGGCCGGACCTCGCAGGTGCCCGCGTGGGTGGGGGCGCCGGCCGGGGGCGCCGGGCGCTGGCTCTGGCGGGCGGGTGCGGGGCCTGCGAGGCGGCCGCGGGTCTCGGACCCGCGTGTCGCTGCGCCCCCGCATCCCCGCCCGGGGCGGGGGCGGCCTCCCAGTGCGGACCGCGGGAGCGGGGGCCACCGGCGCCGGAGCCTCCGTGTCCTGGGGGCTCGAGTCCGAATAATACCTCTCCCCGAGCAGCTGCGAGCGGGTTTACAGAAACCGCACCTCAGGCCGGGGGCGGGGGGGGGCGCGTTTTCTTTTTCTTTTCTTTTCCTGGGGCACATTTAAGCTCTTTGCTTCCTCAGGCTTAATTCGTGACTTGACGTTGAAGAGTCAGGTCCGGGGTCAGAACACAGGCTCAGATGCAGGCGGAGACTCGCTGTAATGCGTGTGTTTTAACTTTGGGGAAATTGAGGCATGTATTAGCCGAGATCACTCAGCGTGGTTAGGGTTATAATTCCGAAAATTTTACTTAGTTTAATGATCCAGGATGCTTTTTCTGTGGAGGATGAAAAGAGGTTTTAAAGTTTCTTTTCTGTGACGGGTGACTGTCATAGGTTCCAGTCTCGTGCTGCACGTGAAATTTGTGGTGGGTTGTCAGAGGTGTCCTGAACTATTATTTGCCCTTCTTTCTTATTTTTCCTTGGTAAATTCAAGTTCCTAATAAGACTCTGATTCACAAAAACTGAATTTCCAACCTTGACTTGTTTACTTGTAGCTTTTATTATTATTTTTTTAAGATTTTATTTATTTATTTGACAGAGATCACAGGCAGAGAGGCAGGCAGAGAGAGAGGAGGAAGCAGGCTCCCTGCTGAGCAGAGAGCCCGATGCGGGCTCGATCCCAGGACCCTGAGATCATGACCTGAGCCGAAGGCAGCGGCTTAACCCACTGAGCCACCCAGGCGCTCCTATTATTTTTTTTTTTTTTAAGGAAGATTTTATTTAGAGAGAGAGTGAGATGAGGCAGGGATGAAGAGAGAGGGAGAGAACCTGAAGCTGATTCCGTCCTCAGCATAGAGCCCTATTTGGGCTTGATTCCCCCCTCCCCACCACCACCTGAGACGAACCCGGTCACATGATTAACCGACTGAGTCACCCAGGTGCCCCTACTAGTAGCTTTTACTGATTATGTTTGTGATTAAGTTTGTAGATAACACATATATTTCCTACTTCTTTTCTTCCTCATCTTCTTTTCCTTATCTTCTAGTTTCCTCTGAACTCTAATCAGTAATTATATCATCTTTGTTCTACATATTCATATCTGTTCTCCGTGATTTATTTGTAATCTCATTCTAAATGGAAGTCACTATCTTTCCTGTCTTCCCATAATCCTAGCTATATGTAGGCTTTTGTCACAGTAGCCTGGGCTTTAGTCCTCTTCCCTGCATCCCTTTTTAAGCATGGAGATGTGTGATATGGTTAGGAGGAAGGGTGTGAGGTATTTCTGTCCATCAGATATGGGTAACAGGTGAACATGACCCATCGCCAGACCATTAACTTTAGTATATGTGCTGCTGAAGTGAGCATGAGGGAACTAACTTTAAAAGGCTGTGAATAAAAATTACTTAATAATTATTTAAATATATTTTTAAAAGATTTTATTTATTTAATTGACAGAGATCACAAGTAGGCAGAGAGGCAGGCAGAGAGAGAGGAGGAAGCAGGCTCCCTGCTGAGCAGAGAGCCCGATGTGGGGCTCGATCCCAGGACCCCGGGATCATGACCTGAGCCGAAGGCAGAGGCTCCAACCCACTGAGCCACCCAGGCGCCCCTTAAATATTTTTTTTTTTAAAAGCGTGCTAATCTTGTGAATTTGGAAACTTGTCAGATGACAGAAAAGTTGGTGAACTGGAGTAGCAACTCATAGGAATGACTCTGACATGAGAGTGAAATATTGAGAAAGGAACTCAGGAGAGAACCCTCTCTCTCTTTTTTAAAAAGATATTACTTGAGAGAGAGAGAGAGAGAGAGAGAGAATCTGAGGCAGACTCTGCACTAAGTGCAGAGCCCCATGTGGGGCTTGATCCTGATATTGGGACTTCAGAACCTGAGCTGAAACGAATTGCTGGACGGCTCTGCTGGCTGATCCACTCAGGCATCCCGAGAACCCTTCCTTTTATCGTACAGCCATCTTTCTGTGCCTGGGGTGGATGCTGGGAACACCTTGTTGGCTTAGGAAGTTAAACAATGTTCTGTGTGTTTGTGTTTTCGGTTTCTCTCTTCCTAGCTCTCAATGAGTTTTGGCAGGAGCCCAGAATCTTGTACATTTGATGATTTAACATCAGTTTTATCTGCTTGTTTTCCAGATTGTCTCTGTTTCCTCAGCTGATGACATTAGTAATTTTCCATAGTAGCCATTCATGAGCTCATGCAGACTGTCACTAAGAAGTGGAATAGCACAGAGGATGGTACACACAGAAGAAATAAGGATCCTGTTTCTTTGCCATCACATATTGCACATAGACTGGGATAGGAAATCTGCATTGAAGCACGAGCTATGTAGGAGGGGTTAGAAAACCAGAGTCCAGGCTTCTGCATACAGTAATAGTCATTAATAGCATTTACTGGATTTCTTCTGTTTGCCACATGCTGTCATTGTCACAGTGAAGTGTAGGTATATCATTCTTTTTATGTTTAAGTTGAAGTACAGAAGTTAAGTAATTTGCCTACAGATGTAGTAAGGGACAGGGTCAGATTCAAATTTATGCCTATCTGACTCTGTCATCCCTGCTCTTTCTACTCTGCTGTACCACCTTCCCAACAAGTATGTTCAAATCTTTCTCATTCTTTTTTTTTAAACCTGAAACATTTTATTTATTTATTTATAAGATTTATTTATTTGGCAGAGATCACAAGTAGGCAGAGAGGGGGGCGGGGAAGTAGGCTCCCTGCTGAGCAGAGAGCCCAATGTGGGGTTCAATCCCAGCACCCTGGGATCATGACCTGAGCCGAAGGCAGAGGCCTTAACCCACTGAGCCACCCAGGTGCCCCAAAAATCTTTCTCATTCTTAAAAAAAATATAAAACTTTCCTGTGATCACATGTCTCCTTCAGACTACTTCCATTTCCCTCCTTTTCCTTTCTTTTTTGACTTGTTCTTGAAGAGCAAACACTATTCCCCTCTCTTTGACTCCTTCGTTCATTCCAGTCTGACTCCTACCCTCTACTCTGTGGAAATGTTCTCATGAGCTCCACTCAGCTATTTAATGTTTCCTATACCATCTTCTAGACATATAAAAAGGCTAAGACATGGTTCTTGCCCTGAGGGAGTTTAGGTACTAATGAAAGAGAAAAAGAACTTCACTCACGTCAGTATGATGTTTTAAACTGCTGACCAAGCAATTTTTGCTCTTGGGACTTGGAAGAACACTTCACTGAGAAAGTGACACTGGACTGCCGACAGAGATGAACCCTAAACCGTTGCAGGCAGGGCTGTCAGGACTGCATGGTTAGGTGTGGAGTTTTAGGAGAAGCAGTATCTTGCCTGTGGGAGTTGATACCGTCAAAATATATAATGTAGGTCTTAGAGTCTAACAGACCTGGGAACTGAGCCTCAATTTCTTTTTTATAATACCTGCTTACAATGTAAGCTCTATGAGAGTAGGGCCTTTATCTTTTTTGCCACCTCACCTCTGTCTTCTGGAACAGTGGTAGGTGATCAATAAATATTTGATGGATGAATACCTCTTAGGATATTGTATTCAGAACATGGATAGTACTCTCAGCACCCCATGACTGAATGAAGCTTACTGTTAGTGTGACTTAAGAACGGCTTTTGAAGACACCATTGCTTGAACAGTATACATATAATCGCCTCTCCTTCTTTTTTTGAACATTAGGTTCCTTGATGGTCATATTCATAAATGAGGAGTGACATTTACCTTTTTTTGGTAGGCACAGTTAACTGGGTCTTCTAACATTATGCCTCTCACAGTTATAAACATATTTCTACTACTTCTCAGTGTGATGCAGGTGTTCTGTGGGTGTTTCTTTTCCTCCGCTAATGTGAATTGTTTTGGGAGGTTAACTTCTTTGGAATCATTAAATAACTTTGCCAGTAAGAGTGACATTAGAAATGAGATTAAGGGATGCCTGGCTGGCTTAGTTGGAGCATGCAACCCTTGATTTTGGGATTATAAATTCAGGCCCCATGTTGGGTATAGAGATTACTTAAAATCTTTTTTTAAAAAAGAGAGAGATTGAGGGGCCCCTGGATGGCTCAGTGGGTTAAGGCCTCTGCCTTTGGCTCGGGTCACGATCCCAGGGTCCTGGGATCGAGCCCCGCGTCGGGCTCTCTGCTCAGCGGGGAGACTGCTTCCCTTCTCTTTCTTTGGCTGCCTCTCTGCCTACTTGTGATCTCTGTCTGTCAAATAAGTAAATAAAATCTTTTTTTTTTTTTAAGATTTTATTTATTTATTTGACAGAGAGATCACAAGCAGGCAGAGAGGCAGGCAGAGAGAGAGGAGGAAGCAGGCTCCCTGCCGAGCAGAGAGCCCGACGCGGGGCTCGATCCCAGGACTCTGAGACCATGACCCGAGCCGAAGGCAGCGGCTTAACCCACTGAGCCACCCAGGCGCCCCAGTAAATAAAATAAAATAAAATCTTTAAAAAAAAAGAGAGAGAGAGAGAGAGAGAGATTGAAAGCTCTAATCAGAAGGCTTACACTTGGGAAGGGTCTGATTTCCAGTAGAGCTAAGAGAAGACTTTTTCTTAACAAAATGATAGGACTATTCCTGGTTGTCTCTAGATATCTGGTTAGGCTTCCAGTTAATATTCTAAAGATATGTATCAGCAGTTCATTTCCCTCTTCTTGTATTTGAGTTTCGAGTTTCATTTGTAAATACCCTTAATTTGTGTGACTTGAGTTTAGGGTTAAAGTCCAAATACCACTTTTTTTTTTTCCCCCACTTTCAAAGTCTGTGGAGTACAGTAATTAGGAGTAGCTACAGCAAAGTTCAGATTCTGCTCTACCACTTTAAACTTTGAAAACTTTGGGGCACCTGGGGTCTCAGTCGGTTAAGTGGCTGCCTTCTGCTCGGGTCGTGATCCCAGAGTCTTGGGATCAAGCCCCGCATTGGGCTCCCTGCTCAGTTGAGAGCCCTCTTCTCCCTCCATCTGCCACTCTGCCTACTTGTGCTCTCTCTCTGTTAAATAAATAAATAAAATCTTTAAAAATAAATAAATATAAAAAAATAAAATAGTTTAAGCCAAGACCAGATGGTCACTTGGGAAGAGTAGTGTGGGTTTAATAATCTAATGGGTAGTTGTACTAAATGACCTATAAAGTTCCCTTCAATTCTGAAATCTGTGTTTTTGGATTCTGAGACATAGAGATCAGTCTAGAACAAACCATTCTTGCCTTTCCCTACTCTCCCACCTTGGTCTCCTTTGTTCCTGCCTCACTACAGCTATCTGCTGCTCTTTGCTCTGTCCCAGACCTCTGCTTCACTCGGCCCCTCACTTTCTTCAGGTCTTGGCTCAGATTTCATCTTCTCATTGAGTCTTCCCTGAACCCCTCATTTATTATTTTTTTTATAAAGGTTTTATTTATTTGAGAGAGATACACACACAAACACATGCACACACACACACAGGGAGAAGGGGCAGGAGGAGGGTCAGAGGGAAAGGGAGAAGCAGGCTCCTGCCAAGCAGGGAGCCCAACATGGGGGCTCGATCCCAGGACTCTGGGATCATGACCTGAGCTGAAGGCAGACACTTAATTGACTGAGCCACCCAGGTGCTTCTGAACTCATTTAAAATAGCCACTTTCTGGGGCGCCTGGGTGGCTCAGTGGGTTAAGCCTCTGCCTTCGGCTCAGGTCATGATCTCAGGGTCCTGGGATCGAGTCCCGCATCGGGCTCTCTGCTCGGCAGAGAGCCTGCTTCCTCCTCTCTCTCTCTCTCTCTCTGCCTACTTGTGATCTCTCTGTCAAATAAATAAATAAAATCTTTAAAAAAATAAATAAATAAAATAGCCACTTTCTGAAACTGCCTATTCCTTTTCCTGTTTCATTTTACTCTGTAGCACTAATCACCTGGCAAACAATATAGCATCTTATTTATTTTTTTAATTACTTGTTTCCCCTCTAGAATGCCAGATTCTAGAAAAAAGAGATTTTTTAAAAAAGATTTTATTTATTTATTTGACAGAGATCACAAGTAGGCAGAGAGGCAGGCAGAGAGAGAGGGGGAAGCAGGCTCCCCGCTGAGCAGAGAGCCCGATTCGGGGCTCCATCCCAGGACCCTGGGATCATGACCTGAGCCGAAGGCAGAGGCTTTAACCCACTGAGCCACCCAGGCGCCCCAAAAGGGATTTTTTAAATCTGTTTTGAGCACTGTTGTATCCTTATGACTTTAGAACAGTACCTGACTTTAGAACAGTACAGATACTCAGTAAATGTATGTTGAATGAGTGACTATTTCCTCAACGCAAAATCACCATTGTGTGTGCTTTGTGTTCTGGGAGCACACTTCATTCTCTCAACTTTGGATTTTTTTTTTTTTTTTAAGACTTTATTTGACAGAGAGAGATCACAAGTAGACAGAGAGGCAGGCAGAGAGAGAGAGGGGGAAGCAGGCTCCCTGGCGAGCAGAGAGCCCGATGTGGGGCTCGATCCCAGGACCCTGGGGATCATGACCTGAGCTGAAGGCAGAGGCTTTAACCCACTGAGCCACCCAGGTGCCCTCAACCTTGGATCTTTTTCAGTTGCTTTCCTTACTCTCTGGTGTCTTTTTCTTCTCTTCTCTTTCTTCTCTTCTCTTTTTCTTCTCTTTTCTTCTCTTTTAGGACTAGAAGTCTGAGATCATCCCCTCATAAGGACTAGAGATCCCAATATCATACAGCTCAGTTATGACAGAAATGGGGAGAGGGTGGTGATTGACATTTAATCTCTTTATCAAACTGTAGTGTCCCTGAATCTTGCTTAGGTCAGTTCCTTATAGTGCCTAGTGCAATGTATACATATCCCTTAATGAATTATTCAGCCAATAAATAAATATCTATTTCCTTTCTGAAGGCTTTTCCATATCAACCTATAGTTATCTCTTTGTTTCTTTGAAACTCGATTAATATTTATGGTTTATTCTCTTGTTTTTAACTGGCCTTGTGTTTGTCATTTCATTTGTGTATATTTGCCTGGTCAATGGAATTGTAATCCCGTGGACACAGACCAGATGTATCCACTATAAAACCTAGTCCTGGGAGGCAGTATAATAGTGAAACACAATGTAGTAGAATTTTCTGTGATGATGGAAATGTTTTTGTGTGATTGTTAACATTTTCTTTTCCTTTTTTTTTTTAAATATTTTATTTATTTATTTGACAGACAGAGATCACAAGTAGGCAGAGAGGCAGGCAGAGAGAGAGGAGGAATCAGGCTCCCTGCTGAGCAGAGAGCCCGAGGCGGGGCTCCATCCCAGAGCCCTGGGATCATGACCCGAGCCGAAGGCAGCAGCTTTAACCCACTGAGCCACCCAGGCGCCCCTGTTAACATTTTCTTTATGCGGTATGTGTGTGTGAGAGAGAGAGAGAGAGAGAGAGAGAGAGAGAGAAAGAGATTAAGTAATCACATGAGTGGGAGGAGCAGAGATAGAGGAAGAGAGAATCTCAGGTCGACTTCATGCTCAGCGTAGAGCCCACCGTGGGGCTCAATCTCGTGACCCCAAAATCATGACCTGAGCTGAAACCAAGAGTCAGACACTCAACCAACTGCACCACTTAGACACCCCTATTTATTTTTTATAATCTCTGTATCCAGCTTGGGGCTCAAACTCATGGCCCCAAGATCAGGTGTCACATGCTCCTCCAACTGGGCCAGCCAGGTGCCCTTGGGCATTCATTTCTTTATTCATTTGTTAATTGTGAATTGTCCAGCTTTTCCACAATGAGTATCTATGACTTTTATAACCAGAAAATATATTAGTAGATTTGTGTGAGTGGTGTTTTTTTTGGTGTGTTTGGTTTATTTTTATTTTGAGATTCAAGAATAGGTAGAAAATGCTATAGGCAAATAAACAGAATAGTAAACTTTGGAAGTGAGTTAAAGTTCATTTTTTTTTTTTAAGATTTTATTTATTTATTTGACAGAGAGAGATCACAAGTAGGCAGAGAGGCAGGCAGAGAGAGAAGAGGAAGCAGGCTCCCTGCTGAGTAGAGAGCCCGATGCAGGGCTCGATCCCAGGACCCTGGGATCATGACCTGAGCCGAAGGCAGAGGCTTTAACCCACTGAGCCACCCAGGCGCCCCTAAAGTTCATTTTTTAAATAAACGTAAATCACAGAATGGAAATGTATTTAATTTTATGAGTTGCTACAACTTTTATTTTTGTAAATTATATTTTCTTTTCACATGGATGTAAATAATACAAGCACATTATATTCATCCATATGGAGAAGAACCAAGTGCTGGGGAAAAGTTACAGGAAAATTTTACTAATCTATATAAACCATTAGGAAAATCACAAGTATTTTAACAACACAAGATAACTGCATTTAGAAACTGGAAAGTGTAAACTAAAATATATTAACTATACAACATTTAAGAGGTGAATCTAGAAGCTTACTGATACAACAAAAAAAATTCCAAACTACTTTATTGTTGTTTTTTAAAGATTTTATTTATTTATTTGACACAGAGAGAAACAGTGAGGGGGGGACAGAAGCAGGGGGAGTGAGAGAGGGAGAAGCAGGCTTCCCGCTGACCAGGGAGCCAGATGTGGGGCTCAATCCCAGGACTCTGAGATCATGACCTGAGCTGAAGGCAGAGGCTTAACAACTGAGCGACCCAGGTGCCCCACATTACTTTGGTAAAATGAGCTATTAAGATCTAATGGAGGGACTTGGAGTTTATAGATTTGCTTGGCCACTGTGGCCAGAAAGACCAACAAATGCATGGGGCATTGTTCAGAAATGTTTTGGAAACAAAACAGAAAATATTATTCCATCCTTTATTTTAAACTGAGATCGCTCTGAGTACTTTGTGCTTTTCTGGTAGAATATAGATTCGTTTAGCTTCTATAAAGACAAGTAATAAGCATGAGAACCCTTATCACTACCTAGCATTATATATAAATTACTGTGTAATTTATTAAATTACATTAATTGTTATTTGACATTATTATGGATTCATTTTCTACTAGGCTAAAAATTTTACAAGGCAGGGATTTTGTTTTGTTCTCTTCTTTTCCAGAGTCTAAAATGGGATCTGACCCAGAGTAAGCAAAGGAAAGAATGTAAATGAAAGAAAGTAAATGAAAGTATGTAATGAAAGAAAGTAAAGTAAATGAAAGAAAGTAAATTTAAGAATGATGCTTGCCATATGAGATTACAGTAAAAAGATGAGGTCTTGTCAGTTTGAAAAGTAAAGGGTGGGAGGAAACTGACTGGAATTTACAGTGACATTATATTAATAATAGCTGGATGTATTAACAGTTCTTTAGTTTATCTGTTGCTGTGTAACAGTCACCCCAGAACTTAGTGGCTCAAAACAACGATCTTTGTTTTTTAAGATTTTATTTATTTAGGGGCACCTGGGTAGCTCAGTCATTAAGCATCTGTTTTCAGTTCGAGTCATGATCCCAGTGTCCTGGGATAGCCCCACATTGGCTTCTCCCTCTTCAGCCCCCAGGCTTGTGTTCCCTCTCTTGTTACCTCTCTCTCTCAAAAAAATAAAATCCTTAAAAAAATTAATTAATTAATTAATTAATTTAAAAGAGAGAGAGAGAGCACAATCCTGGGAGGAGATGTGAGAGGGGAGGGAAGAGGCAGAGGGAAAGGGACAAGCAGACTCCCCACTGACCAGGGAGCCTGTCGTGGGACTCAGTCCCAGGACTGTGGGATCATGACCTAAGGCAAAGGCAGATGCTTAATGGACAGAGCCATCCAAGCACGTTGATCTTTTTTTTTTTTTTTAAGATTTTATTTTTAAGTAATCTTGAAACTGGCTCAGTTGATAGAGCATGCTACTCTTGATCTCAGGGTCAAGAGTTCTAGCCCCACATTGGGCATAGAGCCTACTTAAAAAAAAAAGCGTATGGAATAGGTTATATTGTTGTGGCCCATCTTTGGAAAATATTTTCTCTACGCTAAGTATGTATAACTGTGGTGAGGTTCTAAGTACTTTCTCTGTACTTCAATCGGTAGGCACTATATACTGTAATTTACTTGATAGGGAAGGTGAGGCTATGAGAGATTAAATATTTTACCCAAAGGTCACACAGCAAAACAAGTCGTCAAAATTAGGACTTCTTGCTCCCATGGTACCATGTATAAATAAGATGAACATAGATTTCTTCACCAAATCCAAAAGTTCTAAGGAAGGTATATTCGTGTCACTTGGCAAACATGTATTGAATCTGTATTAAGTACTAACTGCTAAAGAGGATTCAGGCTTGAAGGAACTTCCACGTTATTAGAGTTAAGGTAGACACAACTAGTTAAGAATGAGAGAGATGTAACTATGTGGCATTAGATGGGGACAAGTAAATGTTGAAAGGGCTCCAGGAAACTTCACAGAACTGGCATTTGAGCTGAGCACTGAAAGATAGAAAGAATCAGGACATTCAGAAACGGGAGGCGGCCTTTGAAGCAGGAAACAGTCTGAATAAAGATCTGGAGACATGTTGAGATGGCGGTGAGTGGCCGGGTGGCTGAAGCAGAGGGCACGTGCAGAGAAAATAGGAGCTGACTCAGAAGGTAGATGGGGGCCGCTGAAGAAGATGAAGGAACCCTGTAATCAGAGCTGTGCCTCAGCAGAGATTCATCCAGAGTTTGTTTAATGTGAATGGAAAGAATCTAGAGAAACAGAAACCTGACAGGAGATTCACCGTAGCCCAGAAAAGTGTCAGTGAGGATCTGAATTAAGGCAATGGAGACAGAGATGGTTAGAGATCCTTTTAAACATAAAATCAATAGACTTTGCAACTAATTCAGCATGAAAATAAGACAAAAGTAAGAGGGAAATTACCCTAAAAGCTTAGAATCTGAGAGTCTTAGAAAAAGAAATAGGGGGGCGCCTAGGTGCCTCAGTGGGTTAAAGCCTCTGCCTTCAGCTCAGGTCATGATCCCAGGGTCCTGGGATCGAGGCCCACATCGGGCTCTCTGCTCAGCAGGGAGCCTGCTTCCTCCTCTCTCTCTGCCTGCCTCTCTGCCTACTTGTGATCTCTGTCTGTCAAATAAATAAATAAAAATCTTTAAGAAAAAAAAGAAAAATAGGAAAATCAAGAAAATCATCTGGGATAGAATAAAAATAGATTCATTTGGGAAAAATAAATTTCGACATGTAATGGATTAAGTCCATTGGAGCCATCCAGCAGGAAGTTGGGAATCTCAGAAGTGTTTCCATGGCTAGAGGTGGAGATTGTGGCGTATCTGTAGAGCAGTAATAGCTAAATCCCTCTTAAGAACAGGAACAGATTCTCAAGTAGGAATCCATTAGGAGTGGATTGAAAAAGAGAAGCCTGATTTGGGGAATGTCTTTTTTGGGAGTCGGGGGAAGAAGAGGAGTCAGCAAAGAAGCAGTTAAGTAAAGAAGGAAAACCACTGTGTTCAGTGCTCTCAGTGTCGTAGAACAGTTTCGAGAAACCCAGATAAGTCAGCAGTCAGATGCTGTGAGGAGTTTAAGGAAATGAAGTCAAAGGAAGAGGATTCCATATGGTGACAAGGAAACCACTGGAGACTTCAGAAAGTCTTTGTAACAAAGGGAGGAAGCTAGGTGGAAAAAGCCCAAGGAGCGAGTTGACTGAGGAGGCATGGTTGCAGGATTCGACTCTGCCTTTGAAAATGTGCAGAGCAGAGGAAGAAGAGCTAGAAAGGTAGGAAGTTTGAGTGGGTCCAAGTGGCTTTGTTTGGGTTTGTTGTAAGCAAGGATGAGGGGGATCAGAGCATGGGCACTGCACTTGAAGCCAGCGGAGAGGAAGCTGGAGATGCAGTGAGGGAAATGGTGGAAGGTTTATTATTGGTGGAGGACTTAGCCTGGGAAGGAAGGAAGGCTACTTCTTCCTCTGAGAGGAAGTTGGAAAGAAAAACTGTGAAGAGATGGGGCAATTTTGACAGAGGAGGTAGAGGTTGAGGAAGCCTAAGCCAAATGACCTCCGCTTCATTAAGGTAGAAACCAGGTCATCAGCTGGAAGGGAGTAAGTGGCAGCAGGGGATAGTTGGGCGTCTGAAGAAACGGGAAAAGTTTGAATGTAGCACTAAGGGAAACATGGTGGAAAGTCATTTAAAGAAGAATGAAAGTCCAGCTGAGCAACAGTGAAGGTAAATCGCTTGGAGCCTGTTTCCTGACTTTGCACTGGAGTCATGCGGGCTAGGAGAGCAGTGAGCAGTGGGAACTTGCCTGAGGCTGGATGAGGCAAGAGCTTCAGTGGTTAGTTCAGAACGGTAGTGTGATTCCTACAGTGTGGAGGTTTTAACTGTGTGGGCCTGATTGTTTAAATCAGCAGTGTTTATATGAAATACACAGAGCTAGCCCCAAACGGTAGATTATCTAATGGAAGGTAGGTCCAAAAAAAAAAAAAAGTTATGGTCTCCCTAACCCCAAGGTTACAACAGCAGGAGGAAAACTTCTCGTAACATCTCTCCTGGGATTTCTGTTGGTGATGGTTTTGGTCTGAGTGTGATCCACTTTGCCTGTTCTCATGTTTCTCCCAAGTTTTTGATTCAATTTTAGGTTGGAATAGTGGAAATAGGAGACTTAGCTTCTGGTCTGGCTATGTCACCTGCTCACAGTTTGGCTTTAAATAAGTCTTTTTACTTCTTTGGCTTCAGTTTCTTTTTGGGGGTAAGAAAGAAAAAGAAAACGAGAGGGACATACTCAAAAGATCCTTCTAACTGTGTCATTCATGACTCTGTCATTCATGGCCATGCTAAATGCCTTTGCACTATAGCTGCAATCAGAGAAGCTAATGATCTCCGTAGGTGCAGGCCTGTTAGAGAAATTCGTTTGCTCCTGTAATATGGGAATTTTCTCTGGATTTATCTGCTGAATCGGTCTGCAGAAATTGAGTTTCTTGTTCCAGCTGCTTGTGCTGTGTTTTAACTTGGTCTCCACGGGGCTTCATACCCCAAGCCAAGGTGTTTTGTTCTCACACACCCACAAGTCTCATGGGCTTCCCTGGAGATTGTGCTGCACAATTGCCAGTGACAGCTGTGCTGGTCAGTGTGGAACAGAGGGTCAGCTCAGCACTCTGCCCTGACTCGGTGTGCGACATGGGTGAGATGCTTAACCCTGAGCCCTGGTTTTCTCGCAATAAATACATTATTCCTTCTTTAATCAGCACCTCCCTTCTAATACCTCCATCTGCTCACTGCCACGGAGTAAGGAGGAGTGGATTACCATCCTTCAGAGTTATTATGTAGGTATTTTTGTATCTGCAAATGAGAAATTCCCAGTAATTATTTATTTATTTTTTTTTAAAAAAATCTTTTTTTTTTTTTTTTAAATTTTACTTATTTATTTGACAGAGATCACAAGCAGGCAGAGAGGCAGGCAGAGAGAGAGGAGGAAGCAGGCTCCTTGCCGAGCAGAGAGCCCGATGCGGGGCTCGATCCCAGGACCCTGAGATCATGACCTGAGCCGAAGGCAGCGGCTTAACCCACTGAGCCACCCAGGCGCCCCTCAGTAATTATTTAAATGGCCTGACCAAATAAATGACTTAAAGCAGTTTGTTGACCTCTGAGGTTTAACTATATGAGGAATAAGAACTTTGTTAACTCTCTGTCTTGTTCCTTTTAAGTGCCATAAGCTCCTAAGTTCGTATAACACTTTAAATACAAATTTCTCAGGGGCCTTTTTTTTTTTTAAAGATTTTATTTATTTATTTGTCAGGGAGAGAAAGAGAGAGCACAGGCAGGCAGAGTGGTAGCAGAGGCAGAGGGAGAAGCAGGCTCCCTGCCGAGCAAGGAGCCTGATGTGGGACTTGATCCCAGGACGCTGGGATCATGACCTGAGCCGAAGGCAGCCGCTTAACCAACTGAGCCACCCAGGCATCCCATCTCAGGGACAGCCCTCCAGGAGCTTTATTTCCTCACAAACTCACGTCACTATTTTTCAGAGCTATCCGAGCTGCATTTGACAGTTACTAACCGTTAGTTGTTTTACTCCTGAAGGGGTTGTCGCCACCACCTCTGGTAGTGGTACTGACAGGAGGCCTGTGTAGTACCTTGCCTTTGCTTTCCTTCTCCTCATCTGGGCACTGCCAGGCTGTAGGTCTTAGGCGTATGCTCCTGGAAGGGACTCAGGGAAGTGACTGGACTGCCTCAGATGATTAATTATTTTATGGAAAGACCTAGAGTGGCTGAGCGTGGGTCATGAGTCTGCACAGGAGAGCTGCATTTAACTGAAACTGCTGTGCTGGATTCTGGGGGGAGGGTCCTGCTTGCACAGTCTGTGCTCGGCCTTGCACAGTCACACCTGTTGCCTGAAGGAGCACCCTCTCTCTCTGGTCACAAAGAAAATATTGACTCAGGGATGGGAAAGCAGTCCCAGCTGTAAGCCTGTGGGCCCAGGAGTGGAGAACTGATTACTGGAGTCACCACGCATCTGCTGATGGCAGTTTGGAGGAAAGCAGTTGAGGAGTGTAGATGATACAGTGGATTTTCACTTCAGATGTCTTTGGCACTAAGGGAAATAAAGGCTGAAGTGAATTTTAAAGTACATTTATTTGAGAGAGGGAGAGAGCGCGAGCGCCACGCGACAGGTGGGGGGAGGGGCAGAGAGAAAATCCCAAGCAGACTCCCTGCTAAGCACAGAGCCTGACACAGGGCTCCATCTCACCACCCTTGAGATCATGACCTGAGCTGAAATAACGTCAGAGGCTTAACTGACACCCCGAGGGTGAAGTGAATAATACACATGTTTTCAACAAGAACGACTGGATGACTGGAGTGGGGAGCCAATTTAAAAGATTGGCACCACCAGCTGCCTTATCATGGTGTTTGGTGGGGCCCAAGTTTCAGGACTTTTCTTTACATACTGCCAAGTACTTGTTTCATTTAGCAGCATGTTTTGAGAGAAAGTAGAGGGTTCCGAGGTCTGAGAGAAGCATGTTCTGGCTGGAGCACAGAGCATGTGCTGAGGGCGAGTGAGAGGCAGGTGTTGAGAAATGAGGCTGGAATGGTGAGCGGGGACTACTAGGTCAAGAGGGTCCTGTACACCAAATTAACAAACTTGGACTTTTTCCTGAAGTCAGGAGGAAGAAAAAAATGTTTTATTTATTTATTTTAAAAAGATTTATTTATTTTTTGGGGAACAGAGGGAGATGGAGAGAGAGAGTCTCAAGCAGAATCTGTGCTGAGCACTGAGCCCAGTGTATGGCTTAGTCTCATGACCCTGAGATCATGACCTGAGCCAAAACCAAGGGTTCGTTGCTTAACCAAGTGCACTACCCAGGTGCCCCAGGAAAAAGGTTTTAAAAGGAAGGAAACGATTTTATTTATTTATTTATTTATTTATTTATTTATTTATTATTAATAAAGATTTATTTGTTGGGGCACCTGGGTGGCTCAGCGGGTTTAAGCCTCTGCCTTCAACTCATGTCATAATCTCAGAGTCCTGGGATCGAGCCCCGCATCGGGCTCTCTGCTCAGCAGGGAGCCTGCTTCCCCCCTCTCTCTGCCTGCCTCTCTGCCTGCTTGTGATCTCTCTGTCAAATAAATAAATAAAATCTTAAAAAAAAATAAAGAAAGATTTATTTGTTATACAGATGGGAGAGAACAAGAGCATGCAAGCAGGGAGGGGTAGAGGAAGAGGGAGAAAGAATCTCCACTGAGATTCTGCAGGGAGTGGAGCCCCAGGCAGGGGTCGGTCCCAGGACCCTGAGATCTCCACTTGAGCCGAAATCAAGAGTCACATGCTCAACCAACTGAGCCATGTAGGCGCCCCACCACTTGCATTTTTAAAAGGACTTCTCTGGCTGCAGAATAGAGAATAGATGGGGTGTGGGGTGCCGGGGGCATGGCTGGAGGCAGAGATCCCAGTTGAAAGACTTGTTAAAAACCAAACGATGACAGCCTCAACTGGGAGATGGCAATGGTTGGAGAGAAGGGGAAGTTTGAAAAAACATCCTGAAAATCCTAAGAGTTGAGGGATGGAGATGGGAAGATGGAGAATCCGTTAACCATGAGGCCCAATTCCAGCTGGAGAAGGGGGTAGATAGGTGTGAGGCCAGTCTCCTGAGTTAGGGACCATTGGACGAGGGCAGGGTTCACAGTGACTTGATCTGCAAGCATGGTGTTTCCAGGAAATGGAGGAGTGGCCCCGGAGGCAGTTGGATGTGTCAGCCTGAAGTTTGGAGAGAAATAGGTTGTGGAGATAGAAATTGGATCATTTGCCGGTAGATATAAATTGAAGCCATGAGAGTCCGTGAGAGTGCAGGGAACTGGAGGAGGAGCCAGGACAGAACATTAAGGCATTTTAAGAACCAGCAGGGGAGGAACTGGGAAAAGAGACTCAGGAGGAGCAGCCAGCAAGGCGGAAGGAGAACCAAAGGGTCATGACCCTTGCACACTCCTATGGTAAGAACTAGTGTTGTTGCTGGATGTAATGAACATCTGCTGCAGACTGGCCTTTAGTAGACCAGGCATGTGCCGAGGGTGCTAATAACACAGGGACAAAAAATACAATGAAGAAGTGGAAAGAAGTCGGTATTGGACATTTCATAGGAACATAGCAAAAGTCATCTTGGAAAAAATCTGAATGTTGTTGGACTTCCTCATTTTTATTTTTATAGTGATTAAATAAGGGGAACACCTAATCTTGTTATCATATGGCTTTCTGAAGGTCTTTAAATTTTTTTTCATGCTTGACGTTGAATAGGTAATGCATTCAAATACTTCAGAATTTAAAAGGTACAGAAGTGTATTAGGTAAAAAGTCTCTATGCCACCCAGTTACTCTCACATGCAGCCTTCTAAATTTTATGTGAAAACTTCCCCTTCTTTGTGCAGATGTTTACTATTCTCGCTGTTTTGCTCCTTGCTTTTTTTACTTAGCAATATATCCTGGAGATCATTCCGTATCAGCACATTAATAACTGACCCATTGTTTTTTTTTTTTTTTTAAAGATTTTATTTATTTATTTGACAGAGATCACAAGTAGAGAGAGAGGCAGGCGGAGAGAGAGGAGGGAGCAGGCTCCCTGCTGAGCAGAGAGCCCCATGCGGGACTCGATCCCAGGACCCTGAGATCATGACCTGAGCCGAAGGCAGCGGCCCAACCCACTGAGCCACCCAGGCGCCCCTGACCCATTGTTTTTTGACAGTTGTACACTGTTCTATTATATAGATGTTGTGTTACTTATATAAGTTCCCTACCAGTGGATATGGAGGTTTTCTAATATTTTGCCATCACAAACAATGCTGTAGGGAGTGTCTTTCTACAGGAGTCATTTTGCTGAAGCATAGGATAAATTACCAGAAGTGGGAATGGCTTGACAAAAGGACCTCTAAAGATGATTTTTTTCCCCAAAGATTTTATTTATTTATTTGACAGAGAGAGAAAGCACAAATAGGGAGAACGGCAGGGAGCCTGATGTGGGGCTGGATCCCAGGACCCCGGGATCATGACCTGAGCTGAAGGCAGACACTTAATGACTGAGCCACCCAGGTGCCCCAGGACCTCTAAAGATTTTAATCCAACTCTGCTTATTTGGCATTTGGAAAGCCTGCAGTGAATGGTAGCTATTATTAAGATAAATATGGTATGGATAGATGTGTTATATGTTATAAATAGTTTATTAATATGTTTTATAATATGTTATAGACAGGAAGAGGGGCACCTGACACAAACCTAAGGTAAGGGGGTGTGTCAGAGAAGGCTTCCTCCAGGAGGAAATGCCTGGGCTGAACCTGGAGAATGAGAAATCAGGTAAAGTGGAGGGCCTTTCAACCAGAAGGAGCCTGGCACAGCAACTTAAAAGGAGCGTGTTGTACATGGGGATCTTCAGGAGTATGGTATGCCCTCCTCATACAGTCAGCACCTACCATGGGTCAAGCTCTAGGCTAAGTACCAGATATAGGGCAGATATGTACATATGCAAATTACAGTATAGTATAAAATAAACAGTAGGAGCATGTACAATGATTAGTTTTATCAGAGTAGGGAGGTAGGGGACATGGAAGTTGGAAAGGGAAGGTGTTCCAGGAGGTCATATCTGAACTAGAATTTGAAAGAATGGTCAAAGGGTGGTTTACCCCAGCAGTTCCCGAAGTGTGTTCCCTGGACCATAGCATCAGCATCACCTGGGAACTTGTAAGAAATGAACAGTCTCATTCTACTCAGACCTTCAGATTAAAAAATTCAGCTTTTTAGGGGGCACCTGCCTGGCTCAGTCAGTAGAGCATGCAATTCTTGATCTTGGGGTTGTAAGTACAAGCCCCATGTTGGGTATGGAGATTGCTTAAAAATAAAATCTTGGGGGGCGCCTGGGTGGCTCAGTGGGTTAAGCCGCTGCCTTCGGCTCAGGTCATGATCCCAGGTCCTGGGTTCAAGCCCCACATCGGGCTTTCTGCTCAGCAGGGAGCCTGCTTCCTCCTCTCTCTCTGCCTGCCTCTCTGCCTACTTGTGATTTCTCTCTGTCAAATAAATAAATAAAATCTTTAAAAAATAAATAAATAAAATAAAATCTCGGGTCACTGAGTGGCTCAGTTGTTAAGTGTCTGCCTTTGGCTCAGATCATGATCCTACAGTCCTGGGATAGAGCCCTGCATCGGGCTCCCTGCTCCGCAGGAAACCTGTTCTTCCTCTCCCACATCCCCTGCTTGTGTTCTCTTTTGCTATGTCTCTCTCTGTCAAAAATAAGTAAAATCGTAAAAAAATAAAATAAAATCTTAGGGTACCTGGGTGGTTCAGATGGTTAAGCATCTGCCTTCAGCTCAGGTCATGATCTCCAGGTTCTAGGATTGAGCCCCACATTGGGCTCCCAGCTCAGAGGGGAGTCTGCTTCTTCCTCTCCCTCTGCCTCTCCTTCTGCTTATATGTTCTCTCTCTTTCAAATGAATAAATAAAATCTTTAAAAAATAGAATATTTTTTTATTTTTTTTTTTTAAAGATTTTATTTATTCATTTGAAAGGGAGAGAGACAGAGGGAGCACAAGTGGAGTCGGGGGAGAGGCAGAGGGAGAAGCAGACTCCCCGCTGAGCAGGGAGCCTGACGTGGGGCTCCATCCTAGGACTTAGAGATCATGACCTGAGCTGAAGGCAGACGTTCAACCATCTGAGCCACCCAGGCAACCCAAAAATCTTTTTAAAAAAAGAGGAAAAAGTCTGGGTGCCTGGGTGGCTCAGTGGGTTAAAGCCTCTGCCTTCGGCTCAGGTCATGATCTCAGGGTCCTGGGATGGAGTCCTGCATCGGGCTCTCTGCTTAGCAGGGAGCCTGCTTCCTCCTCTCTTCTCTGCCTGCTTCTCTGTGATCTCCATCTGTCAAATAAATAAATAAAATCTTAAAAAAAAAGAGGAAAAAGTCAAATTTTGGGGTTTTAAAAAGTCCTCCAGATGATGAATATGATACATTCCACAGTTTGAGAACCCTGGGTTGAGATTGTTTAAGGGAAAGGGGAAATATTGTAAAGTTCAGGAGCCATAAACTCCACGATATTGTTGAAATGTAGCTTGTATTTTCAAAAAGTAGTTATTTTATATACAAATCTAAGGAAATGAGATACATAAAACTTTTGTGTTATGTAATCAGCTGAAATCCCTTATCGTGAAATTTTAATAAAATGGATGCAAGCCCTTATAAGCCCACATTATGTGAAAATTCCAGCACCCTCCCCCCAGATTTTTCAAATTTAATTCATTTAGTTCTTGTAACATCTCTGTACTGTAGGAATTATTATCCCTACTTTTAGACCTTTTATTTGGTTTTCCCCAAAACCACCTTCAAGGCTCTTACTAGTAAGGCAGGCTTTACTAAAAATAGGAGATGGCAAAGGGATTTTACCCTGCAACAACACAACTTCAGTTGGGTTTTGGATTGTCCTTTCCTGAAGAGAGGCATTCTGTCCCCTCACCCTTCAGACCTCCACCCCCAGGCATATTGAATGTTAATGTCTCATGGGTCACTTTGTTCCAAAGGATGCAGCTCTTCACCTTGCTTTTGGACTTCTCTTCCCTTCCTTTTTATGCTCTGGGCCACTTCTAGTTCTCTTCTCTCCTGCCTCCAAATATTTATTCATTTCTTTTGCTAGGCAATTGATAGATCACTTTTTTCTTCTCTGCCTTTAAGGTTTACCTTCCGCCTTTAAGGAGCTTATCAAAATATTTTCCAAAGCAAAGATAAACCCCCTCTCTGGGAAGCATTCTGGAGCCGACTATTAAAAGTAATTCCTTGGGGCGCCTGGGTGGCTCAGTGGGTTAAGCCTCTGCCTTCAGCTCAGGTCATGGTCTCAGGGTCCTGAGATCAAGCCCCGCATCTGGCTCTCCGCTTAGCCGGAAGCCTGCTTCCCCTCCTCTCTCTCTGCCTGCTTGTGATCTCTGTCTCTGTCAAATAAACAAATAAAATCTTTAAAAAAAATAGTAATTCCTCACTCTACTATAATGATAATATTGTAAAATTTTAAGTGTAGGGGTCATTGGGTTAATTACCTTGCTACAAATGGCACCATATTAAACTCTAATATCAATAAGCTGTTATTAACCTAATCTCAACCTTTGATTTCTTTTTATAAAGCTGACACCTGAAAGTAGAAAAAGCAGATTTTCAAAAAATCCAAGTCCTCTCCCAAGTAAAGATTTTTTTTTTTTTAAAGATTTTATTTATTTATTTGACAGAGAGAAATCACAAGTAGGCAGAGAGGCAGGCAGAGAGAGAGGAGGAAGCAGGCTCCCTGCTGAGCAGAAAGCCCGATGCGGGGCTCGAACCCAGGACCTGGGATCATGACCCGAGCCGAAGGCAGCGGCTTAACCCACTGAGCCACTCAGGCGCCCCAGTAAAGATTTTTTTTTAAATCTTTTTTTAAATCTTTTTTTAAAATCTTTTTTTCTCCCCCCAAAAAGATTCATTAATTTCATTTAAATTTTTTTCAAAGGGAGAGTTCCTCACAACATTGTTTTTAATCCAGATATTGCTCCTAGGGGCTTAAATGTATCAACAGATGACTAGATTAGTCAGTTACAGACTGTAGCACTATAAAAAACTGCACGGTTACTGGGGAAAATGCTGATTATTTAGTGTCCAGTAGAGAAAAATATTTTAAAATCTATAATGTTAGGGGCACCTGGGTGGCACAGTGGGTTAAAGCCTCTGCCTTTGGCTCAGGTCTGATCCCAGGGTCCTGGGATCGAGCCCCGCGTCGGGCTCTCTGCTCAGCAGGAAGCCTGCTTCTCCCTCTCTCTCTCTGCCTGCCTCTCTGTCAGCTTGTGATCTCTATCTGTCAAATAAATAAATAAAATCTTAAAAAAAAATTAAAAAAAAAATAAAATCTATAATGTTAGATTATATGCGTATATATATATATAGGGAAAAACCAAGAGAAAACATAGAAGGGAAGAAAATGATTTGTTGAGGTGGCAGACTTGTGGCAGAATTTTAAAAAATTTTAATTTCCATTAATGTTGTATAAGTATAAAACTCAGAGAAGATTGCAGAACTTCTCTTCCCATGAGAAACCGAAGAACTGTGTCTGTACCCCAGAGATTTTCCTCTGACCTATCTCAGATTTATCCTGCTACCGTTTATCGTGTGTTTGTATCTTACTGTGTTCTCAGTGGAAAAGAATGATCTTGTGCGAAATGCCCAGAGGAGATGGAAAGAAATGCTCCTGAACCTGGGGCGCTAATCCCCCCGACCCCAGCTCAGGTTGCAGTGCCTGAACTGTGGAGAGAATTCAGGGTATAGGGAAATATCTCTGTAAAAGTTTTGGATGTGGAAATAGCATTTTCCTTTACAGCCTATCTTTAAAATTGCCGTGCTTTTCTAATTTCCTGGTTAATAAGCATCTTTTGTCCTTTAAACTGCTTTCAGTGGCTTTGCCTTTGGAAAGTCTTGCACTTGAATGTAATAGAAAGCTAGGCAGTGCAAGTGAAGTCAGACCCCTGGGGATTTGGTTCAGCCTTCAAAACAAAACAAAGCAAAACAACAAAAACCTGGTGTCTTGGAAATATGAGTTTTAAACTGTTGTCAGTTGTTTTTCTAGTGATGACTTAGATTGTTGGGGGGAAACTTGCTACAGTAAGTTGAAAGATGACAGACTTTACCTTTTAGCAACTTAGGCAGTTCCTAACTTCACAGGTTGCTAAAATGCTAAGATGTAAAATTCATGCTGAGCCATGTTAATAAAGTGTTAGTTACAAATGAGAGAAAAGGGATCATTTTCACAGTTATAGATAAGCTATTTCTAATAGTTTGCACCTTTTTTTCACTTTTGCTTTTTATGGTTTTTGTGTAAACATTAAATCCCTGCAGAGATGGATATTTGAGGTAATAAGTAGTATTTCTCTTGGAGGAAGAAAGAGGCAGGATTTAGAGTATCTGCATAGCTGCTGTGAGTTCAAGGCTCTGTAGACCTCGGAGCGCATGGAGGACACTTCCTTAGTCCTCAGGGTTCCACTATACGAAGCTGTAATTTTTAAAATTGAGGTATGATTCATGCACCATAAAAGTCACTTAAAAAAAAAAAAGATTTTAGTTTTTAAATAATTTCTACGTGCAGCATGGAACTTGAATTCACAATCCTGAGATGAGAGTCACATGCTTCACCTACTGAGCCAGCCAGGTGCCCTAAATGTCACCCTTTTAAAGTTTCCAGTTCAAAGGTTTCTGTGTGCAACCATCACTGTTGTCTAGTTCCAGAATATTTTCATCACCCCCAAAAGAAAACCCACAGCCGTTAGCAGTACCTCCCCATTACTCCCTCCCTCTAGCCCCTGGCAACCACTAATCTACTTACTATCTCTATGGATTTACCCATACTGGGCATTTCATATAAATGGAATCATACAGTACATGGTCTTTTGTGACTGGTGACTGGATTATTTCACTGAGCATGTTTTCAAGTTTCATGTTGTAGCCTGTACCAGTCACTACTTCATTTCTTTTTATGGCTGAATAGTATTCCATTGCATGGATATATCCATTTTGTTTGTCCATGCATTTGCTGATGGACTTTTGGATTATCTACACTTTTTTTTTTTTTTTTAAAGATTTTTATTTATTTATTTGACAGAGAGATCACAAGTAGGCAGAGAGGCAGGCAGAGAGAGAGGAGGAAGCAGGCTCCCTGCCGAGCAGAGAGCCCGATGTGGGGCTCGATCCCAGGACCCTGAGATCATGACCTGAGCCGAAGGCAGAGGCTTAACCCACTGAGCCACCCAGGCGCCCCTACCCCTCAAATTTTATTTCCTGTTCTTTTCCTGCCTAACTTCTAAGTATTGGAATGTTCCAAGATTTGGTTCTAGGCCCCCTATTCTGCATTCTCTCCTTGGCCATGACATCTAGTCCTAATGATTCTCAGATGTAGTTCTGATTTCTGTGAACTTTATATTCATATATACAGTTGTCTACATGACATCTCCACTTAGAGGTCTAATAGGCATCCCAACTTAGCATGACCAAAGCAGATCTCTTGATTACTAACTCTGAAACTTGCTCTCCCCCAAGTCTTCCCTCATCTTCGTTAATAGGACCTACACAAAACCCAGAGATCATCACTGATTTCTTTCTTTATTCTTTATTTCTGTTATCTACCTCTGCTCCTCCAGATTATATCCAGAATCTACTTAACTTGTCACCGCCTCAACTACTTTGGTTGGAGATACTGTCTCTCACCTGGACAGCTATAATACCTTCCATCCTTAACCCATCTGTAGTTCATTCTTCACACAGCAGCCATTTTGATTTCTTTAAAACCTAAGTCAGACCATGTCATGCCCCTGCTCAAAGCTCTCCAGTTGCTTTCCATTAAAATAAAATCCAGCATTTTTTGCCATGGGTAGTAGGCCCTCTGAAGGTGAGTACCTTCCTGTATCTCCAGTGCTGTCTGCTGTGTTCCCCTCATCACTCTCCCTCCAACTGGTCTGTTACTTCTCTAGTGTAATGAACTCTTGTTGTTCTTTAAGACCCTTGCACAAGCCATTTCTTCTGCTTGGGCTGTCCCTCTCGGTCTCTGCAGAGCTGGTTCCTTACCATCTCTGTGGTGTCAGATGAAATGTCATTTCCTTAGGTCTTCTCTGACCACCCATCAAAAGTAGCCCTTCTGCCCCTATGTGTCACTCTGAAACCTATTAGTCTGTGTTATTTTCTTCATAGTATATACTATTACTCTGAAATTACCTTATTCATTTATTTACTTATTGTGTTTTCTGTCACCAGTATTAATAGCCGGCATGTAGTAAGACATGCTATGTGCCAGGTATTGTGATAAGTATTTATTTACTTTTTCTCATTTGTCATCCCCTTTTACAGATGAGAAAACTGCAGGTTCACAGGAGCAAGAATTTTGTCTATCTTGTTTTACATACTAGCACTTGTTTACTCCCTAGAACATGGAACAGTGTCTGGCACATGGTAGTTGCTCAAAAAAAAAAAAAAAAAAATGGTTGGATCGATGAATGAAAGACTCCCAAATTTAATCTCTTTAGTTCTGACAGTTCTATGGAGATGTACACTTTTATATCCAGTTACCAACTTCTTGCCTCCAATTGGATATCTAAGATACATTTACATTATCCCTCAACTCATAATCCCTTCTTCCCTCAAACCATTTTTTTTTTCCACTCTCCTCCATATAAGTACACGGCATCCTCATAATCCCAGGATTCAGACCAGGAACCTAAGCCTCACTTTTGCTTGCTCCCTTTCTTTGTTCATCGTATCTCATCCAGTGGCAAGGCTTGTTCTTCTTCTGATTCGATCCTGAATCCATTCACTTCTCTTCATCTCTACCTCCACTGTCACCGCTCCCATCACTTGTTTCCTGGACCTTGCCCTTCCTCACTTGTCTCCGTGTACCTACACTTGTCTCTCTACCAGCCATTTGCCGCACAACAGCCACATCTAGGGCCCTTTGTGGTTGGATTCCCAATGTCCTTAAAATCTAAATCCTTTACCGTGACCTACAATCCCTTGGTGATCTAGGTGCCTCTACCTCTCCCATTTCCTCTTATTGCTCCTCTCGTTCGTTGTGTTTCAGTTACACTGGGCTCCTTCCTATTTCTCCAAGGTCTTGCCCACATCAGAGCAGAGCATTTGGATTTGTCATTCCTTCCGTCCATTCCTTTCTCCACTCCTAGATCTTTGGTTTCCTGTCCATCAGGTATCAACCGAAATAGTACTTCCAAGATTCCTTCCCTGGATTTTATATCACGTCAGCCTTTTGTATTATTCAAAGTACCTCCCACACTAGGGAGTTTTCATTTATTTCTCCATCTGTTTTCTGTTTGATTTTTCCCCTCTAGATTGTAAATCATTGTTTCCCTAGCACATAATATGTATTGGAGAAATATTTGGGGAGTGAATGACTGAAGGATTTACACATTTCTGGGTGTCCATTGCAGCATTATAATGTTTTCACTTAATGTTAGACAATAAATAGTGTACATATTTCCTTAGTCCCCACAACTGGAGTTTTTATACTCTTGTGTCTGGTTTCTTCCACTAAGCATGATGTTTCTTTTCTTCTTTTATGTTAAGGTATAATTTACATATGATAAAATTCACTCCTTTTAGTGTGCAGTTCTGCAAGCTCTGGCAAATGCAGAGAGTCATGTAATTCCCAACAGTCAACATATAGGACAGTTCTCTCTCCTCCCAGAATTACCCTGGAGAGCTAAGTAGTTAACTCTCCCTCCTCCTCCCATCCTGTAGAAACTACTGGTCTGTTTTCTGTACCTATAGTTTGCTTTTTCCAGGGTGTCCTAAAGATGGAATCCTGCAGTATGTATCTTTTTCAGTCTGACTTCTTTTTTTTTTTTTTTTTAAGATTTTATCTACTCGACATAGATCAGTAGGCAGAGAGGCAGGCAGAGAGAGATGGAGAAGCAGGCTCCCTGCTTGTGGAGCAGAGAGCCCAGTGCAGGGCCCGATCCCAGGACCCTGAGACCACGACCTGAGCCGAAGGCAGAGGCTTTTAACCCACTGAGCCACCCAGGCGCCCCTGACTTCTTTTCTTTAGCGTAATACATTTGAAATTCATCTGTGTTGTTGAGTGTGTCAGTAGTAGTTTCTTTGTTTTTTTGTTTGTTTACTGATCAATCCATTATATGAATGTATCACAGTTCTTTATCTATTTACCAGTTAAAGGACATTGGGTTGTTTTCAGATTTTGGCAATTATGGATAAAGCTGCTGCAAACATTTACATACAGATTTTTTTAAAAAGATTTTATTTATTTGACAGTGAGGAAAGGAGCACAAGCAGGGGGAGTGGGAGAGGGAGAAGCAGGCTTTCTGCTGAGCAGGGAGCCCAATGTGGGGCTTGATCCCAGGACCCTGGGCTCATGACCTGAGCTGAAGGCAGATGCTTAAGATTGAGCCACCCAGGCACCCCTACATGCAAGATTTTGGGGTAAGCTAAAGTTTTCATTTCACTCAAATATACCTAGGAGTAGGATTGCTGGGTTATGTAAGTTATGTTTAACTTTATAAGAAACTTCCAGACTTTCTTCCAAAATTGCTGTGCCATTTTGCATTCCCACCAGCACTGTAGGAGAGTTCTGGTTGTTCTGCACCATCGTCGTCAGCATTTGATATTGTCGATGGTAGTGTTTGGTTTTTTATTTTAACTGTTTAATATTTGTGTGGTAATATCTCATTGTGGTTTTAATTTGCATTTCCCTAGTAACTAATAATGTTGAGTATTTTCTGCATACTTGTCATCTGTATATCTCATTTGAAAATGTTTCTTTTTATCTATCTATTCATTTAAATAATCTCTACACCCATTGCGGGGCTCAAACTCACAACCTGGAGATCAAGAGTCTTGTGCTCTTCCCACAGAGCCTGCCAAGCACCCCTGAAAATGTTTCTATTTGAATCTTCGCCCCTCCCTTTTTAAATTTTTTTTTTTCTTACTGAGTTTTGAGAATTCCTAATATTCTGGATACATGTCCCTTACCAGATATCTGATTTGAACATATTTACCATCTGTGGCTTTGATTTAATAAAGTCAAATTAATCTTTTTTTGTGTGTACATGTCATGCTTTTAGTTTAAAATCTAAGGAATCTTTGCCTAACCAAGGTCACATTTTTTCCTGTTTTCTCCTAGAAGTTTTAGTGTTTAGCGCACCTGGCTGGCTCAGTTGATAGAGTATGCAATGCCTCATTTAGGGTCATGAGTTTGAGCCCTACATTGGGCTTAGAGCTTACTTAAAAAAATATATATATATATTATATATATATATACACATATATATATAAATATATATGTGTGTGTAATTGTGTGTGTGTGTGTGTATGTTTATGCGTGCCTGGGTGGCACAGTTGGTTGAGCATCTGACTCTTGGTTTCAGCTCTGGTCATGATCTTATGGTGGGGAAATCAAGCTCCACATTGGACTCCATGCTCAGGGCAGAGTCTGCTTGAGCCTCTGTCTGCCCCTCCACCCTACACTCTCTCTCTCTGTCTCTTTCTCTCTAAAACAAACAAATAAATAAATAAATAATAAAGTTTTAGTGTTAGGTTTTACATTTAGGCCTGTGATCCATTTTGAGTTAATTTTTTGTATATAGTGTGAGGTATGGAGTAAGGTAAATTTTTTTTTACCAATGGCTATCCAGTTCTTCTAGGACCATTTGTTGAAAAGACTATCCTTTCTACATTGTATTGTCTTTATATTTATTTATGTTTATATATATTTATAAGTATTAATTTATAAATTTATATATATTATATATATATTATATATATATTTATATATATATATTTATATATATATATTTATATATATATATTTATATATATATATTTATATATATATATATTTATATTTTGCTGAAAATTAATTGTAATCATTTCTAGGGCTGCCATAATAAAGTGTCACAGATGAGTGATTCAGAATGACAATAATATTATCTCACAGTTTTAGAAGCCAGAAGTCTGAAATCAAGGTGTCATCAGGGCCTTGCTCACTCTGAAACCTGTAGAGGAAGGATCTTTCCTTGCTGTTTCCAGCTTCTACTAGCCCCACATATTCCTTGGCTTGTTACAGTGTAGTTCTAGTCTCTTCTTCACACAGTATTCTCCCTGTGTCTCTTCCCACTGTCTTTCCTCTGTATATATCTATGTCCAAATTTCCCCTTTTTATAAGGACAACAGTCATATTGAATTAGGGCTCACCTTAATGATGTCATCTTAAGTTGGTTAAATTTTAAAGACCCAATTTCCAAATAAGGTCACATTCTGAGGTACTGGGGATTGGGACATCAACATATCTTTTTTGGGGAACACAGTTCAACCCATAACATTAATTGGCAATATGTATGGATCTATTTCTGTATTGCTTATTCTCTTCCATTATTCTATATGTCTGTCGTTATGCCAATGCCATAATGTACTATAGCTTTATAGTAAATATTGAAATCAGGTAGTGTGAGATCTCCAGCTTTCTGCTTTTTCAAAATTATTTTGAGTACTCTAATTCTTTTGCTCATTCATTTAAATTTTGGAATCAGCTTGGCCTACTCCTATCAGCTGCCCAGATGTCTCCATTCTTTAGTCTCTCATGGTCTTCTCCTTATCTGTCAGGTAGACTCCTGTTCATACTGACTCAAATGAAGTAACACCTTGTCATAGAAAGAAGCCTTTTACAGTAGCCAGCCTCCAAGATGGCACCAAATGTTTCTACCTCCTAGTATTTACACCCTCGTGTAGGCCTCTCCATAATGAGCCACAGTTAACCTCTGTGACCAATTATGGCAGCAGTGACCGTTGCATTGCAGCTTCCATCATCTCTTGAATCACTTGCTCTGGAGGAAAGTCAGCTGCCAAGCTGTAAGGACACTCAAGGAGCCCCATGGAGGGGCACCAACTTTGCAAGCCACTTCAGTGAACCACCTTGAAAGTAGATCCCCGGGGCGCCTGGGTGGCTCACTGGGTTAAAGCCTCTGCCTTCGGCTCAGGTCATTATCCCAGGGTCCTGGGATCGAGCCGCGCACTGGGCTCTCTGCTCAGCAGGGAGCCTGCTTCTCCCTCTCTCTCTGCCTGCCTTTCTGCCTACTTGTGATCTGTGTCTGTCAAATAAATAAATAAAATCTTAAAAAAAAAAAAAAAGTAGATCCCCTAATCTCAAGCCTTCAGATGACTGTAGGCTCAGCCAACATCTAACAGTAATGTCAGGAGAGATTCTCCTCTTTCATGAACCAGAATCTCCCTACTGAGATGCTCCTGAATTTCTGACCCATAGAAACTAATAAGAGATAATAAATGATTATTTCTGTATTAAGCCACTAAGCTTTAGAGTGATTTGTTATGCATCAGAGATACCTAATTTACCTTCATGATTCTTCTCTGCCTTGAGTTGGGGTTCTCTCCATATGTTCCTATTAAGTATTGTGAATTAAGTCCATCACAGACTTACCTCTTAGCATTTTTTTTACATTTTTTTAAAAGATTTTATTTATTTTTTTAAATTTAAAGATTTTTATTTATTTGACAGAGAGAAATCACAAGTAGGCAGAGAGGCAGGCAGAGAGAGAGGAGGAAGCAGGCTCCCTGCTGAGCAGAAAGCCCGATGTGGGGCTCGAACCCAGGACCTGGGATCATGACCTGAGCCGAAGGCAGCGGCTTAACCCACTGAGCCACCCAGGCGCCCCAAAGATTTTATTTATTTATTTGACAGAGCGCATAAGTAGGCAGAGAGGCAGGCAGAGAGAGAGAGGGGGAAGCAGGCTCCCCGCCGAGCAGAAAGCATGATGCGGGGCTCGATCCCAGGACCCTGGGATCTTGACCTGAGCTGAAGGCAGAGGCTTTAACTCACCGAGCCACCCAGGGGCCCCCTCTTAGCATTTTTATCCCTTTTTCTTTTTTGGCCAACTGACTTCACATGACTAGACTGCATCTTGTTTCCCTCCACAACCCTGGCACTCAGTCTCTCTCAATAAGCATGTGTTAGATAAATTAGATGAATGAATGAACATCAGCAAATGAAAAAAAAAAGTAAATAAAAGTCAAATTTATAGGTAATCACTAACTGGTGTTTGATTTACCCCATATTCTCCCTTCTTCTGGGTGTGTGGTGAACAACAATCTCCCTACCACACTGAGCCCACACTTCTTGAGACTGCTTCCTTTACTCACTCTTTCTGACTACAGAATTCTGGGAAGCTATTTACATTTACATGACTTCATTTCTCTGAGCCTCGTCGTTTGGTTCTGGGTGAATGCAGACTTTAACTGGACCAATCATTAATACTCAACAGCCACTGCCAAACATGAAAGACCAGGCATGAGCACTTTTCCCAAAATGGCCTAACGAGTCCCTTCTTAGATGTATTGAATTTGAGACCTAGAGACCCACGGGGGTCAGCCTCTTTGGTGATGGAAGCATTCATATATATACAAGCGCAAATGAAGATAGATAGATAGATAGAGATAGAGATATAGATATCTATATATATATAAAATAGACAACCTCTGGGATCTGTAGTGATATATCCTCTTTCATTCCTGATTTTGACAATCGGTGTCTTCTCACTTTTTTTCTGGTTCACTCTGTCAGAGGTTTATAGACTTTATTGATCTTCTCAAGGGAGCAGAATTTGGTTTGTTTTTTCCTCTAGATTTCTGTTTCCACTTACCTGATTTCTGTTATCTTTGTTACCTATGATTTTTTTTGTTCTTTGCCTACTTTGCATTAAATTCACCAATACATCCACCAACTTAGATAATGATAATTCCTTGTAAGTGCACAAACTACCAAAGCTCTCTCAAGAAGAAAAAGACAATCTGAATTGCCTTAACTCTATTAAATAAGTTATTTTTGGAAACCTTTCCACAAAGAAAACTCCAGGCACAGAAGGCTGGTATCTCCCACTGCTCTTCCTCCGTTTTGCCCACCCCCCCCAACCCCCTTTACCTCTGGCAACCATTAATTTGTTCTCTTTATTTACAGGTCTGTTTTTGCTTTCTGTTTGTTTTCTTGTTTTGTTTTTTGGAATCTACATAAAAGTGAAATCATGTATTTGTCTTTCTCTGGTTTATTTCACTTAGCATAATATTCTCCAGGTCCATCCATGCTGACATAAGTGGCAAGATCTCATCCTTTTTATGGCTGAGTAGTATTCCATTTGTGTTTGTGTGTGTGCGTGTGTCTCTGGGTGAAGAGTACGTTGTCTTTATCCATTCATCTATCAATGGACAGCTGGGTTGCTTCCCTATCTTGGCTATTGTAAATAATGCATTAAATATAGGGGTGCATATATCTTTTCAATTGAGATTTTTTTTTTTTTATGGATAAATACCCAATAGTGTAATTAGTGGATCATACAGTATTTCTATTTGTAACTTTTTGAGGAACTTCCATACTGTTTTCCATGGTGACTACACCAGTTTGCATTCATACCAACACTGCACAAGGATTCCTTTTCCCTGCATCCTCATCAACAGTTGTTTCTCTTGCCTTTTTTATTCTGCCCGTTCAGACAGATATAAGGTGATATTTCATTGTGGTTTTGATTTGCATTTCCCTGATGATGAGTGATGTGGAACCTCTTTTTGTTTGTCTGTTGACCATCTGTATGTTGTCTTTGGAAAACTGTTCAGGTCCTCTGCCCATTTTTTCATCAAATTATTTGTTTTTTTTGGTGTCGAGTTGTGTAAGTTGTTTGTATAATTTGGATACTAACCCTTTATCAAATATATCATTTGCAGATGTCTGCTCCCATTTAACTGGTTGTTTTCTTTTTGTTGATGGTTTCTTACCTTGCCCAGAAGCTTTTTATTTTGTATAGTCCCAATATTTCTATTTTTGCTTTATTTCCCTTGCCTCAGGGGACCTATCTACAAAAATGTTGCAAAGGCCAATTTCTTCCTTTTTTTTTTTTTTAAGATTTTATTTATTTATTTGACAGAGATCACAAGTAGGCAGAAAGGCAGGCAGAGAGGAAGGGAAGCAGGCTCCCTGCCGAGCAGAGAGCCTGATGCAGGGCTCAATCCCAGGACCCCGGGATCATGACCTGAGCCGAAGGCAGAGGCCTTAACCCACTGAGCCACCCAGGCTCCCCGCAAAGGCCAATTTCAAAGAAATTACTGCCTAGGTATTCTTCTAGGAGTTTAATGGTTTCAGATATCATATTTGGGTCTTTAAGATTTTAATGTTTTTTTTTTTTAAAGTAGGCTCCACGTCCAGCATGGAGCCCAAGTCAGGGCTTGAACTCCCAGCCCTGCCTGAATTCAAAAGTTGGATACTTAACCAACGGGGGCACCCACGTGCCCCAAGATTTTAATTTTTAAAGCATTTATAGTAGTTCCATTATTATCTTACTCAAGCCTTTCTTGGGACTTTCCTGGCCTTGCATTTCTTTCTCCCAGTTAGTTTTTATCAGTAGTTTTCTGTGTCCTGTCATTTTCTCACAGAGAAAAATAGTCTTTAGGATCTCAGCCATTTAGAATACTTGTGGCAACCCTGCATTATTGTCAAGAAAATTAAAATAGTAGGTTAAGAGTGGATGAAGTATAAAATCTCCTTGATCTGTATCAAGAGTGAGCACCCCTCGTCAACACACGCAGATTTACAGCGATATCTGACAGTCTTTTCTTTGTGAGCAAAATTTGTCTTACAGGAAATCGTAAGATTGGCAGACTAGGGAGAAATATACTGGAGGCAGAGTAAAAAGATGCCTTTAAGCATGTAAATTTAATTTCAAAAATTCCTTCTGTAGCACCTCAAAGTTGCTTGCGTTTATCCTGGTTTTCAGAAGTTTGCCTCTCAGTACCCTTGTGACAACAACAGGGCCACTGGTGACGTGGCTAACTTCTTAGCCGGTTTTTTTGGCTTCCAGATGGCTGCTTTCAGGAAGGTTTCCATAGCAACCAGAGGCTGGAAAAACCTGCCCGCGCAGTTTAGCAGCTTAGCGATATCATATCCGGCTCCTGCTGGGACCGTGAAGACTCCGAGCAGCCGGTGGCGGGTGTGGCGGATCTATATTGTTGCAGAGATTCTAACACAGACCTAGAACCTGACCATCCCTTGCTTGTCCCCTCATAGCAAGATCAGTGTCATTCCCACCAGCGACACAGGCAAGCCTCCTGTTTGCAGCCTTCTCTGCACAGCAGCCAGAGAGCTTTTAAAACCCAAGTCATATTCAGGTTCGCCTCTGCTCAGAACCCTGCTGTGATGCCCGCCTCACTGAGAATAAGATCCAAAGTCTGCACACAGTGGTCCGGTCCTTCGTGACTCCTGCTGCGTCTCCCATCCCAGTTTGCTCTCGCTTTCCTCATTCCCAGTCCACTGGCCACCTTGCTGCTGTTCCAGCCTTCCAAGTATGTTCCTGCCTCCAAGGCTTTGTGCTTGCTGTTCCTGCTGCCTGGATCCCTTTTCCCTCCGATGACCACATGACTTGATCCCTCCCTTCCTTCTGTTTTGGACTTTGCTCACATGCCACCTTACCC